>NW_012148596.1:55472-75283 GCF_000956105.1 Propithecus coquereli
TATTTAATAATAATGGTGATATTATTGTCCTTGTTTAGTTCCTAATTTAAATGAATATGATTTTAGAGATTCATTGCTTAGAAAAATATTCTCTGTTGTTTCTTATTTCTAAATAGTTTCCACATCTATTGTTTAGAGTTTTTAAGGAAAGGATGCTAAATTTTTGTCAAATACCTTTTAGGTTCAATTGAGGTATGTGTGCGTGTAATTTTTTTCTTTGAATTACTTCCACTTTGTTTTTCAAGAAGAGACTTTCATACTTGGAAATATGTACATGCATATAGTCTGTCCCACATTCTTTCTGATTTTAATTCATGTCTATGGTTTTTCAAACACAAAAATCAAGCAAATGACTATTTGCATATGATAGAATACTATATCATCTAAAATATATTTTTGAAGACTAACATCATGGGAAGAGAATCATGAAATAAAAGTTAAAGTGAAAAAAAAACCCAGGATGCAAAACCATATATAGCATGAATCTAATTGTTTAAAAAAGAAATATTCATTTCTACATGAAAACCTGGGAAAGGGAAGACTGTGCGTCATGCTGATAGAGATATAGGCAAGAAGGAAAACCGCATTTAGTTTTGAAATGTGGATGGCGGAATCTTGTGTCTCCTTCCAGATGCAAGAAGCACCCCGGGTTCTACAGCACAGGCTGGCTGCGCTCAGTAGAGGGTGGAGCCACATGGGCTTTGCATGGCTCCGGGGCCAGGACTCAGGCCTTACTGCCATCTTGGGACCAGCAGTACAGTGTTTTACTTAATCCTGACTCCCTCCTCTTTCCAGCCACTGCTGCTCCTCCAGCCAGGACAAACGACATCTAACAAGAAGTTCTCTGAGCCCAGCCAGTGGTGGTGGAGCAAAGTCTGAAATGGGGGCGAGGAAACCAGCCCAGCCCCACCTCAGTCCTTTTCCTGCCATGTGACCTTGGGCAAGTCATCTGTCCTCTCTGAGCCTCAAGCTCCTCACTTGTAAAATGGGTGGACTCATGCTTGGCCTTCTGCACACACTGGGTCGTGTGGATCACAATCTAAAAGAAACCGTCTAGGTGGGGATACTTGGGAAACCACCCAACGTAGTACAAACCCAGGGGACTTTCTTACCACTCAGAGAGTTCTCTGCCGTCCTCTGAACAACCTGCTTGCAGAACAATTCTTATTTAATTGGATTCATCTGAGTAGGGCAAATAATAGTAATTACTGAGAGCAGTAATCATATCAAGGACAGCTCACCACGCGTCTATTACTAAACCCGAGCTTCTCTCCAACGCCCCGATGTGAAAGCCTCTCCCATTCGCCTGCTTGTGACTCAGGGATCACAGATCAATCCCGTGCTCGGAGAGAGGCCGTCGGCTCCTCCTCCCGTGGGGCAAACAAATAGTCAGGGATTTTGTGCTCGCCTTGGTCTCTTCACACCGACCGCAGAGTAAATACGGACGATTGCTCAACCTTGAAACACGCATCGTCACTGCCCCACATTCAGGTGTGTCGTCAGATTACGGCTTTAAAAGGTCAAGGGGGGATGATGCTATGATGATGCTATGGTATCACCTGTTTTTTTAGCTGATGTGCATTTAAAGGGCCCCTCCCTCACCCACCTGCAGCAGCCCTTGGAGGTCCGTTTCTGCCACAGTCCCTGACGCCTGGCTGCCCTTCTGCCCCTGTTCCTAGAGCCAGTTCTTTCCTCCAGCTCTGCAGGGAGAGTTAGCCAGGGGTGCCCTGGGCCCCTCATCTCATTCCTCCCAGGGACCCTTGACCCCTTCAGTAAGGAGCTTTGGGGGTGCCCGGAGCACAGGCCCTGGAAGCCGCAGCTGCACCGGTCGCAGGGCAGCTCCGGAGCCTCCCTCCAATCCCCCGAGCCCTCGCAACACCTCTCAGAGGCCTCCCTTCCCCTACATTCCAGGAGAGAAATGACTGCTCACAACTTCCTGGAGAAATACAAGCAGGCCACCGTCTCAGGGGGACAGCACGGCCACTCACCTGCTTTACCTGCTGGGCTGGCACTCTGGGCACTCACGCCCTTCAGCTTGAGAAAATTTTCTTGCATGATGTCATGGATTATGTCCTCTCCTCTTTTCTGCTCTTTCTGGAATGTTCCCCCTTCCTTTTCTTTTAAAATTGGGCCTCCTGTGCCGAATCTTCGATTTCTTGCCTTTTCCCTGCGATCCTTCACTTTACCTTTCTGCCCTGCTTCCTGGGAGAGTTCTTCACTTCTCGGCCCACCCTTCTGCTCAGGGTTTCATTTCTGCCGTCACCTTTTTCATTCTCAAGAACCGTGCTTTGTTTTCTGACCATTCCTTTTCTATACGATTGGTTTCTCGTTTCATGGGTGGAACTAAGGTTCCTTTCAGGATTTCAATAAGAAAGATTTTCCCCCTCCCTCTGCACAAACTGTTTCCTCGGCTTATTTGTTTGTGAGTCTCTGTATTTCCAGATCTGAGATCCTTGGTTGTCCTTAGTGAGATGCTAAAGTGGCGGCTGGAAGTTCTGAACACGTAGGAAGGCTGCACGCTGGTTTCCCTGGATCCTTTTTATCAGAGAGCCCCCAGCCATGTCTTTACTTGAGGCTATTGGGATTCCCAAGGGCAGCTTGGTATGAAGACGCTTTTTTTTTAAAACTACTCTTCCATTTTAGAGCTTGGCCACAGATGCAGGCCTCTGATCCAAACGCCTTAAATAAATATGAGAGAGCAGATTCACACAGAACAGAATCAGTTTTTTAAAATAAGATTTCTATAGTGCCTGCTCTAAGGAAGACAGATGCCCCAGAACGCAGGGCCAGCACTAGGTGGTGCCGACTGCATCTGCTTTGGAATTTCTGGTGGGTGAGTGGAATCCCCCAAGGGAAGGAACCAGCCTGACTTCTGCGTCCATCAGAAGAGAATGTGATAGACCCACAGTGTCGTCCGGATAAGTGACCGGGACTTGGCACTCTCGGCCAACTGGGTTTTCCTGGATGGCCTCAGCGAGAACCTCCAGTGTGGGGGCAGGAGCAGAATCTCAGAGGATTTACAGCTTTCTTCCCCCAGGGAGCTCTCATCCATTCAGGCCCTGGATCTATTTTATAATATGTCTGATTTCTTCTCTTCCGACTGGTCTTGTGTCTGCCCTGCTGGGAGTCTTCTGGTTGCTTCTGTCTCCCGTGATACAGTATTTCAGAAATAGCACCTTGATACTCTCCGGAGTCTCTCTGTGACTGAGCCACAGTTCTCACTGTCTGCAACTCCTATCTCAAAGTACTACCAGCAGCCTGCAGGCTTTGGAAGCCACCACCCAAACCAAACATTTAATTTAAAAGCTTAGCCCCCAGGAGATGAGAGTGTTATTATTTATCCTATCTGAAGTGTTCCATCTCTGAGCTTCCAGGTATTCATGAAGTGAACAATGCCCCCATTTAAACACCCAGGTTACAGCCCAGCGTCCTGAGTCAGCACAGTTTGAAGCTGGCTGTGGAATAAGGGAGGATTGAGCAAAATCCCCCCAAATGCCCAGAATGCTTGGTTCCAAAGAGAGAGGGATTTAAATTCACAGGACCTGCCACAGGATCTGCGGGGTCAGGAAGCAGATCCAAGCATATGCTTAGGTGGAGTTAATAGTTGTCTAGGTCCAGAACAAGGGAGCTGCCTTGTTCTGCAAACACTGATAGAAGCCCTGGACGCGCCGTCTGGGGCACAGAGCTGGCCGGGCCTAGGCACTACCCCAGATGGGTTGACAGTGTCCTTCGGGAAAACACAGCATCCGTGTGCTGGGGCCGGGAGCAGGGATGTTGTGTGGTCAATGTGGCGCACTAGGTATGAGGACACGCAGATGGGGAGTCCCCCTCCCCCCCATCCAGGCCGGACTCAGAGCCTATGCATGGGAGTTCCCGGCCCCACACTATACGAGGGACCTGGACAAAGAGGGCAGGTTCAGAAGAGCAGCCAGGAGGCTGAGGGCTTGTCCCCATGACCTACACACAACTCTTGAGGAACAACAGTTGTTTGGGCTGGAAGGAAAAGGCTGGGAAGGGCAAGAGTGAGAGGGAGAACATTGCTGAAAGAAATTAAAGAAGACCTAAATAAATCTAATAGAAAGACAGCCCATACTTATGGATTGGAAGATAATGTTTTTAAGGTGGCAATACTTCCCAAATTGACCTACAGAGTCAATGTAATCTCTACCCAAACCAGGATGGCTTTTTTCTACAGAAGTTGACAGAGCTGATTCTAATATTCATGTGGAAATTCGAGGGACCAGAATAACCAACACAGTATTGATAAAGAAGAACAAAGTTGGGGGACTCACAGCTCCCGATTTGAAAACTTACTACAAAGCAACTGTAATCAAGACAGTGTGGTGCTGGCATAAGGACGGACACCTAGATCAGTGGAATAGAATTGAGAGTCCAGAAATAAACTCGTACACATAAGGGCACTTGATTTCCAACAAGAGTGCCGAGACAATTTAATGGAGGAAAGAACAGTCTTCAACAAATGGCGTTAAGATAACTGGACAGCCACACACAAACCCCTGCCTAACATCATATAAAAAACTCAAAATGAATCAAAGATTTTTAAATGTTAGAGCTATAACTACAAAACTCTTAGAAAAAAACTCTTAGGTATAAATCTTTGCGATCTTGGATTAAGCAATAGCTTTTTACATGTCATGCCAAAATAAGAAACAAAGAAAAAAATAAAAATTAAACTTTATCAAATTTAAATTTCGATAATACTATCAAAGGATGCTCTTAAGAAAGTGAAATCACAATCCAAGAATGAGAGAAAGCACTTGTAAATCATATGGTTTATAAGGGTCTAGTAACCAGAATATATAAAGAACACTTACTGCTCAACAATAAAAAAAAAGTTACCTAATTTTAAAAGTTGGCAAAGGATTTGAATAGACAGTATCTCCAAAGAAGATACACAAGTGGCTAAGAAGCACTTGAAACAATGTTCACTATTATTCGTCACTAGGGAGACACAATCAAAATCACGTGAGATCCCACTTCACACCCACGAGTCTGAGGGCCTCCCGGAAGAGTGGCCATAGACTGATGGGCAACGAGGAGTGTCGCAGAGGATGCAGCGGACAGGAACCCGTATGCGTTGCCGGTGGGGGTGTGAAACAGTGTGGCCACTTTGGAAAACAGTTTGGCAGCACCTCAAAAACATAAACATAATTCCCATATGACCTAGAAATCCCACGCTTTGGTACATACCCAAGAGGACTGAAAACACACGTTCACACAAAAACACGTACACGAATGTCCACAGCAGTATTCTTCGTTATAGCCAAAAAGTGAGCACAACGCAAATGCTCATCAACTGATGAATGGAGTTGAACATGTGGTCGTCAATCTAATTGGATTTCCTTTGGCAGAAAAGGAATGAAATACTGACGCCTGCTAAGATGCGGACGCACCTTGAAAACATCACGCTGAGTGAAGGGAGCCGGACACAAAAGGCCGCACGTTGCACGATTGCACGATGTGTCCAGCACAGGCAAATGCACACAACGCAAAGTAGAGCGTGGGTGCCAGGGGCTGGGGTGAGAGGGATGGGGGGTCACTACTAATGGATGTGGGGTTTCTTTTTGGGGTGATGAAAATTTTCTGGAATTAGATAGTAGTGATGGTTGCACAGTACTTTTATAGCATGTGAATTCTGTCTCAATTCACAACAAAAAGAGTGAGAGGGAAAAGCAGCAGTGGGTTTGTGTTGAAACACCTGGAGTGCTGGTCGGTAGGCAAGGACCCCGCAGCTCTGCAGGGTCAATCTGAGACCAACAAACCCCTCCAGTGGTGGAAAATCCCTCCTCAGAGTGAGAAAACCTATCAGCGTGAGCTGCTGCCAGACAGTCCTGGCCCCTTCACAAGGCAGTGAGTGCCCTGTAGTTGGAAGTATTTAACAAAACAGAGGTTGCTAGAGAGAGATTGTCCACGCATAAGGTTCAGAAGGCAGGATTGGACTAGATGCCTAGAAAAGCCCTTTCTGAACCCGAAACACTGCCATCTTCGTGATGGGCTCAGAGGCCCACTCGCGACCATGTGGTAGGTGCTTAGTCAGATGTTTGCTGACCCAGCTGGCCAGGAATGACCCTCCCAGTCTCTAATTCTTTGCTGCCTTCAAGGTGCTGAGTCTTTAAACACAAGGAAGCAGATGTCTTGTCCCTGGAAATGACTCTGTCGATTAAAAGACAAGCCGGCCTCTCCCCTGGGCTGACATTTCCATAGCAAAACAACAACAGCAACAATGAAATAGGAGAATTGGACCTTGGAGAGCACGGGGCCTGGGTGGGGACCACCAGTCTCGGTTTCCGGAGCCCCGATGCCTCTCGTGCCGGGCCCGGCTCCACCCCTCCCCGGAAGCATTTGTCTCAGCAGCCCAGCCCTGTGTTTGCACTCCTCGAGCTCGCTATTTACACAATCCAGCAGTGACGCCGGGACGGGCTCAGCCCGTGGTGGCAGGCTTTCTGCACGCCACATCCTGGAGAGAGGGAAACCCCCAGAGAGAGGACGATTACTCAGCAGCGTTTATAAACCGTCCCATTGACTCACCCCTAAGCCATCCAGGGAACCAGCAAGGCTGAGCGAGGTTTGCTTTTGCAGAACGTGGGACCGTGGCCCGGACTCGAGCCGTCTCCGGAACACACGCACGTCACAAACAAGGCTCTGGAGTTGGAGCCGAGCTTCTCACAGATGTCAGGAGGCCACAGTGAGAATAGCAGAGACTGACCCTTGATGCACTAAGGTTTCCCTGAGATTGCTGAGCCCAGGCTCAGTCATGACTTTGCAAGTTTGTTCCCATTTCACTTATGAGGAAACTGAGGAACACAGATGTTAAGTGTCAGGCCCATGAATTCCAACTCAAGATGGATGGAGCTGGGACCAGAACCCAGGTCCTTAGACTTGGCCTTCACCGTGCAGATGTGCCCCTGGTCAGGACAAGAGGGCTGCAGCGTCTGCAGAAGGATGGGGCTGTTGGTGGACAGCCAGGGCCTTTTCCGTGTCTGGCCCACTCAAGTCCAGCTGACGGATGGAAACCCCACGAGCTGAGCCTGCCCGTACAGCTCACAGGCCACAGAAATGTCTTCTGAAGCCAGTGTGGGAGGCCAGGGCTGGGGCCAGCTGGGCCAGTCAACCCTGAGGCTTGGTGGCAGTTCCCACGGGAGAGCAGTCCTGGGCAGGGGCAGCCAGTGTGGGGGCACATCTGCGCCATGGAGCCTTGTAGGTGGGCCACCGTGCGGGCAGTGGCCCAGTGAGTGGGCTGGCCATCGGGGGGGCTTCACACCTGCGCCCACGGCTCGTCCCACGTCTGTCTCAGCAGCCGTGTAGTGAACAGGGGTCCCCTGTGCCTGCCATGTGTCAGGCATGCAGGTAGAGAGATGGCGTTGCCGCTGTCCTCAGACCCATCTCCTCCTGGAACGGAGTTAGACAACGTCTGCTGCCTCCCTGGCAGCCGGGTGTGCCCTGAGGCTGGGTGTGACGCGGGAGTGAGGTGAGGACGACCTCCTGTGCCAGCCCCCTGCTCCTCCCTCCCATCCGTGTGACATGTTGGGGCCTCGGTGACCTAGTCATGGCTGTAGGGAGCAGAGGGGACCCCTCATCTTTCCACAGACTGGACTCAAACCATTGAAAATTAAGACCTTTGCATCAGTCCACTGAGACCTCAGGATGCACCCAGGGGACGTCAGGCCAGGGGCTCGTGCTGGCAGCGGCCTCATCAGACGGGCAGAACCTTCGCCGCCAGCACGGCGTGGAGAGTTGAGTGTGGAACCAGACATCCCGGAGGTGGTTAATGCTGGAATTTAATCCCAGGATGCGGAGGCGAGAGCTGCATCCAAAGAACGAGGGACGCCCCTGGTGGGACTGAGAAGTCAGCTCTCTGCGTGGTCCCAGGAAGGCCTAGGGGGTCCACCCCCGCCCTGTGCAGACGAGGGAAGTGAGCACCCAGCAGTGAGCGGTGCCGGGGAGTTTCGAGGCTTCCAGGCTGGTCGCCTTTTTTCTGCTTTCGTTTCTTGTCTCTTCCCCATGTGCTGAGGGAGGATGTACGTACTACAGCCGCACACCTGCGACGTGTACCACGTGAGCACTGTCAGAGGTGCCCTCCACTGCCACCAAACCCTCTCCGTACTGAAGACACTGAACGTTCCCATCGCCCCCCCACCCCACCTCGTGTCTCATTAGTTCCACCCCAGGCAACCATGGATCTGCTCCTTGTCCCTGTAGAGTGGTTTGCATTTTCTAGGACGCACATAAATGGAATCAGGCAATATGTGGTCCTTTCTGTCTGGCTCCTTTCACTCAGCTTGACCATTCTGAGACTCACCCATATTGCTGCGTGTATCAGTAGCTCGTTTTCTCCCTCCCTCCCTTCCATTCCTGCCATGTGCTCGGCGCTTAAGGTAGAAAGTATTATCCTTTGCATGGCCAGGCTACGACTTCTGTATCCATTCACCTGTCGGTGCACATTCGGGTTGTTTCTAGGATATTGCAGATAAAGCCGCCAGGAACGTTCCTGTTCAAGTCTTCATGTGGACATGCACTTCCTTTTGTTCCTTTTGGGTAAAAGCCTGGGAGCAGGATGGCTGGTCACGGGGCAGGGGTTTATTTAACTTTACTGTTTTCCCAAGTGGCGGGACCCGTCTGCGTTCCCGCCAGCAGTGGCCTAGCCCAGCTGCTCTGCACCCTCCCTGGCGCTTCGCGCGGTCAGTCTCTTGAGTGCAGCGTGCTTCCCTCCGGTCACGCCCTGGACACCCCGAGGCGGCTATGTCACCCCGCGCGCGCGTGAGGGCACTGAGTCCTCGTCCAGTCATCACACAAAGCCATCCGGACTTCCCTCCAGCTGACCCTCCCGCCCGTGCTCAGAGCCCACGCTTCGAGACTTCTCTCTTTCCTGTGTCTTCATCTGTTTTCTCACTGGCTCTTTCCCTCTGCCTGTAAGCTCAGCCCGCCACAAATAACACCCCCCACCCGCCACGCCCCTGCAGAGCCTGCTGAGCAGTGGCACGTCTTCCCGGGCCCCCCACGCACGCCAGCCTCTGGACCCTCCTCTGTCTGCTGTCGTGGGAGGGCTCGGTCCTCCTGCCCCACCCTCCCTCTGCGCTCAGCTGCCCTTGACAGGACCCCTGCCCTCCACACTGCCGACCTTCCTCCTGGGCGACCCACTCACTCCCTGGCCGTCACCGCCACGCTCAGGACCGCAGCCTCCCTTTCCAGCCAGGGCCGCACTTTAAGCATCAGCCTCCCGGGAAGTTCCAACAGCAGGTCCCTCAGAGCTTCGCTTTTCGCCAAATCCAGCCTGGGGATCTGTCCTGCCTGTCCTCCTCCTCTGCTTCAGACCCCGCAAATCATCCTGGCCAGAAATCGGGGAACAGTCCAGAGTCCCGCCCCACCTCCATCTAATCACGCCCTTGTGCCACCTATTTTACTTCCGAAATCTTACCTGGCCGCCAGTCCCACCCAGCCCCGGCTCAGGCCTCACCCCCTTGGCAGCTTCCCACCTCATCCTGGACGGGCTCAGACCTCCCCACAGCTATGAAATGAACTTTCTAAAACACGAGTCTGACGGCAAACCATTCTCTCACCTGTCTGAGCCTCCTAGGGCTCTTCTTCAGCCTCCAGATGAAGGGTTAGCTAAGCAGACTGGCCTTAGCTACCACCTGCCACCTGCCACCCCCCAGCTCTGCCAGCTGCCACCTGGGGCCTCGCATGGCCTACTATGTCGAGAACTGCTCAGGGCCCCCATCCTTCGCTGTGATGCCCCCCCGCCCCCCGCTACACCTGCCTGCCTTGAACTTGGCTTCAGACCTGAGCAGACATCCTCCCCTCTCAGATCTGTCGTTTGGGTTCATCTCCAATAAACGCTCTGTTTACCGTGTCTCTCTTCCATTAAACTGGGAGCACGTGGAGGGCAGGGCCCCTCTTCTGCTCAGTTTTGATTCCCCAGCCTGGCATAGAAGAGTCCTCGGTAAAAATCGTTATCACACCCGTTCCCATTCAGTCCGTGCCTGCTGTGTCAGAATCAACCCAAGCATCAGCCTGACTTACACACTGTGACTTTTATGTAACCATTTTATTATGAAAAATACATAGTAATTATGAAAAATACAAAGTAAACAGTAAACACAAACAAAAAAATGCGTATAGTACAATGAACCCCTGTACCCCTCAGGCAGCTTTAATAATTATCACCATTTTGCCATTTTTGTTTCATCTTTCCCGCCCACCAGCCATTGCCCCCAACTTGATTATTATTTTCGTATAATTAAAAGATTATGCTGTTTTTTCTTTCTGTTCCCCACACTACCACGTATCATTGAGAAGAGCACTTGCATTGGCCCTTTGACCGCTTGCGAAGGAAGAGAGGGGTCAAGCACTTCCCAAGCAATGGCGCTGGGCTTTTATTATTAAGTTCCTGTTCTGCAACAAGCACGTGGGACCGAGGGCTTCATAGCGTTATCTTAAAACGCTGTGAGAAATAGGTACCATTAACCCTGTTCTACAGCTGCAAAAACTGAGGCTCAGAGAGGCTAGGAAATGTGTCTAAAGTCTCAGCTAGTCCGTGCAGAGCCATCTAACTCCCAACAGACACCTGCTCCCTGCATAGCCCACTGGCACAATTTACACCGGTGACCATTTGAGGCTGACCGCTGGACCCCTAGTGGCTGGTCGGCAGAGCCTCATCGGGAGGGAAGCACAGAGCCCGCAGGGCCCCACGCCAAGCACCCTGGGCCACCTCGCCTTCGAGACAGCGAGGCTGTACACGCCACACTCCCCATAACGATCGTGGTAGGAACAGGCGCTGAAGGTGTCATGGCAAGACAGGGCCCGCCAGCTGTTTGGAAGAGGCAGCAGTGAGTGAGTCATCATGTATCATAGGCCGGGGCTGGGCCAGGGGCGTTGCTGGGTGGGTGACAGGCAGCTGGGTGTGTGGGCTGTGATGTAACAGGCCCGCTGCAGCGGCCGAGTGGCAGGGCAGCCAACCTTCCTTCTCTGTCACCTTCCTCCTCTGTCACAGTGTCTGATCACCTCCGCCGTAGGAGAGGCACATGGGGCAGCACGGCCCTCCCACAGCCCATGGCCAAGATAGCTGGCCGGGGCCGGAAAGCCCACCATGCCACTCCTCGACCTCCAAGCGGAGCCGCGGTGCCCCTTGGCCTTGGAGCGGGTGGACGGAGCAGTGTATCCCTGGCACACGGCACGGTGTGGACAGAGAAGTACAGACAGACCCAGGGAGCAGGCCCCTGTGCTTGAGGAAGGGCACATGCAGCTGGAGTTTCTTCCTTTGTCTTGAGAAAGGGAAGAGCATGAAGTAAGGAAGTGGTCTGTTCCTGTCTGCTGGGGGGTAAACCCCACCAGCCCAGCGAGACGGGCATCATTCGCACAGTCAGGTATCTCTGAGAACCTCCTTGGTACCTGCGCTGTTTCTATCCTTCAGGGAGATGATCTGACACCCCATCCAAGGCTGGGTCTGGCCCTTATACACGCCTTCATGTGAATTAGAAGGCAAGCCTCTGGGAAGATGCAGCCTCCCACCAGGGCACACGGCTCAGCAAGTGGGGTGTCCTTGGCCAGGTACCCCAACTCTGCTCCTAAGACAACATGGACAGTAGGTGGTACTGCCTGGGCCCTTGGGATCCTAGCCAGGTACCCTCCCAGGCCACACCAACTCCCCCTACTAGCAAAGGTCTCACAGGTGAGGTCACCTTAATGGACTCTTTGGCAAACTCTGTGAACTAAAGTAGATGTTTCCGGTCTTAAAAAGAGACAGGAAAAGCACCTACGGAGCCGTGAGCGAGGTGAGAGGCCAGGAGAACTGTGGACCAGAGCCAAGGGCTGCATGAAACTTGGTGGGCAGGACAGGACAGGACGCTGGCCCTGCACCGTGCAGGTGAGGGACAGGCAGGCAGCACCTGACCCGGAGGCAACTGCTTTGGTTGGCCCATGCGAGTCCTGCTTTCTAGCCTTGAAAAGCTCTGTGGAAGAGGGCAATGGTTGTTCTGGGTGTCAGTGTACACTGCTAGGGGCCGATTTAAAAGTTTCTAGCAAGAGCAGTTGAGAGGTGGAAGAGGATGCCTTAAATGTAGTGAGGTCCCTGTCATGGGATGTATTCAAGCAACGGCTGGGTAGCCACCTGTTCAGGTCAGGTTAGTGTGGGTTGCATAATGTCTAGGGGAATTTCCAGTGATGAAACTCCGTACTCCGATTTGTTTGGCAAACCCATTTAGGTCACTGCATCAAGCCACTGTGTCAGAACTCTAAACATGCAAATGAGCATCACCGTATACAGACCTGAAGCACAGCCAGGAGCCCAGAGAGCGGGGCCAGGCCCGCGAAGGAGGAAGTGAAGGATGGAACGAGGCGCATCTGCAGGCTCAAGGTGGAAGATGCTGAGGTCACCCCGCACTGGGTGGCATGCACGGTGCTCCTGGGAGCTTGGGCAGTGGGACACAGAGCCTGGGGCAGAAGTGGAACGGCAGTGGCCAGCCCTGCCATTTGCGGCTGGAGAGCCCTGACCAAGGGCTCAGACCAAGGGTCTCTAATGTGGGCCCAGCAATCGGCCAGCTTGTCGCTGTAGGTGAAAACCCCCGTGGGCTCTGAAGAGCCCTGCAGATGTGCACAGGTGTGTGCAGTCGGATTGGCCTCCTTCTGGCCACCCAATCTCTGCTTGGCCTGGGCTGATGGAGGGCACAGGTGAAGGTCAGGGGGAAGGTGGAGGGCTTGGTGCTCAGGCAGGCCTGGCCACGGGCTCTGGCCCCCGCTTTACCAACCACGGGAACTCGGGTGCATCCTCTGGGTGTCCTGAGCCTCCGTGTCCCCCTCTGCACATGTGGACAGTAGTATCCTAAGTGCAGGGCTGGCGTGAGGGTGCTCGGCTGCCAGGTGCACATCTGGTGGTGCAGCCTCGGACCCCTCGTGTAACTTCAGTGTGCCTCAGTTTCCCCGCCTGTAAAGTGCGGGCAGCACTAGAGGCACCTCCCTCACAGGGCTGTGGGGAACCTGACATGAGACAATTCGTGTGAAGAGCTTAGAGGAGTGCCAGGCACGGCGCTCAACAAAAGCTAATTATTATTATTTGGCACGGGGCCTGTTACCGATTAGATGTTCAATTAACTTTCCTCTCCTTCCCAGCCCCAGGGACTCACGAGCCCCGGAGGCAGCTGGGCCTGCACGGTGAGCGCCCCATTAGTCAGAACCCGGCGTGGAGACTAGAACCCGGCGTGGCTCTTCCCTCCCTCCAGGGCAGCAACGTCTCGAGTCCTCACAGACCTGGCAGAGCCCCAGCCCGGCAGAGCCAGTGCCGCCTCCCTGCCTCCCCAGCTCTACGCTGTTGTGTCTGTGACAGCCACGCAGAGACATGGGGACACCGCCCTGCCCTTGCCCCGTTCTCCTTCGGGTGCCCCAGTCCCTGTTGTCTGCCGTCCTGGTCCTCCCAGACTCCACTCCGCCTTCTCTGCTGACGGTGGGTCCAGCGGGTGGGCAGAAGGCAAGAGTCCCAGAGGCCCCTTATGGTAACGCGGGAGATGCCGAGGGGTGAGGCCGCACTGCATGGGACTGGCCCCGGCCCCCGGGCCTGCTCTCCACCCTCGGGCGTGTCCAGCGTGGGGTGCATCTTTGCCCCAACAGGAAAGTGGGACCCGACACCCTGCAGCTGCCTCTGGGCCCCGCACTGGGGGTCTCAAGCCATCTCCGACTCTTGCCAGAGGTTGGGTGGGGAACGGGGAATTAGGGCAGGCCCTGTTCTCAGCCCCACTCCCACAGTTGCCGGGGAGGGAGGCCTGTGGGCCCCTTCCCTCAACAAAATACCTGAGCCCCTACCCCCTAGGAACACTGGCTGGAGGCTGGGTGCCTACAGGGCAACGGCCCCAGCCATTGGGGCTTTGGCACCCCTGGAGGAGGTGGGAAGGACCCTGGGCCCTCCACCATGCAGCCGGCCTGCGAGATGTAGACACAAGCCTCCTGGGGACCCCGCTGCCCTCTCTCCCGACAGCACCGGCTCCTCCAGGCCCTGCAGGAAAAGGCCAGGCAGACTGAGGGCAGGGGCAGGGCCTCTGATGCCGGCTTCTGGGTCCTTCTGCCTCATAGAAGGACCTGCCTCCCCCGGTGCCCACAGGTGAGAACTCCCTCAGCTCCCACCAGCCCACCCACCCTGACCTGCATCCTCATGCCCCCACTGTGCTCTTCAGGCACCTGTCCCTTTGGCCAGCCCGCTTCCCTCCCTGGGCCTCCGGCTATGGACACAGCCACGCCTGAGCTTCTCCCACCTCCCGCCCGTGCCCGACCCCCGCTCCCCGGCTTCAGTGGCACGGTTCCATGCAGCTGACCCAGCCCCTTAAATACTGATGTCCCCAGAGACAAGCTCAGACACTCCCAGGTCTCAAATGCCACCTGGACCCCAGTGACTCCAAGTCTGGCTCTTTCCAGACCTTCTCTCCTAACCCCACCCAGGCTCGAGACCCGTGAGTCCATGCCCAACGATTCAGCGAACGCCTCCCATCTCTCCTGCACCTTGGCCGCGAGGGAGTCGGCCTTCCCTGGGCCTGCCTCAGGGTCTCGCACCGCCAGCTGGGAACCTCAGGCCACCCAAGGGCCACATGCCCCCCCACTCCCCACCCCTGACTGTCATCCCCCCAGTCACTCTTGGATCTGGCCTTCTCTCCAGCTGCCCTAGTTCAGGCCTGTGCTCGGTCCGGCCCCTGGCCGCCTGCGGAGCAACCTCGAGCGTGCAGAACCGCCCTGCCAGCCGCGCTGTCTCCTGCACGAGATCGGCTCCTGAGCAGCCCTGTGGTCCCCTGCAGCCTGGCTCGGCCTCTGTGCCCACCTCTGCTCCCCTTGTCCTGTCAACACCAAATTCCTGCCTCTCGATGCCACCTCTGTGCACAGGCTGTCCCCTCCACTCGGGACACCCTTTCCTGCCTCACTGGCCTGCCGGGAGAGCTCCTCTCTGCTCCTCACATCCCCTCCTCCCACAGCCCCGCAAGGCCAGGGGGTCACTGTCTCCCGTGTCCCTGGGCTTCTCTGCACTGAGACATCAGCCCAGCCCAGGGTCCCCTCCCTTACTACTTCAGGGCTCCCACAGGCGGGGCGTCTGCCTGCGCTCCGTGTCCACCAGCCCTGGGCACGGACCTGCACCCAGAGGCGAGCCATGACTGGTGGCCCAAAGTCTTGGCAGCGACAGAAATGGGGGTCCCGAGAGGGAAGCAGGGGTCGGCAGCAGGGAGAACTCCCCCCCTCACAATTAGGAGCCTGAGAACTTGGTCAAACCTGCCCAGGGCGGCCGTTAGCGTCCGGATTAATTAGTGAACTCTGTAAAGTACTTTGAACATGAAACGCACTACATAAATGCTAAGTATTATTAAAAAGTAAGAAGCTCTCTAATATGCCGGGCTGGAGAGCCCCAGGCTAGTCTAAATAAAATGAACGAATGCAGAAAATTAAGCAATTAAAAGGTGATATTTCAGGATTTGCAAAAAGCCGAAAGTACCAAACGCCGGCGTTTTGTGTGGCTTTTGTGCACACCTCCCCCGCCGGCCTCCACCTTGGCCACCTCTGTCCGAGGTCTGGTGCCCAGAGCAGCAGGCAGACCTCGAAGTCACCCGTGTCAGGGCCGCGGCCTGGGGGAGCACACGATCGGGAAGGGCCGGGTGTGGGGACAGCTGCTGGGCTTGGAGATGACAGACTGGTCGGAGCCTCTGCACTGTTGCGTGGCTGTCCCTGAGCCGCTTTCTCCGCATGTAGAATTGCGGGTGTGTGTGGTCTGGACGTCACATCGCTCTGTCCCCACTTACCTGCCAGAGGATTCCAGACAAGGGCAGAGGCAGGTGGTGAAAAGAGGGGTGTCAGGAGCAGCCGGGCTTCAATCCTGTCCCCATCATACTAGCTAGGCGACCCCGCGCAGGACACATGCTCCCTCTGAGCCTCAGCTCTTCCTCTGCCACGTGGGGTACGAGCGTCCCCCACAGAAGGGCCATGACAAGGAAATGGAAACTAGATGCAGAGCTCACGGACACTGTCACCGCAGCCCACGTATGAGGGTGTGTTCATCGCGTCCTTCAAGCCCGAATGCTGCAATCTTTTGGGTTTCTCTCTTCCTTTTCTAGAACCCTCTCCTGAAGCAAGGGCTGGGGTTCGAACCCCTGGCCTCACGTACAGGCCGTGCGAACGTGAGCTCTCCCTGTGCTCGTCAAGGGAGATAAAAATTCCCACCCCAGCCCTGCCGACCCCAGGGGGCTGCGAGAAGCCTCCAGGTGGGCGATGTTTGTTTTCCTGTTGGAGGCTGACATGGGTCACATGTGCACACTTTATCCAGGCTGAGCCGAGGGCTGTGAGAGACTCGGGACTGACCCTTGACCGGCCCCTCACCCCAGAGCCTCCTTGGGAAGATGAAACTCCCCCAGGCGTGTCTTGAGAAAAACGTCTAGTGGAATCATCGCAGGGCAGCCTGAGCCTGGGCGGAAGGGCCTAGGAAACCAGCACCAAGTCAAAGTTCCTCTTCACAGCACAGGAAGATGCTCTCTTGATTTGGGAACCTGATTTGACTTGCCTTGGGACTCTCTGTGCCTCAGTTTGCTTATCTGTAAAATGGACGCTTCGAACCAGCTGCTGTCACCCAGCACCCTGCCCTCATTTTCAGTTTGCATCAATCTCTAGCTCAGACAGACAGAAACGGCTGGAGTCCTGGGTCGGCCCGGCCCATTTTGACTTCCTTCCTGGCCAGGGTAGGTTTCCTGAAGTGTTTCCAGAACTTGGTGGTCCCAAGCTGGCTGCCAGATCCTCCACGGGTGCAGCAGAAAGGAGGAAGGCAGCCTGGAGCAACACTCACCCTGGGATGGGGCAAGGGGTGGGGAGCATTGCCATCACATCAGGCAGGGCCCCATAGTGGGCCCCGAGCTCCTCAGAGGAGCTGCTCCTGGGGGGGCACCTGTAGACCTGCCCCTCAGCCCCCACTTGGACCTTGTCTTGACTGCGGCTGTGTGGGGCTCCAGCCTCCGCCTGGCCCCGCGTCCGAGCCGTTCCTGCCTCTCGCGCCTCTCCTCCCTGGAGGCTCAGGACCCAGGCTGACCTCCCGAGCTGACCGACAGAGGGCCACGCCTGGGCTTTGCTCGCCCTACAGAGGGGGCTCAGATAGGAGTGTGTGGGTTGTCACCATCCCTCACGTTAGCACACCCTGTGAGGCAGACTAGCAGGGTGCCTCCCCCCTGAACAAATGGGGAAACTGAGGCTCAGTGAGGTGGCTGATGGGCCTTTGGCCCTCTGAGGTGGACCCTTTGCCTGCAGAGCACCTGCCCCCAGCCCACTGTCAGGTAAGGCCCCTCGGCCATCCACCCCTGTGGGATGCCTGTGGCCAGTGGCCTCCTGAGAGGCCCGAAGGGAGCCACTTAGTAGGACTTCCAGGCCAGGCCTCTGGGCTCATTGGGACTCTGAGAACAGCCATCACACACAGCCACTGAGCCACACTGAAGCCAGAGGGCCACCCACAGCCCCGGTGGCCTGGCTGCTCCGACACACGCTTAGCCTATGCCCGGGCAAGCCTGCAAGGCACTGGGTCCCCTTCTTAAAAGGAAGAATTTCTAAGGAGTAAATTTAATTGGGGGGTTTGAGGGACTCCATACATAAAGACTCTTTCACAAAACTTCTGTTTGGGATTATCAAATTTAGATCCAAGAGCTTAAGGAAGCAGGCTGTGGCATAGTTAGAGATCACCTACTCCGGTACTTCCCAAGCAGGAATGGAACGGTCACTGAAAATGCAAATTCTGGGCCCTGCCACAGGCCCCCTGAGTCAGGATCTCTGGGGCTAGGACAAGTAACCTACCCTTGTAACAAAAGTCCTGGATGGGCCACTGGTTTCTGAGGACATCCCATCTAATTCGGGCCCTTTGTCCTACAGAGCAGCCTGTAGCCTGCCCTGAGCACACAGCCGGCATCCAAAGTGGCTCTGTGACCCCACACTGATTCACTGTGAACTGTCCACCTGCCTCCCGCCTGCCAGCTCCCTCAGACAGCAAAGAGCGTGCGCTGAACGGAAAGAGAGCCATAGGTCCCTGGCCCCGTGGGAACCCTGTGGCTCCCAGCAGCCCAGGAACCAGCGTCTAGGTCCCGCTGGCAGGCACTGAGGCAGAGAACCACAGGCTTCACCATGGTGAGCCGCAGGGCCAACAGGCACTGGTCTCCAGGGCACAGAGACCACCTGGGAAAGGGCATCTTTTTCAAACATCTGCCATGAAAGTGCAGTCAAATAAATGCCCTCATACCAGCCAGTGAGAGCATACATTGGCACAGCCCTTCTAGAAAGGAATCGGTGTGCCCATGCTTTGATCAGGGAAACCTGCTTTTGAGAAAACCACTCTAAGGAAAGAATTAGATATAGATTTAAGGACAGAGATGCTCATCTAGGCATTGTTTGTGATAATGAGAAACTAGGAACCATTCAAATGTTTAACAATAGAGCAGTGGCTAAGTAAATTAGATTCTTCAATGCAATGCAATATTAAGCACCTACAAAAATTGGGTTTTAAGGAATAGGTAATGACGGGAAAAGATTTATGACAATTTTCAGAGGAAAACAAGATGTAAAGCTGAATTATCAAATTACATTTAAAAATATATGCATCAAACGAAGATTAAAGTGGAAGTCAATGAAATAGAAAAAGGAAAAACAAAAGAGGAAATCAATGAAACCAGCGGTTCATCCTTGAAAAGATCAGCACCATCGACCTGCCTTTACCAAGACCAGTCACAATCACCAAAATCAGGAATGAAGGAGGGGACATCTCAACTGACCACCAAAATTAAAGGATTGTACAAGAATAGGATGAAAAACTTTATGCCCACAAATTAGATATCCAAAATGAAAAGGACAAATTTCTAGAAACACAAATTACCAAAACTGACTCAGGAAGAAAGAGATCATCTAACTAGACTTGTAACATGTTAAAAAAAAAAACCGTGTTAGTGATTTATAACTTCCCACAAAGAAAAGTCTAGGGCAGGCCCAGATGCCCTCACTGGTAAATCCTACCACACGTTTAATAAAGAAATAAAACCAATCCTTCACAAACTCTTCCATACAGTAGAGGAGGAAGGAACACTTACCTACTCATTTGACGAACCCAGTACTACTCTGATCCCAAAACCAGACAAGGGTATCACAAGAAAATAAAACTACACAACAATATCTCTTGTAAACACGGATGCAAAAGTCCTTAACAAAATGCTAGCAAACTTAACCCAACAACATGTAAAAAGAATTTTAAATCATGACCAGTTGGGCTTTAGCCTAGAAATGCAAGAAAACCCGTTAATGTAATATACCATATCAATAGAATAAAGAAAAAAACTCCGCATCATCATCTCAGTAGACATAGAACAATGCATTTGACAAACTCTTAACACACATTCACGACAAAAACTCTCAACAGATTAGTAACAGAAGGAAACTTCCTCAACCTAATAAAAAGTGTTTACTAAAAACCTATACCTACCATCACTTTCCACAGCAAAAGACAGTGAAAAGACTAAGATCGATCACAAGGCAAGGATATGCACTCACCCCACTTCTCTTCAGCATTCTGTTGGAAGTTCTAGCCAGGGCAAACAGGCAAGAAGAAGAAATAAAAGGCATCCAGATTGGAAAGAAAGAAGCAAACTGTCTTTATTAGCACACAACACGATCCTGTATGTGGAAAACTCTAAGGAACACACACATGCATGAATATGAAAACTACTAGAAGTAGAAAACCAGTTTAGCAAGGTCATAGGTTATAGATCAATATACGAAAATCAATTAACAAGCCATCAGTGAAATAAAGCAATTCC
>NW_012148596.1:76033-82203 GCF_000956105.1 Propithecus coquereli
TATACTATTGATAGACCTTTGGATCACTTCCAGTTTTGATTCTTATGAACGTTCTTCCACATGCTTTGGTGCACGCTTGCATACATTTTTGTTGGGCAGGTACCTAGAAATGGAATTGCTGGGCCAGAGGGGCAGCATAGATCTAGGTTCAATGGATACTGCTGAACAGTTTTCCAAAATGATTGTACCTATTTTCACCACCACTGGCAGGTTATGACAGTCCCAGTTGCTCTACATTCTCACCAACACTGGATACTGTCTTTTCATTTTAGCCACGATGGTGCGTGTGCAGTACTGCGTTGCAGTTTTATTTGCATTTCCCTGATGGCTGGTAACATTGGGCACCTTTTCATTTGCTTACTGGCCATTGGGATTAATCTTTTGTGAAGTCATTTGCCTATTTCACTATTAGCTTGTCTACCTTAGTATCGGTGTGTGAGAATGCTTTTTCTGTATGCCGAATACAAGTCCTTTGTCAGAAACAGGTAACAGAAATAATTTCTACTCTGTGACTGGCCTTTTCACCTAATGGTGCCATTTGATGAATGGCAGTTCTTAATTATAACAAAATCCAGTTTATTGTTTTCTCTTTATGGTTAATGTGTTTCGTGTTCTGTTTAAGAAACTTTTGCTGATCCCCAAATCATAAAAATGTTCTTTTTTCTTCTAAAGTCTTTGTCATTTCACTTTTCACACTTAGACTTCCAGTTCCCTCTGGAATTGCTTTTAGTAAATGTACCACGTGAGGCAGACGAGGGTCAACGTCAGCGGGGCCTCTCTAAGGGTGGGCGCAGACCAAAGACAAGTGCGGGTGCCTCGCGCTGGCGTGGCTGGGCGGGGAGAGCCAGCTTCACTCTGCACAGGGTTCACGCTGGACCTCGCTATTGACCTGGCAGCTCCCAGCACAAAGGGGTGCAAAGGGCTGGAACGTGGAGAACCCAGGGGAGCATTGGCACAGAGCACCCTTGCTCTGCTAGGCTGTTAAGGTAGGGGCTTTTCCCCCTCGAGCTGTTGTGCTTGTGTTGCAGAGACTTGAAGGGTGGTCACAGCTGAGTGGGTGTAGGCAGAGGCCCCTCCTCCTTTCTGGCACCCTGAGGAACCACTGCCAGGCAGCTCGGGCACCATCGCAACAGTGGCTGGAAGAGCATTGGACTAGGTGCCACCTCCTGTGGTTGGCCACATCCAAGATTCAAGGCTGTGATGAACCTGTAGAAGGAGACGGGGGGCGAGCTTCTCTCCTTCGTTATACGTGGATGCGGAGGGTCTGGCTTATTGGACTGAGTCCCTGAGGCTCCTGGGCAATTGGACACACGCATGCTTGCTCAGTGATTTATTCGAATATTAAAAAGAAATGTGGCTGAGGAAGTGGGTCACACCAGTAACATATGTCAATCAGCGGATTACTCTTCAGATCGCCAGAATAGTGTGTTTTTGTGTGGCTCAGCTGGAACTTCCTGAGGAAGAGGTCATCCTCCCTACCCACCCTGCCAAGTGAACAAGCTGCTTTGAAAATATTATTCTGGGTGAGTTTCCACTACATGGTATAAGCCAGAGTAGAGGATTGCCAGGAGACCTACCCCAAAATGCTCCACATCAGTGTTGAACAGAAGGTTGGCTTCCATTCAGAATTTTCTGTATGGTCTTGGATAGCTAATGTAAAACAGTCTACCATAGGAGCGGCAGATAGATTTAAGCCTTGTTCTCCACTGAACGAAAAGTTCTCTTCCAAACGCTGTGCTTGGTTTTCTTCCCCTTCTTCAACTCCTCCAATCTGCTACTGGGGAAACCCACACCTACTGCATGGGCATTTCAAGCCCGGGGACAGTAGCCACTCAGCAGATGTGAGGATGCTTCTCTATGTGCTCTCTCCTCTTCCACCTGACAACCACCACCTAGGGCTCTGCCTTTCTCTTGTGTTGCCAGGGCAGTCAAGAGGCTGGGGGAGGCCTCCTATGCGTGCAGAAGGAGGGTGGGCCTTACAATGGATTTGTCTGGAATGAATCTTGCCTCTGTCATTTCCTACTAACTGTTAAGACTCTGGCAAGTTCTTAATCTTTCCTAGCCTTAGTCCCCACATCTGTGAAACAAGGAAATGCCCATCTCCAAGAGTTGTTATGAAGATCAATAAGTATGAGAATCTCAAGAGTCCAGGTGTCTTTTTGGAACACACATCACACTCAATAAAGTTAGTTATCATTACATTTTAAGCTGTCGTCTCCTTTGGGTGTAGATGCAGAGTCCACCCATTAAAACAGTCCAGAGGCAAAGCCTTTCAGGCTCCCACAACCTAACCGTGAACTGCCTTGCTCCTCCCCCCACCTCAGTGGTGGTGGAGATCAAGAAATGCCCTTGGAGCTACAGGGTCCCTCCTAAAGCTTGGGGCATTCAAGTACTCCACCTGGGGGACCAGAGACTAACACGGACACAAAAGAACATCTCAGCAGCTGGCTCTATCACAGAAACATCAAACAATGACAGGGAGAACAATGATATAGCCTATCATAGAGTCTTCCAATTCAAGCAAACAGGGTGTGGCTGATTTGTACTCACAAGTACCACCCACCACCAAGAGTAAGCTGGGGAACTCAACTCACTATGCACTGTTGGGAAGAGGTGAAGACAGAAGGTCAGAGGTAACATGAGAGGTATATCAAACCTGTTAGAACACCCCATACGCAACTCAGGACCAGGAATCCTCTCCCTGGCATTCTCAGGGATCAATCTTTGGGGACATGGAGACAGGCCTATAAGCCAGGCCTAGCACCCCCAGGTCTTGACCAGATGAGAAAGAATCAGTGAAAGAACTCCATAAACATTAAAAGTCAAAGCAAAAGGACACTCCCAAAAGAAAACAATAACTCCTTACCAAGGCATACCAACCAAAATGAAAAGATTGAAAGGATAGATGAAGAATCCCAAATATGGATTGTAAGGAAGCTCAATGAAATACAAGAGAAAACAGAAACCTAACACAAAGAAACCACAGAGGCTGGGTGCGGTGGCTCATGCCTGTAAGCCTAGCACTCTGGGAGGCCGAGGCGGGCGGATTGTTTGAGCTCAGGAGTTCAAAACCAGCCTGAGCAAGAGCGAGACCCCGTCTCTACTAAAAATAGAAAGAAATTAGCTGCACAACTAAAAATATATAGAAAAATTAGCCAGGCATGGTGGTGCATGCCTGTAATCCCAGCTACTCGGGAGGCTGAGGCAGAAGGATTGCTTGAGCCCAGTTTGAGGTTGCTGTGAGCTAGGATGACAGCACCGCACTCTAGCCCGGGCAACACAGTGAGACTCTGTCTCAAAAAAAAAAAAAAAGAAACCACAGAAACAATGCAGGAAATGAGTGAAAAATTTATGAAGGAAATTTGGATTATTAAAAAAAATCAAACAGAACTTCTGGAAATGAAAAATTCATTCAAGGAAATACAAAACACAGTGGAAAGCCTTAAGAATAGGCTAGATCAGGCAGAAAAAAGAATGTCATATGATTCGAGAAATAAATCATGAAAAAAAAAAAGAATGTCAGAGCTTGAAGACAACATCTTTGAGTTAGACAAGTTAGTCAAAAAGAAAGATCTGAGAAATAGGAGGTATGGACAAATCCTACAAGAAACTGGTTTATGTAAAGAGGCATAACATAACAATCATAGGCATCCCTGAGGGCAAAGAAGAAAAAACAAAAGGATTGGAAAACCTATTTGAGGGAATAATTGAGGAAAATTTCCCTGGCCTTGCTAGAAATCTAGATATCCAGGTACAAGAAGCTCAAAGGACCCCTGGAAGATTCATTGCAAAGAAGAAAAATACCATAACACATAGCCATCAGACTGGCCAAGGTAAACATGAAAGAGGCACTTCTATAATCTGTAAGGTGAAAGCAGCAGGTAACATACAAAGGAAATCCAATCAGATTAACTGCAGACTTCTCAACTAAGACCTTACAAGCCAGAAGGAATTGGAACCCTATTCTCAGTCTTCTCAAACAAAATAATGGCCAGCCAAGAATTTTGTATCCTGCAAAACTAAGTTTCTTATATGAAGAAGAAATAAAGACTTTCTCAGACAAGCAAATGCTGAGGGAACTTGAAAAGACCAAACTTGCCCTGAAGGAAGTACTCAGAACTGCATTATACACAGATCAGTACAATAGACCCCCACCAGTGTAAAATCACCCAAAAGGTAAAGGTCAGAGCCCAGATAACACAATGGCTCAAGAGGGAAAGCAAAGCAATGAAGTTCTACTCAACAGGATGAACAGAAATTCACCCATGTATCAATTCTTTCAATAAATGTGAATGGCTTGAACTCCCCACTCAAGAGACATAGGCCGGACGAATGGATAAAAAATACAGGCCAAGTATTTGCTGTATCCAGGAAACACATCTAACCCATAAGGACTCATTCAGACTCAAGGTGAAGGGATGGAAAACCATATTCCATACAAATGGAAACCAAAAGAAAGCTGATGTTGCCATTCTCATATCAGATAACAAAGACTTCAAATCTACAAAAGTAAAGAAAGACAAAGGGAGTCATAATATAATGGTGAAGGGAAGAATTCAACAAGAAGACATAACAATCCTAAATATTTATGCACCTAACACGTGTGCATCCAGATTCATAAAGCAAACCATGCTTGATCTAAACAAAATGATAAACAGTAGCACTGTAATAGCTAGGGACTTCAAACCCCCCCACCCCCACTGACAGAATGGGAAAGATCCTCCAAGCAGAAAAAAAAGCAAAGAAATGACAGACTTCAATGGAACTCTAGAACAAATGGTCTAACAGACATTTACAGAACATTCTACCAAAAAAAACACTGAATATATGTTCTCATGAGCTTATGGAATATTCTCTAAGATTGATCACATCCTAGCCCACAAAACGTGTCTTGACAAATTTTTAAAAACAGAAATTATACCATGTATCTTCTCAGACCACAGTGGACTAAAACCGGAAATCAATTTCAACAGAAACATTCAACTCTACACAAAGTCATGGAAATTAAACAATCTACTGCTGAATAGTTAGTGGGTCAAGGAGGAAATTAAGATGGAAATCAAAAGATTCTTCGAACTCAATGACAAAGGGGACACACATTATCAAAATCTGTGGGATTCAGCAAAAGCAGAAGTAAGAAGAAAATTCACAGCCCTAAATGCCTACATCCAAAAGACAGACAGATCACAAATCAACAATCTAATGAATCATTTCAAGGAATTGGAAGAGGAAGAGCAAACCAATTCCAAACCCAGTAGAAGAAAAGAAATAACTAAGATCAGAGCAGATCTAAATGGAATTGATAACAAAAGAATTATACAGAAGATTAATGAAGCAAAAAGTTGGTTCTTTGAAAAGGCGAATAAAATCAAGAGGCCTCTCACTAGATTAACCAGAAACAGAAAAGAGAGGACCCTAACAAGCTCAATCAGAAATGAAAAAGGAGATATTGCAACTGATGCCATGGAAATACAAAATATCATCTCTGAATACTATAAAAATCTCTGTGTACATAAGCTTGAAAATGTTGAGGAAATCAACAAATTTTTGGAAACACACAACCTCCCTAGGCTCAATCAGAAAGGAATAAAACTCCCGAACAGACCAATATCAAGTAACAAAATTGAAGTAGCAATAAAAAAAATCTCTCAACAACAACAACAAAAAAGTCCCAGACCAGATGGTTTCACAGCTGAATTCTACAAAGAAGAATTGGTATCTATACTGCAGAAATTATTTCATAACATAGAGAAGGAACTTGTTCAACAAAGCTAATATCACCTTGATACCAAACCTAGGAATGGGCACAACAA
The DNA here is from genome assembly GCF_000956105.1 of Propithecus coquereli. NCBI lineage: Eukaryota > Metazoa > Chordata > Mammalia > Primates > Indriidae > Propithecus > Propithecus coquereli. Next base: position 81,847 of record NW_012148596.1, read on the forward strand.
CAACAAAAAAAGAAAACTATAGACCAATATCCCTTATGAATATATTAATACATGAAAAAATTCTCAATAAAATATTAGCAAACTGAATTCACTTGCACATCAAAAAATAATACACCATGACCAAGTGGGCTTCATACCAGAGATGCAAGGATGGTTCAACATATGCAAATCTATAAATGTGATTTACCACATAAATAGAAGCAAAAACAAAGACCATAAGTTCCTACCAATAGATGCAGAAAAAGCATTTGACAAAATTCAGCATCCTTTTATGATAAGAACTCTTAATAAAATAGGCATAGATGGAACATACCTCAATATTATAAAAGCCATATGTGACAAACCCACAGCCAACAT
>NW_012148596.1:83408-115584 GCF_000956105.1 Propithecus coquereli
ATGAAGGGCTAATAACCAGAATCTACAAAGAACTCAAGCAAATCAGCAAGAAAACATCAAACAACCCCATTAAAAAGTGGGAAAAATATATGAATATAAGATTTTCAAAAGAAAATAGACTAATGTCCAAAAAACATGAAAAAGTGCTCAACATCTCTAATCATCAGTGAAATGCAAATCAAAACCACAATGCAATATCACCTAACTCCAGTGAGAATGGTTTTTATCAAAAAGCCCCAAAACAACAGATACTGACATGGATGCAGAGAGAAAGGAACATTTATACACTGTTGTTGGGACTATACACTAGTTCACCCTCTATGGAGATGCCTCAAAGAATTAAAAGTAGACCTACTATTTGATCTAGAAATCCCACTTCTGGGTATTTACCCAAAGGAAAAAATGACATTTTATAAAAAAAGAAACTTGCACTCGAATGTTTATAGCAGCACAATTCACAACTGCAAAGATATGGAAACAATCCAAGTGCCTATCAGCACATGATTGGATTAATAAAATGTGGTATATGTACAATGGAGTACTTCTCAGCCATAACAAAAAAATGGTGAACTAATACCTTTTTAACAATCTGAATGGAAATGGAGACCATCCTCCTAAGTGAAGTATCACAAGAATGGAAAAACAGACACCACATGTACTCCCTATTAAATTGAAACTAAATGATCAACACTCATGTGCACATAGGGTAGTAAAATTCAACGAAAATCAAGCAGGTGGGAGGGGGAAGGAGGGAATAGGTAAAATCACACTAATGGGTACAATGCACACTATCTGGGTGATGGACACATAACTTTGACTCAAACTGTACAAAACTAATTCATGTAACCAAAATGTCTGTACCCCCGCAATATTCTGAAATAAAAAACAAAACAAAAAAAAACAGTCGAGAGACAGAGCGTGGGGCTGTGGCCCAGCCGTCTTGGAAAATTTACATCACCTGCAAAGCTCTATTGTGCAATATCAAAACGTCAACGTGGAAGAAGGGAAGACAAAGCCCAGACTCTGAATCAACTGGTAGGTGTCTGCATTTCACAGACTCCACAGGAGGGTGGGCCCAATGACTCACCATAGTGATCCTTTTACTTTTACTAGTGACCAATCTAAATTTTCCCATTACGCGGCAATGATTCACCATTTGCTGTCACGGTTATGTAACTGAGGCTGTTTTTATCTGTTGGGGTGTCTCTATCTGTATTTCTATGTCACCCCTGGGAAGCTGTGGAAAATCTTCTTTTTACACACCCTAGTATATGCTGTGACAAACCACTGTTGAAATGCCACCCCTTGAGAATGAAATAAACCGCCTCCTTGTACTCTAAGAAGTGAGCGGCTGAATAGTGGACCAAGCCTTGGACCTAGAACCAGGAGGTCCCCACTTAGGCCCAGCCTTGCTACAGACTTCCTCTGTGTTCCTTACCTTCTCTGGCCTCAGTTCCTTCATCTTAAAATGAGAAGGACTACATTAAAGCTAAGCTTTGATCTTCAAATAATTTATAATACTGAACTTTTCTCGATGAATCTTTTTGCTAGACAAGAGTTCCACAGCATTTCCTATCAAATCCTGTGTGCATGGTGATTCAAAGGTAGACATGGAGATTAAGTTACAGAATGTGGTGGGAGGAAACAATGGATTTATGGTAGACTTCTTAAAAATGATCTAATCATGGAAGAACAGGGTTTCTATCACTGCCTCCATCCCTCATGTGCTATAAATAATAAACAGAAGGAGGATCAAAATATACGTGTACTTCTGCTGTCATTCTGATTATGGTGCTCAACAGACCTAGGCCAGGCCAAAATGAGTGGGCTTCACAGAGCCAGCTATTGCATTTTCACTTGCTTTGCTCATCCCTGACAGAAGCTCCATGTCCCAGGATTGGCCAAGTAACATTAGCCCCTCGAACACATTATTGGGCCACCCTGCCAGTAGGATGCAGGTTTGTGATGGCCATTCAGACTCTGAACATCCTTTTTATTTTTTGTCCTTGGCATTTGTTGGGCCTCTTAAATCTATGGATTGGCATCTTTCATCAGTTCTGAAAAATCCTCAGACATTATATCTTTAAATAATACCCTTGCCCTTTCTCTCTTACTTCTCCTTCTTGAACACCAATTAAATGTATTTAGACCTTCTCACTCTAGCCTTCCTGTCCTTGAACCTCTTTTTCATGATTTTTATCTTTTTGTTTTTCTGTTCTGCCACTTGGATAATTTCTTTTGATCCATCTTCCAGTTCACTGATTCTCTCTTTGTCTATATCTAATCACCTATTAAACCCATCTATGGCATTTAACATTTCAATTATTGTATTTTTCATTTCTGTAAGAAAGACTTATTTGATTTTTTTTTTAAAAAAAAAACCCTGCCAGATTAGTATTTTATAGTTCTCTGTTCCCTACAGACATTTTTAAGTTTATATTTTTTTAACATGGCAATTTTATCATTTGTGTCCTATTATTTCATTACATGAAGTATTTGAGGGTCAGTTTAACTGTCTGTTTTTTCTACTTATTCTTGCTCTTGTTGCCTTATTTCCTTGTCTGCTTATTTATTTTTCACTGACTGCTGTTCTTGAAATATTACTTGGTGGGGAGTTTTAGAGGCCTAAGATGAATGTGACTTCTACTAGAAAGGATTTGCACTTGCTTTTGCCATATACCTAGGGACACTTCTACTGTAGGATCGCTTTAATCTGAACTTGCTTCTTGAAGTTTTTTGGACCACTCGGGAGATGTGAATTTGGGTACCAGTCTGTACAAGGTTCAGTGTGTGGTTACAACTTCCCAGACATGAGCTTTTCTCCTGGTCTCTTCAGTGCCAAGAAACTTTTCCTTATAGCCTCTGAAGGCAGGAGTCGGGGGGATGATAAAATTTGCTTCTGGTTCACACTAATCCTGGATGTGTAACTCTTTGGAGTTCTAGCATAATGGGCTGAAGATCTGCTAGAGTCCCAGCCGTACATGGGTTCTGGGCTTTGAATTCTGCTAGGTTAATTTTCTTCTTGTAAGCATAATGATGAATCTACTTGAGGGGACCAAATCTTGGAAAATTATGGAAGGAGACATGGCTCCTTGAAATAAAACATATGACATTCTTCTTACTACATCAGATATGGTTGGTACTTGCTCAGATTAAACACGCTGGAACTATGAAAACCACAAAAGCAACTTTAGAGAACTTTAGGGGTTTTAGGTGTACAAGACGAATCAGTTGGGAATATTTTCAACTACAGATAGTAGAAACTTGACAAATAGAAGCTTATTTTTCTTACATAACAAGAAGTTTAGAGGTGGACAGCTGGTGGTGTTGGGTCATCTGTTCAAGAATGAGCTGGGGAGGGGTGGGGTCCAGGCCTCTCTGATACGCTGGCTTTTCCTCATGCTTATCACCTTATGACTCTAGACATCATGTCCATGTCTTTCTTTTCTTTTCTTTTTTTTTTTTTTTTTTTGAGACACAGTCTCATTCTGTCACCCAGACTGGAGTACAGTAGCACAAACATAGCTCATGGCAGCCTCAAATTCCTGGGCTCAAGTGATTCTCCCACCTCAGCCTCCTGAGTAACTGGGACTTCAGTCACATGCCACTATGCCCAGCTAATTTTTAAATTTTTTGTAGAGATGGGATCTGGCTATATTGCTCAGGCTGGCCTCAAAACTCCTAGCCTAAAGTGATTTCCCACTTCCCAAAGTGCTGGAATTACAGACGTGAGCCACCATGCTCATGTCTATATTTAAGGCGGGAAGAAAAGGAAAGAGCTAGCACCAATCACATCTGTCTCTTTTACCCAGAAGGCCAGCTTCCACAGAAACCTCCCAGCAGACCCTCCCACGTGTCTCATTGTCCAAGAACTGGCCATGTGACTACCTTGGCTCCGGGCAACCCTGAGAAAATGAGTGCCTGGCAAAGCGGAATTGAATTGTCAGGATTGGCTTAGACCAATCACAGTGCTCCCCTGGACCAAGCCCATTCCCACTCTGGCCCCAGCTGGAATTGTGCTAGAAAGGCAGAAGAGGAGACTTGCAGTGGGAGGCAACCCAGAGCACTCACTCTTGGAGCTGGCTGTGCCCACTGCCCACTCTGCGGCGAAGCCACACGAAGTCAACCTGCTTAGCTGAGAGCCTGCCATGTTGGGAGCCGCCAGAAAGTGGGCTTCCCAGCTGGAGGACAGTTTTCCTGACATAAAACACACACACGCACACACACACACACACACACACACACACACACACGCTCTGCCTGGGAGAGAAGACTGGCCTTAAAAAAGGTTCCACTGGACGCAGATAAAGTCGCGGGAGGCCAGGTATGGTCATGGTAGAGAAACTGTGCAGTTCCAGGCCAGGCATCTGGGTGAGGAAACCCACCAGGGCTTCCTCTTTCGGTGCCAGAAAGAGGTGTAGACAGTGATACTGGACTCAGAGGAGCTTCCTCTCTAATCACAATCCCTTCAGAAAATCACACCCACAGCATTTTCTCTCTTGGCACACGCATCAGATAGGGCAAGGGTCCAAGAGGGTGCACCTGCCCCACTTCGAAGGTGTGGTCTAATGGGCGTCCGCGGCTGTCTTACCCTCCTCGGTAGATAAAGCACTGGGCCTGTCCTTTGCAAGATTTATAGCTGGGCCCATCCTCCCAGAACTGAATCTGGGAGCCCCCTGGGCAAATGCATGACAGTGCCCCACCCTTTCCCTATCCCCAGCATGGGAAGAACATCGCTGGCCTTCAGTTCTAGGAGGCTGGGGAATGACAGACAGGGCTTCCCTGGGGCGGGGAGTGAGTTGGGGGGTGTGGACAGCAGAAATCCATGCCCGCAGGGCTATTCTAGGGAAGAAGGAGCAGGCTTTTCCTATGCTAACCACAACAGTTTTCTTTCCCTCTCTGTATGTGTACCGCAAGACCTAGGGCCTTTGCACATGCCACTCCTCTGCCTAAAATGTTACCCCCAGCACAGCCTGATTTAGATACTTCTACAAAGTCTTCAGGTCTCCAGTCTGGCATCAGCCCCTCGCAGAACCCCCTGGCCGGGCACTCCTATCACTTGCCTCTGGAGAACCTGCCCTTCCCCTTCACAGCACTTGACTCTTCAAATTACGTATTTACTACCAAGTTTTCCCGTCAAATCAGAAACCGCACAAGGGCTGGAACTACGTCTGTTTTTATTTATTTTTATTTTTTTATTATTTATTTATTTTTTTATCTCCTTCCCCTTCTTTTCTCCTGCAACAAGCCCAGTGTTTTTCTTATTGTTGTGTTATCAGCGCCTGGTACGTACATAGTAGGTTCTGAACACACATTTGAATAAATGAAGGAATGAAAAATCTAAATCCAGAAATGGAAGAATATTCACGATGTGAAAATGCTCATGATACAATGTTAAGATAAACAGATAGGTAAATAAATACATAAATATGTAAATAAATAAGGATGAAGTACACAATTCCACACACAACATGATGCAATTTTCGGGAAAATGCCCACAGGAAAATAGTGGGAGTAAAATGGAAAGAAATACAATAAAATGTTAACCACAATTAATTCTGAACTATGTGACTATAAGTGATTTTAATATTTTTGTAACACTCTGTAGTTTGCAAATTCTCCATAATGTGCTTTTTTGTCTTCAAGATAAAAAAGAGGTGTGAATTGTTCAGCAGATAGGAGTAGGACAGAGGGCAAGACCCCAGATAAACGCAGGAGGCTTTTGCTCCTGTTCAGAGTTGCACTGCACGAGGCGGTGTCCGGTCGGCGAGGACACCAGAGGAGAGCTGGCAGCCTGTGAGGCAGCAGCAGTGAAGGGCACAGAATCCTTGAAAGGTCCCTGGCTGCGGTGACCTCCCGAATCCCAGGACACTGATGCTTTTCTCTACGGTAGGCCCCAGGCAGTTGCTGGCCAGGGCAAGAACCTGGGCGCAGCTCCCAGGCTCACCCAAAGCTGGTGTGAGTCACTTAAGGCCATGTCTTACCAGGAGAATTCCCTGCGGCTGCGAATCTGATATTTCAGACCGTGCATCAGTCTGCTTGGGCTGCTATAACAAAACGCCACAGACTGGTGGCTTCAGCAACAGATATTTATTTCTCACCATTCTGGAGACTGGAAGTCCAAGACCTACGTGTGGCAGATTCAGTTTCTGGTGAGGGCCCGTTTCCTGGCTCGCAGAAGGCCACCTTCCCGCTGTGTCCTCACGTGGTAGAGAGCGAGCGAGCTCTGGTCTCTCTTCCTCTTCTAAGGACACCAGTCCCATCATGGGGGCTCCATCCTCATGAACTCACATAAGCTGAATCACCCCCCACTAGATGACTGGACTTGGAGTCTATTCAATGACGGGGCAGGACCAGGTGGTCACCAAGGACCCTGGAAGCTCCAGAGTCGTTGTTTTTGGCCGGTTCACTGGGAACTACTGCCAGCATCACGCAGCGTCTTGTGTGCACAGCCCCATTTTGCCCCGAGCACAGTGCTGCCAGGTGGGCGTTGTTACCCCATTTTACAGATGAGCAGACTGAGGCCCAGAGAAGCCTAGGACGTTGCCCCAGCTGGTGAGCGTACAGAGACAGGCTTCACGCTCCCTGGGTTACCCCACAGCCTACCTGTGCTTGTGTCTCTGCGTGGTGAGAGAGAGACACCCCAGCAGCAAGGTGGGCTGGCAGAACCGCCGGCTAGAGCCAGGCTCTGGCCAGGCCATGGTCATGCCACCACCCAACAAGCCCAGGCCTGTCCCAACGAGACACAAGTCCGTGTGGAGACAGTTGTGTAGCAGTGACCGATTGTCCAACAGGCCCGCGGCTCAGAGGCTGCTCGGGCTCTGGGCTCCCTTCCCTCTACGGCAGCTCTCTGGCGCCGGGGTTCCCACTTTGGCTGTTAAAGCCAAATTTCAGCGCCAAGTAAAAATGTGTCTGAGTGTAAACCTTTGAAGATACAGGTTCTTAATGAAAATGCCGAGTGGAGCCAATTAGGCTGGATGAACAGTAATCACTATAATCAGCGTAATTGGGTTGGATTTATTATAGCTGACGATGGGCTTTTTTTTCCTTAAGTAGAGAAAGAAAATAATTTACTGATATTAAAAGATGACTGAAGTTTTCCTTCAAACTCCTGGGAAATGGCTCAGTTTCGGAGACTTCATCTCAAATGTGAGGCGGGTAGGAACAAGAAGCCACCTTCGGTGACTTGATGTTTTCAGGTGGGCTCTCCTCTCTTCAGACGCGACATTGAACACACCAGGAGGGCTGGGGCGGGAGACGGGGGGGAGTCAGGCTGTCATTGACTACTGGTGCGACTTAGGCAAGTTCCTCCGCCTCTCTGAGCCTTGGTTTTTTCATCTGTAGAATGGGGATAATGATAGTAACACTTTCGGGGTTGTTGGGGAAATTAAATTAAGCTAAATTACATTAAATTTAATTAAAGAAGGTATATAGCATGCTGGCAAGTGGTAGACACTCAATAGATGTTAATAACCTTCTCTAATAGCAGGAAGCTATCTATAGAGAGAGCCCAGGGCTCTAAAAGTTCTGCTGTAACACTTTTTTTTAACAAGATGAAAATTTATTTCTCTTTCACGCAAAAGACTATAGGTAGGCCGGGCGCGGTGGCTCATGCCTGTAATCCTAGCTCTCTGGGAGGCCGAGGCGGGTGGATTATTTGAGCTCAGGAGTTTGAGACCAGCCTGAGCAAGAGCGAGACCCCGTCTCTACTGAAAATAGAAAGAAATTAATTGGACAACTAAAAATATACAGAAAAAACTAGCCGGGCATGGTGGCGCATGCCTGTAGTTCCAGCTACTCGGGAGGCTGAGGCAGGAGGATCGCTTGAGCCCAGGAGTTTGAGGTTGCTGTGAGCTAAGATGACGCCATAGCACTCTAGCCCGGGCAACACAGTAAGACTCTTGTCTCAAAAAAAAAAAAACAAAAAAAAAAACTGTAGGTAAATGGTCCAGGGCTGCTAGGATGGTTTCACAACCTGCAGGGACCCAGGCCCCTTCCCTCTTGTTGCTCTGCCACCCACAGCAGGAAGCTTCCATCTTGTGGCCCAATAAGGCTGCCAAGCTCCAGCCACCTTTCCTGTTTCCAGCCAACAGAAAGAAGTAAGGAGTACACTGGGCCTCTCTCTGAAGGACACTTCCTGGAAATTACACAGAACACTTTGGCTTACAGACCTTTGGACAGAATTTGTCACTTGGCCCCACCTGGCACAAGGAATTCTGAGGAATGCAGTCTTTGATTCCAGCAGCCATGTGTCCAGATAAACTTGGGGTCCTTGCTAAGGAGGATGAGGGAGAAATGTTGGGGGGAAATAGGCCATCTCTGCCCCACTGCCCCATGTGACAGGTTGCCAGGTGGGGTAATGGGACAATGCACATAAAACCCTTGACAGATGCAAAAGCCAGCTAGCTAAAACAAACAGAAATACAAAAAACTCTTAAAAGAGTCTGCACTGTCTAAGTCTCAGCTGGGCTCTCCTCTTCTGCATTCTGGAAAAGAGGCCTGTCCCCAGAAGGGTCCCTTCCCCATTATACGTGCGTGCTTCCCAATCCAACTTGTCTGGCCAGCTCGAGGGTGAGAGGTGTGGAACGCAGGGATGAAGAGGCGTTTTTATTTAGGTATTTATTTGGCAGGGGGATTTACCATGTGCCAGGCACCACGAGTAACTTAACCTGTCTAAACATTTAGGCTTCAAAAAAGTGAATTACTAATTTTGCTTTTCCATAATGTTCATTAATGTGGGAGAATTTAGAGAACATTATACTCAGTTTACAAAAACCAGCCAACCGAGGATACAAAACAGTAGGTAGAGTGGCCCCAGGTATGACTATTTTAAAAAGTTACTTTTATATACTGCAAAGAATCTAGAAGATGATAGACCACAAAGCGTCTACTCTGATGGCTTAGATACGGGATTATGAGTGATTTTCGTCTTCTTCATCCTACTTTTTTAACTCTCCAAGTTTCTCACGGCATGGATTACTTTTGTAGTCACAGTAAGCGGTGCGAATTACAAACATCCAGGTGTTCAGGTGTCAGTACCAAGGCGGTGGGGCAAGGAGGGTCTGGAGGGAAGACCTGCACTTCTTCGCCCCGGGCTGACTTTCAGGTTTGAGACAAACTCCTGGGAACTCAACTGCGCCTTGTGCCAGGTGGAAAATGAGCACAGTGCCTTCGGGGCAGAGGAGGCCGCCAGCGGGAAAACCCCCCCCCCAACCCAACCGCCCGCCCGCCAGCTGACATTTCACATCAGACCTTTTCAGACCTTTGGCTGGTGGAACGCTGCAGTGAGCGATGTCTCCATTCAGACCACCTTGCTGGAGCGCCCCTCTCAAGGCCTTTGCTCAGCCCCCTCCTTTGGGTGGGGGTTTCTCCTTTATTCTTCTCACGGGTCCCCTGGGGCAGAGCCTGCAGGAGAGGGTACAGGTGGCTTTGCTGGGCAGCCTGGAAACTGGGGGCTGGGAGGCGGACGGGGCCCAGGCACACCAGTTAGGCCAGGAACGAGGGACCCAGCAGGGCCGGTCTGACCCCAGCTCCAGGCCTCAGCCTCCCCACCTGTGTGATGGGAGGGTTGGGCTGCGGTTCCAGGGCTTTCCCTGCCGGGACCGCAAGGACTCAGGCTGCTCTGTCATGGAGAGCCGCTGAGAGACTGAAGCGAGCCTTTTGGTTTAGAACACACATTCACCGGCCCGGTCGCTCTGGGGCAACCACTCAGCTCCCTTTAATCGGAACAGCCCCTTGTTTCCCTGTTCCCAGTCTACTTCTCCTCCAACCTCCGCTGGTAAGAGATGCCCCTTCCCCAGCTACTTCTCGGCCTCTCTGAGTCTCCCCACACCCTGTCCAGCGGTGGCGGTGGGCCTGGCTACCCCTGGGGCCTCAGGGGTGGCATGTCCCCAGGGGAGGCAGGAAAATGGGCCTTCACTGGGGAGTTGTCGTCTTTGGCTGGAGTTGGCAGAGGAAGAGGAGTCAGGGCAGCAGGACGGTAGGGACAGGTCACAGAGGACCTTGGATGCCACCGTGTCTCTGGGAATTAGAAAAACCTCCTCTGGTGAGAGAATGCCCTTGGAACTCAGCTTAGTGAGTGAACAGGCCTTTGTATCCAGAAGGGACAGACGTCCCTGCTCTGGCCAGGGGTGCCACTGGGGAGCACGCTCAGCCCGCCATGCCATGCTTGCCCTATGCGGCCACCGGGAGCTGGTCCTGGGCTCTCCCGGCCACAGCCTGGGAGCCGGCCTTGGGATGGTGCACTATAGAAAGACGCACGGACGGTCCCCAGTACGACCCACAGGCCACGTTAGGTCCTCACGGATTGCGGGGGATGCACGGGAGGGCCTGGCTGGGACGGGGTCTGGCTCTCCCTGGCTCTCGCCCTCACCCCACAGTGCTCTCTCCTCTCTCCCACCCCCACCCCATTTCTCTCTCCCTCCCTCTCCCTCCTCCTCTCTTCCTCTTCCTATCTTGGTCCCCTCATTATCTCTCAGGGCAGACTCCTCCCTCCCGCAGACTCCCTGGTCCCACACCCCCTCGGGCGGACCCCAGTCCCCTCTCCTGCCCTTGCTGCCCAGAATGTGGAGGTGCCGCTCTCGCCTCCCCGTGGACCCAGCGGCACAGGGGGAGATCAGAGAAGCCCCCACTGGGCCCGGGCTCGCTCCGCTCCTCCTCGCCCCGCGCAGCGGGAACCAGCCCCGGCGCCTCCGGCCTCCTTCCCTTGCGTTTACTCAAAGGTCCCGGCCGGCATCATTCTTCCCTCGCAGATCAGCCTCCCCGGCTCTCTCCTCCCTCTGGCCGGCGCTATCCTGTCCGTGGACTGACCTCGCCCTCATCCTCCTCTGGCTCCTTTCTGGAAGCTTCCCCCTCAGTTCCCACTGGTCTCCAGCTTCGAGGCCGCAGTTCCTCAGAGGTCTCCCCAGACGCTGCCTCCACCTTCCAGAAGGGCCCCTGACCCATCAGAGGCGGGTGTGCCGGGGCACCAGTGGAGCCAGCCATTCTGTACTCATAATTGTGCGATCCCTTTGTTAACTTAAGTGGGGCTCCCCAAACTGAGTAAGCTTCAGGCCCCAGAAAACCCGGATCTGCCCAGACGCCTATGTGTGCAGCTCCTCACGAAGCCCTGTCTGGAGTTAATTCCCTCGGAACAACATTACACCGGGTTCCTCTGCCCCAGCAGAGACACCACGGCTCCGAGAGGCAGAGAACCAAGCCCCCTGCAGCCTGTGCTGGGTCCTGCCTCCTCCCTCCCCAAGCGGAGGGTCTGGGTGGAACAGGCGAGTAGCACCCCAAGCAGAGCCCACAGATCACGGACCTCCCAGTCCCTCCTCCCCCCCTCACCGTGACACCACAGAAGTCCCCCTTCCTCCTTGCATCCCCCAGGAAGATTTTGTCTGCATATTTATTATTTCTTCTAATTACAAAAAGAATGCTGCTAGCCCAGGGTTCTTTGTTGCATAGCACTGTCCCTTCTTGCCAGTTTAAAAGGAAAGATCTTTACTACAGGGCGTTGGCTAACTTATCTGGTCTCTAACGCCAGAGCACAGGTTTGGATGCCACCCAGCCTCACTGCTGTGAGGACGGCCAGGAGTGCTTCTCAGCACCCCTGAAGGGATGTCCCTCTCCCTGTGGTCCTTCGGGGCTGAGCCCGAGGGGGTCTGCAGTCCCTCGGAGTCGACACCTGCAGGGGCTGGCGTCAGCTGGTCTTGCGGAACCGTCCTCACGCCAGGTGCAGATTCCCCCTCAGGCCACTGGTGTTCTGGGCTGAAGTGTTGAAGCGTCGACCCCCAGCACGTGAGGACGTAATTCTTATTTGGAGTAAGGTCGTTACAGAAGTAATTAGTTGGGATGAGGTCAGACTGGAGTAGGTTGAGCAATGAATCCAATAGGACTGGTGTCCTTATAAGAAAAGAAGAGACACAGACACACAGACACCCAGACACACAGGGAGAGGCCGTGTGAAGACAGAGGCAGAGGCTGGAGTGACGCCTCTGCAAGCCGGGGAAGCTGGGGACAGCTCACACCCGCCGGAAGCCGGGAGAGGCCTGGCTACAGTTACCGAGGGGGCCTGGCCCTGTGGACACTTGACTCCGGACTTCTGGCCTTCCAGGACCGTGAGACAACACATTTGTGTTGTTCAAGCCACCTGGTTTGTGGCACTTTGTGCCGGCAGCCCTAGGGAGCTAGCACAGCGGGCCACGGGTCGTGGGAGTCAGACGTGGGAGTGGGCGGGTGAGAGGCGCCCGTGGCGCGATGGGGCAGGAGCCACCTGCCCCTTCAGGTTACCTGCGCCGTCAGGGCCTTCTCAAGCCAGCCGCACAGATCCCACCTCCCCTGACGACTAACTGCCGCCAGGCACAGCGGCCTACAGCTCCGTGGCTCACACAATGCTCGGTTTAAGATGCGCAGCTCACGCTCGTGGTCACTGGCGTTCATGGCGACCTGGCGTCTGCCATGGCTGATGTTCAGCCAACGAGGTGTTTGCTCCTCAAATGGAGAACAGGTACTTGGGGATGAGCACGTGGCTTTGCTCTGTCCCTTTGGGCATCTGCGCTGTGATTCCCTCATGGGGGCTGGCCGCGGACCGTCCGCTGCCTTCTGGTCTGGTATAGACACTAGGAGCAGCCCTGGCACTGCTGGGCCATCAGCTCCAAGTGGCAGAGCTCCCTGCCCTGAGGACCGAACCAGCTGGAAAGCCTTCTCTTGCTCCGGCCGCAAGACCTGGAGCCTCTGGTGGTGGCTCTTCAGAGAGCGGGAAGAACAGCACATGGAAACAGCATCTGCTGCGGCCGGGGTCTAGGGGGACTCGGCACGTTTTGTGCCTCTTTCTCAGGGTGAAGTGCAAAGTTCCATGGACTTACCCCTCATTTTGGAGGGGATATCCCAAACAGTTCCAGAAACTTCGCTCAGCCAGGGAGCTGTGCATGCATTTTATCATATCCCCCGGCACTCACGTGTCTTCCTGAAGCATCCACGTGACACTGACACTTCCTGTTTCTAGGGTATCCTCAAAGAGACGTTCATGTCCCTGCAGGCTCGATTACGGTGAGGGGCTGGGGGCAGCCCTGCGGCGAAGGAAACTGCAGACCCTCCCAGGCAGGACAAACCACCTCTTGCCACCTGCACGTGGGAACAGAGAAAGGGCTTTCCCCGGTCACTGATGCCCACCAGATGCCACAGCCAGGTAAGTCTGCTCAAGAACAGAGCCCACAGCTGGAACAACAGCGGCAGCTGCGGCCACCACCGGGCTAGGATTAAGCTCAGACCAACCCACTGTCACTCTGCAGGTCCCTCGTGTCTTCTGCAGAGGCCAAAGGAACAGCGAAAGTCATCGCCTCTACATATTTGAGTCTTTGAAGGTGCAGAGAGAGCTCTCTGATTTCACCGGGGATACAGTACTGCTTTTCATGCCCTTCCTAAGGAGGGGAAGCTTCAGAGACACCACCTGGCCCTTCCTGCTGTAATAGTCCTCGCCCCGTGAGCCTGGAAGCCAGTGTGCGGATTCTGCCCAGGGCGGAGCAAATCTGTTCCAATTGTACGTCCAAGAAATTAACCCACGGGACCCCCATATGATGGAGACAGTAAAAATGTGTTGACTCCACATTTGACCCCCACAAGCCAATGTTCTGACTGGGGAACCCAGTCACTAGTCCTGCTAGCTGGTACCTAGTCATTCGAGCTCAGAACCAGTGTCCCACGGTCCCCAGAGTCTTGGTTCTTCCTTTCCTCACTCCATAGTGACCCCTGCTAACGGCCACAGGCCCCTGGGAAACGTTCAGTGGAAGGTTTACAGATTGTAACACCCCTCAGGAGACTTGTCCACAACTCCGAGGGCTCTGAGGTCTGTGGAGGGACAGTCTCGCCGTGACTGGAGCCAGGCTTTGGCCAGTCAGGGTCCCAGGGATCCGTCCCGTCACTGGCAGGCCACTGCCAAGCCCTGCGGCCAGCTGGTTCTGGTCACCCCTTGAAGCGGGCCCACTGCAGGCTCACGCCCCCCTTTCCCTGGTCTCATTGCAGCAGACCCTGTGGCCGTCCCAGCTTAGAGTGGACAGTCACACGCCGCCTCGCAGCTGCGGGAGCCCTGCGTGGGCCGCACCGGATAAACCCACAGTGTCCCCAGCCTCATCAGAGAGGAGGGAGGGAAAGCTCTGTGGGCTCTGGGGGTTTGGGAAACTGAGGAAGGCAGACGTCTCTGAAGTCGCCACTACAGTCCTGAGACTCCTGCTCAAGGCCGTGGCCGTCCTGCGAGACACTGTGGGGGCCGTGACTTTACCCTGTGTTGAAATCAGACTCTGCTCGGGTTTTAAGCTGCGTTAGGCACAGGCTGTAAAGATAAGCTCTCTGGTTCTGTCGGGCGTTGAGCCGGTTGTTTCCCTTCTTGAACTGCACCCCTGTAATTGGGAGCAGCTGCCCCACACACCACACCCTTCACAGTGGTTACCCCGCAGCCAAGCGGCCAGATAGACCCAGGTGAGCACTGGCCTTCGCTGTAGTCACCACCTCTCCGCCGCGGGCCGTGGAAAGCTCCCATCGTTGATGCCAGCTGGGTCTCCCCTACCTGCAAACTTGAGAGGAAGGATGGCCGGTCCTAGATCCCCGTCCTCCGGAGGGTCTTGCCAGCCACTCTACTGCAGAAGCACCGTGTCGGTCGGGGTGAACCTGCTAGAGCTGGCGGTGCGGGCTGTTTTCAGAGTTTCTGGAGGAGCCAGGAGCCAAGCTTGATGCCACTAACCAGGAGTAACACACTCGGGAGAGACACTTAGGGTTTCTAGAGGAAGCCCCTCTGCACCCCGTTTGTAATGTAGCTTTGGGATTCTAGCACAGGCCCCAGGGCTGCCCTGTATGACCCAACGCCTGGGCCCTGAGATCCAAGCCTCTAGCTCATGGCTGCCACCACCTTCCTGTTCCTCCTTCCTGCCATCTAAGCCCAGCCAGCGTGGGAGACCGCCTGACACAGGCTGAGACAGCTGTGGACATTCGGAGGGCAGGAACTGCCTCAGCGGGGGGGCAGAGTTTGCTCTGTGGAGGAAGGAGAATGTGAGGAAGGAGCGGGTGCAGGTTGGTGCTGGACAGGCGGTTCCGGAGGGAAAGAGGGGGCTTCCACACAGAGGCCAGCCCGACAGAGGGACGCAGAGTAGGTGCCGAGGAAGCGGAGCCCCTGAGTGGCCGGGCCAGGCTGGGCGGCCCCCACTGCAGGGAGCACCTGGAATGCCCCAGCAGTTCCGGGGTCAGGCCCTCCTCACCCACTGTCTGCTGCAGTCCCTCCCGCAAAACGGGCAAGGCCTGAGTATCACCTCCTCCATCACAGACTGGCTCCGGGACGATATTAGGCCATTTGTGATCCAACAAACGCACTACTGCCTCCGCCCAGAGCTGGCTCATACTCTGCACTCAAAGAATGCGAATTCCCTTTCAGGCCCCAGACCTTCCTCCCCTGTGACCTGCTGCTCTGGGGCTCCCCGATTGCCCACATCCCCTCCCTGTGTTCCACTCTGGGGGACTCAGGGCCCCCCATCAGACAGCCCCTAGCCCTTCTGCAAGCCCTTCTCCCAGCTGCCTGGGGTGTCCTTTCCCGTCCATTTTTCAGACAGCTCCAGCGGTGCTCATTCTGAATAAAAGCGGGCACCGTACCTAGAGCAGTCTTTGGAGTTAGGCCGACGTGGGTTCAAATTCCGGCTCTGTCTCCACTTACTGGCACTGCCCCTTTGGGTAGCGAGTTAACACTTAATCGCTCTCATCTGTGAAGGAGGCAAGAATAACACCGAATAACAGGGATTGTGTGAAGAAGAAATGCAGCCGCACCCATAAAGCACCAATCAACATCCCGGCACGTGGTAGTAATAATAACAACAGCAAAAACCAAGCACCCCCTGTGGATTAGCTCATTTAACCCTCAAAGCAGCTCTACGCCCGTTGTGCAGATGAGGAAACTGAGACCAAAGCAGCGTCTCCTATGGACCTGGGTTCTCACGCTAGAGGCAAGGCACCAGGACCTCCGTTCACGACAGCCACACTGTAACCACCTTCTCTTCCCACATTTAGGCATAACTTCCAACGAGAGAAGTGCCTTGTTTTTTGTCCCACCTGACTCTATGCCACTGACATCTGCAGACCCTTCCCAGTCCCTGCTGTGCCCCTCCTGGCCCGGCGCCGCTCAGCTGCAGAGGCCTGGGGAGACTGCGCCCACCTCCCCCACTCAGACCCCCACGGCGCCACGTGGCTGGGTCTGGTCCTGAAGCCATGGGAGGACGGAGTCCACTGCTGCATTTCCAGCGTCTTCCGGCCGACGCAGCCTGGTCCCACGCGCTGCCTTGCGGGGCAGGGCATTTCTTGCTGGCCGGCCTGAGTGGGGCCCGTCATCTGCTTCATCCGATGTCCTCAGCAGTCCTGGGAGACACGGGGCAGGGTGCTACCCCAACTCACACATGGGACCCCAAGACCCGGACAGCTTCAGGGCTCCGCCAGGGTCACATGGCTGGTACGACCCTTCCCCGCCAGTCACGGGTCCCTCGGCATCTGCTGCCGGCCTGGGTCTGCAGACGCCTTTCCCGAAACAGCGGCTCCTGCCCAGGCCTTCGAGTCGGCCCTCCCGGACGGCAGGTTCTCTGGCCGCTGATCCGGATCTCTGGGGCGGGGACCGCGCGTTGTCTTTGTTAAGCTCCTCAGGGAGTCTAATGTGTGGCTGTGCCGAGGGGTCGCGATTCCCACGGGAGGAAAACGAGGGACGCATTAGGCTTTACCTGGAACTCCGCAACCGGGACGATTCCGGAACGGACGGTGCTGGTGGAGGATGCCCTGAGAGGACCGGCCATGCGTCGGGGCCAAGGTCACCCGAAACCCCGGCTCGCCTGGGACGTGGGCCCCTCAGCTCCCAAATCGCCCAGCGAGACGAGGCGCTCAGGCAGCCGGGGCTGCTGACAAAAAACGAAAGCACTGAATTCAAGAAACGACCACCAAAAACAGAAGACAGAAGACGGCCGTGGGTGAGGCCACGAAGCGCGCTTTCGCTTCCCCGTGGGGCCGGGGACGTGCACTCGTTTGTGGAGCCTGCTGTTCTGTTGCCGCTTCTCAGCGGGAATGTTCTGGGCGCGGGTTTCCTGTTGTCCCGCGGTGCAGTCGCGCTCTGGCCTGTGTGTCCTTCGCACGCAATTGACCAACGTCAAACCCAGTGTCGGGTCTCGGGTTCCCTGCCGACTGCCCAAGCCCTCCCCGGGGTCCCTGGCTTAAAGTCATCTGTCACCACTGACTTCTTTCCCAGAGCCCACAGAGCGCGAGCCCCCAGTGTTGTTCCCGCAGGCACACGGGTCGCTGACGTTTTCCTGGAGAAAACCCACGGCCTAGTTGGTGGTTTGCCCAGTGTCCTGGAGCTGCTCCCAGCAGCCGACCTCTGCTGAGGACACTGTCCCCGATTCCCCCACTCCAGCCCCAGCTCCTCCCTCTCTGGGATGGACGAGTCTCCCCGCCGCAGAGCCAGCCGCCCCAGGGAGTGACCTGTGCTGCAGTGCGCGGCCGAAACCCCAGGAGTCCCCTCTCCAGAGCCACTTCTGAGCGCAGCTGGGGCCGGACGTGGCCCTGCGTGGGGAGCGAGGCCAGAGCTGCTTTCACAGGCGTCTGCTGGCAGCCCGGGGGACTTGCAGCCGGTCCTCCTGGCCCGGTCCCTGGCCATCTCCATCTTGAACTTTGGTCCACAGCGGTTTGGACTGAGGCTGGTCAGAGGTGGCACTGGGCAGCTTACTGTCCTACAGATTTGGCTTTTCCACCTATTGCTCCATAAACTCACCTGATCGCTTCACGGCCTGCTGTGTGAAGCCTCCGTTTCTGCTCCTGAAAAACGGAAACGACGCCCCAGATGGCGGGGGTACAATCACGGCTGTGAAAGCCTCTTACGAGGCAGGGACGGTGACCGGCTGGGTGCTGCCTTCCCAGCAAGGCAGAGGCCGGGACTTTGCCGGGATTTTGACACGAGGTTCCATTGTTACCTCTGACTCTTCGTTTTGGCCTAAGACAGACTTCGACCCCTGGCATCTAACTCGATCACTTTAGAAAGTCACTCAGGCCCTCTGAGCCTCAATTCCGCTGACAGTACAATCGGGACGGTGATCTCTACCTTAAAGGCTGTTGCGAAGAGTAGATCAGACGACGCACGTAAAGCACGTGGCAGAAAATGAACATCCGGTGTGGAAACATCGCCCGAGCAGCACCCCCGGAAGTCGCCCCCGGCAGCTGCATATTGGCCTCAAGGACGCTGCTGCTCTTGCTGACTCATGTGGGATCCGAGGCACCATCAGTCAATTCCCCTGAGTGTCGGCTGCCCCGGCAACCTCTGCCTCTTACGGGACGTGCTTTTAGCCTTTGGGAACATCCCCACCAAGTCTGGTGAGGCGCGTGGCCCTGCTCCGGGGGGGGGCGGTCCTTTCAGTGGCGTAACTGCCTCTGAGGGATCACTAACAAGCACGCGTGTCCAGCAAGTTGGCCTGTGTGCGCAGGGTCTCATCCTGTGTGCATGGGGAGAGTCACCGCCCCACACGCAGGGGCCTGCCAGCCCTCCTCTCGGCCGCCTCCGGCAGGCTGTCCTAGACGCTTGCTAAATGCGAGATCAGTGAATGACCAAGTGAGCTCCATGGAGACAGAACGAGTAAATCGACTCCCTGTATTTGAAAAAGAAACCTTGTTCAGTTTCATTGTGCTTAAGGAGACCAGTGTGGGGCAGGCGGTGGATGGAGACCGTCCTGTGGTGCGTGGGAGCTCTTGCGGGGAGGACACTTGATCCACCCCCGGGGATGCTGGGCTGGGGCCAGGGAGGCACAGGAGCCACTCCCAGGTGTGTGCCCTCGACAAATAAAAACATACATCCACACAAAAACCTGTGCACAAATGTTCACAGCAGCATCATCCATAGCAACCAAAAAGGTAGAAACAACCCAGATGTCCACTAACCAATGAATGGAAAGACAAAGTGTGGTCTATCCATGGTACACAACGGCATTCAGCCATAAACGACAGTGAAACCCTGACACCTGCTACAACATGGAGGAACCTTGAAACACGACACGGAGTGAAAGGAGCCAGACACAGAAGGCTGCACAGGATCTGATTCCATTTATGTGACGTGTCCAAAATAGGCAAACCCACAGAGACAGAAGCAGGTCGGCGGTTGCCTAGGCCTGGGGGAGGGGGAGGGGGTGATCGCTAAAGGAAATGGGGCTCCTTTGGGGGCAGATGTAAATGTTCTGGACTTGGACAGTGGTGATGATTGCATGACTTTGTGAATGTACTAAAAACCACTGAATTGGTGTGTGACTCACATCTCAGTAAAGCGTGGGGTGTGAAGCCATTTCCTTCACCCTACAGCCGGGATCTGTGGTGTCACCGCGCAGCTGTGCCCGTGGGCAGCACCGATGCTGAACTGTAATGTGCTGTTGAGGTGTCCCTCTCTCTGAGCAGGGCCGGGCCGTGCTCCACCCAGCTCTCTCGCCCTGCCGAGCTGGGGGAAGGTTTGGGATCGGAGCCGCCGCGTGCTCGGTGCATGGTCAGTGAAGGCAGGGCTCAGAGCCCTTGACCCCAGTCAGTATGAAATTCCACGAAAGGGGGGCTGGTTGGGTTCCGGCCTGTGTTCGTTCATTTATCCACCAAACCTGTGCTTAGAGCTCAGGATACAAACTACACGTGAAAAAGCAAAAATGACCTGATTTGTTTGACCTTTGCTCCGTGTGACAGTTTTGGCTTCTTTCTTTTCAGAGAAGCCACTGTTGTTTTCCTCTCAGGGTTTGTGTATTGCTGCTAGAATAAAAAGGTAAATATCTTGTTATACACCAACCATTTTCAAACAGTAAAGATAAAAACTCTGGAAATGAAGTTAGATGGGGAAAAAACATGTTCAAAGAACTTGAATCCTGCCACATGAAACTTAATACTTTCTGCCGGGTGTGGTGGCGCACCTGTGGTCCCAGCTACTCAGGAGGCCAAGGTGGGAGGATGGCTTGAGCCCAGGAGTTCAGATCCAGACTGGGCAACATGGCAAGACCCTGACTCTAAAAAAAAAGAATAAAGAAACAGAAAAAACTCAATACTTTCTAAAGCCTAAACGGAGATTTCAGTTGCATTTTAAATTATCATGTTGTAATTACACTCAATATTATCAGCATCATGTTTGCCTACTCACACATAAACATTTTCCACTTATCATCTGGAACTCATAGAGAATGCTATATTGTTTAAAGATACTAATGGTAACAACAAAAACAGACACCCACACAACAAACAAACCTATATGACCACGTTATGGGTACATTTCCTCACTTTTGTATGGTCTTGAGGTTTTCTGAAACAAGATGTTTTGTATAAAAGCATCACAAACACTCTTGGAAAATGTTCTTCCTGCCCGAGTGCAGCTCCGGCTGTCCTCTCAGCAGGCTCCTTCCCGCACGGGAGGGATTGGGAGGGCTTTGTGGCAGAGGAAAGGGAAGGAGATGGTGGAGAAGTGAGTGGCTGTGCCCCCGAGTTGTCCTTGCCCAGGGTGACTTTCCCTGACCCTCGGGTCCTGCTAGCATCCCCCAAGCCACATCCTTTTCCTGTGAATCCCTGCACTTACCCCAGAGGTCAAAGTCTGCAGGCCTACTGGCGGAACCCAGCACATTTTTAAAAATTGAGTCAACATTTTAAAATGTAGGGATATTACATTAAAATGTGCATTTCTGATTTCTCTTGCAAAATTTGACATTTGGGCCTGAGTTTCTGTTCAGCAAAGTTTGGCCAGAGCTTCGGGGAGCTGTCCCTTCAGATGCTACTGGTTGGCCAGTTCCCCCAGGTCCCTGGGCCCTGTGCACACCTGCCTGCCTCCCTGCAGGAGAACACACGGGCCCCACCGAGGCTGAGTGCCAGTCCACGGGCCCCCGTGGCACTGGGTAGCCCTCAGCTCCTCCTTGCAGCCCAGGCCAGCCACCTGGCAGGGCCCCTCGTTACTCCTATCACTCAGACTCAGATCAAACCTGCAAATGGAGCCCCCCGCCCCGACCAGGGAAGAGCCTCAGGCAGGCCCCTTGCCCTCTGAGCCCATCTCATGTGTGCAGTGATGTGCCCGACCACCTCAAACTATTTTATTTAGCTGCAGAAACCTTTCTTCAATGCCCCTCCTTCCCCAACCCCAAGCTCCAAGCTGTTCCCAGGCACCTCAGCATTTCCCTGGGGCTCTGATGGCATCCTCTGAGCTTGGGGGTCTCCAGGGCCCGAGGCCCTGTGTCTCTGACTCATTGGGGTGTTCCTGAGAGCTCCAGGAGCCTCCTGGGAGACTGAGGTCATGCTCTGAGCTGGGAGGAGCAGGCCTGGGGACTAGGAAGGAAAAGCAGGTGGGAGGCTTAGAGAAGAGAAGGACCTGGAAGGAAAGCCAGATGACCACACATCAGAGGCCAAGGGTCCAGGACCTCTGAGGACCTGGCAGAGCTTCACGGCCGTGGCTGCAAACAGGTGTCTCCTGTTTCTGTCCCTTCTCTCCAGGTCCACCTGAGTATGTCCCGGACTCTCACACCTCCTTCCCAACTGTACTGGGCTCCAGTGGCCCTGAGGGTGCGTCTCGTCTCCTGAGTCCCCATTCTGCCTCTCTCTGGGGAGACCGGGCAGGCCACTTCCACCTCTCTCCCCGGACAGGTAATGTCAGTTCTGTCTCGACTCTTGCAAGGAGAAGATCAGAAAGAACTTGCTCGTGCAAAGGATGGGGCGATGCGGCCCATCGGGAACAGGAGTTCTGGCGACGGTCTACTGCCCCGAGCAGCCCAGCATCCCTGCCAACAGTGACTCCGACTGCAGCAAGCAGGCAGGAGCGCAGGCTGAGGAGCTGGCTCAGAGGGCAGACCCCCAGCCCACACACAGCACCAGATCCAGGAGGCCTGGCATCTGCCCGCCCTAAGGGACTCCGAGGACAGTGGCTCAGCTCTCTGCCCACGCGCTGCAACACTGGGCAAGGGAGTGAGGCCTGGCCAGTTTGAGGGCTGCTCTGAACCTCCCCAAATAAGCCTGACCCCATTCTTTACACAGGACACTGACAAACCAGAGGATACCCAGGAAAAAGTGACCAGGACCCTGCAGTGGTTTAGCGCTCTGCTCTCCCGTCTCGAAATTCATACCATTTTTGAACAAGGGCGCTATGTGTTTGTTTCGCAATAGGCTCCACAAATTACATAGCTGGTCCTGACTGAGGTGGTGAGGGACCTCATTAAATCTGGAACCTTCAGCAGAGCCAAATGTGTTAACTTGGAGGACACAGAAGACTCGTAGAGAGGGGTGTTGAAGGGTACCAGAACGTGCTGCCCCAAAACATGCCTCTTTGGCATATGGATTATTTTGAGCTAAAGACCATTGGGAACGAGCACCACAGGCAACGCTCTGTAGTGGGGGGTGACATCTCCCCTCACCCATCCTGAGGGCACAGCTGACATGCCTACAACAAAAGGAAAATTAACAAGAGAAAAGAATAACAGATTTATTAATCAAAGTTTTACGTGACATAGGAGACTTCAGAATAAAGACCGAAAGGCTCAGGGAAAACCGTCCATTTTCATTTTAGGTTCCATGGTGAAGGGACAGCCGTGTAGACACGTTACTGGACCAAAAGGGTAAAGCTAAGAGTCACAGGCCAAGGGGAGGCCTTGCAGGGCCTGTCTGCTCAGATTCTTCTCAGCCGTGTGGCATTCCCTCCTCCAGGGTGTAGGGTGGGACCCTGTGGAATGAGGGTGTCACGACCTACCATCAGACAAGGCAGGTCAGAGGACGTCTTTATGGCCAGCCCCGAGACAGAAAGGCGGGAAGGTTACTGTTTTTAGGTTTTATGGCTGGCTTTGGGGCAGAGGGGTTCTAGTTTCTTGGCCTGCCTTGGGGAAGAGGAGACCGAGAGAGAAAAGGGCCAGGAAAGGTCAGAGAGACCCTGCCCTGGGCCTTCGGGTCGAAGCATTCAGCATCCAGCCAGTATGCGGTATCGTTTCTGAGCCCCGACAGCCTAAACAGCACACAGTTTTCCTTTTGAAAAAGAAACTTAGATTTGTAAGAGGCGTCTTCCCACGCCTGGAGGAAGAGGACTCTTAACAGCTCTTACCCCTGGAGAAGGCACTGACTTAAATCTTATAACAAACCTACCAAACAAGCCTCGTCTACCATACTTCTGCTCACCTTCCCAACACTTGCCTACCAGGAAACCCGAACCGCTTTTCCTCTGTTTTAGCCTAAAATGATACACAAAGCCAAGTCTGGCCACCCCTTGAGTGACTCATCTCTGGTTCTCCCGCCTGTAAGCGAAGCACTTGCTCATGAACTACTGTGTGCTTTTCTCTTGTCAGTCCGTCTTTGGCCAGTCTCATTTGCAAGGCCCTAGCTGAAGAACCTAAGATGGGCAGAGGAAGAGGTTTTCTTCCTCCCCTACCCAGTTGTGTTCAAATATCTGAAGTAGCTGGCAGAAAAAAAGAGGGATCCAGCTTCTACAGTGCAACCCCAGAGGGCAAGGCCAAGGCCAGGGCCAGGGGCTCGGAGCTGCCGAGAGTGAGAGTGACGTAGACTCCAGAGCAGCTCGAGATGGAAGAGACCTCACTCCCCACTGCTGGGGGTGCAGTCAGAGGCTGGAGACACCTGCATGCAGGTGCAGGGGGCGTCCCACATCAAACCTCGGGTCTGGGACTTAAACCTCAGCCGAAGGATGTGAGCCCTCTGGCGAGTGCTTTGGGAGACCACCGTCTGAGCGCCCAGGTCTCCTGAGCCACACAGAGCCTCGCACTCTGGCCTGGATTTGTAAACAGAAGGTCTGATCACTCCGACTCTGTTTCTCATGAGTGTCCTCTTCCACACGCATTCCTCCCCATGTGGGGAACTGGCACGTTCCCCAAGCCAGCGCAGGCCCCAGAGCGTGCCCTCCGGCCCCGTCGTCAGCTATCCCAGCTGTCATTTTATATTCAGCGTCTCTGCACCCTGGAGCTTAGATAGCGAGGTGCCTCCTGTCTGACCACTCTTCGGCTGTGAAAAACAGAGCCCGTTCCTCATCTCCCAACCAAGGCTCTTTAACAAATAGATCTTGCTGGCTCCTTCTTGCTGCTCTTTGCATAGCTTGGTTCTGACTGGCAGCTTTGCAATAAAAGAAAAGGGATTTTCCTGGCACAACCTTTGCAGATAAAAGAACAATCTAGCCGGGTTGCTTGGGAGCTCCTTGGCCCTGGAACCTAATATTCTTTTGGCTTTTAGCTTTGATCTTGTATCTGGAAAACCTTTATTTCTTGAAGTAGTAAAGTTTATTCCAGCTCAGTGTATTTGAAGTAGAGAGGCTATAAGCAAAAGGCTTGGGAGCTTGGGAAAGAGTTTTCCAGAATGAGGGGTGGCATCGTTCCTTCATTTCTCGGGACAGAGTGGAGGCTGCTGTCCCGGTGTGCCCGGGACGCTCTTGGTTTCAATCACCCCAGGCCTGTGGCCTGGAAAGTGGCCTGGGGCTCTTAGAGGAGCTGGGTGGGGGGTTATCCTGAGGACTGGGGGCTCAGGGTTCTCTGCCAATACACTGTTCCCACCAGCACCACTTGAGAAAGAAAAAATTCTCTTATCTGAGGAATGCAAGCCCCTTTAAATTATCAGGCCCAGAAAGGCATTTAAAATGTAACAGAAGTCACGTCTCACTCCCCTCAAGCTAAATCATTACTTCTTGAAGCCACTTGCTATGCAGGCTCTAGAAGTCACTTGCTGTATGGGCGCTAGGCTGGCTGACAGCAAGTCGCCATAAAATGCCTAACCAATGTTATTTCTGTAAACCAATGAGAATTCCTGACCAACAAATTTTGTCATTGCCTCCTTTCCTAATTTGTTCTTTTTTTCTTTAAAAACTTGAGTCTTTTGTTCTCCAGAGTGCTCTGCAAAGCAACTTGGAAGTTTGTCCTGGGCTGCAGTCCTCAACATTTGCCCTTGAATAAACGCTCTTTAAATTACATTCTGACCCCTTTTGATAATTTTGGGTTGAGACACACAAGGCTCCCCTGGGCAAAGCCAGCTCCCAGGCGCAGCCCCACAATGTGATGGAGCTAGAAACAGGGGCAGGACACCTTCCAAGGCCCCCCAACCGTGGCCTCCCAGAAAACCCTCCTTTTCCAGCATATCCTGTCCCAGCGCGCCTCACTCCGCACATTCCCACCGCTGCTGCTGTGCAGCAAAGAATCGTCCTGCTCCTGGGACACAGCCTCGGCCGCTAAAGCCTCGGAGTGTCTTGGGCATCAGGAGTGTCTGTTACTCAGGGTGGGCTCCTCTGACACACCTGTAGTTATGCCAATGAGGTAATGAGGACTCCAGGCGGCCCCTGGGTCGTTTATGCCAATGACATGACTCTGCTGGGGGCGGAGCATGCCAGAAGGACCACCTATGGCAACGAGAGGGTTGTTTGGGGCTTAAACCAACAATATCGGCCCTGATCTGGGGGGTTGCTCAGGGATGAGAGACCAAAGTCAACCACGTGGCTGATGATATAATCATTCATGAATATGGAAGGAAACCCCAATAAAAATACTGGGCACCGAAGCTCAGACAAGTGTCCCTCATTAGCAATGCTCTGAGTATTGTCACACGTCCATGCCAGGAGGACAGTTCGACCCTGTGGAAAACAGGTGCTTTGCACTCAGAACCCTCTCTGACGTCGCCCTGTGGCCCCTTCCTTTGCCAGGTTCCAGTCTGTATCCTTTTGCTATAACAAAACTGTAACCCTTACGTAGAGCACTTTCCTGAGTTCTGTGAGTTGTTCTAGGGAGTTGTCAAAACCGAGGGAGTCAGGGTAGCCAGCTGGTCTGAAGTGACTGTGGCCCTGTGGACCCCTGAACTCACGGCTGGTGTCTAAACGAGGTCCTCGTTGTGGCGGACCTTGACCTTGGGTAGTTCCCCTTGTTGAGACCCCATCCTCCCTGCACCCCTCATGGTGACACCAACCCTCTCACCGGCTTCATGCCTCTGTCTCCTCCAACCTGCTTAAGAGAGAGACCTTCCCAAACTCAGTACTGCCCAATGCCCCCCTCTTAAGACCGTCTCGGGGCCCTGTTTCCCTCCAGGTAAAGGTGCAACCCCTTGGCCTCGCACACGAAGACCCATGACAGGCCACCTGCTGTCCTCTCCTCCTCCCGACCCAACTTTGGAGATTTTCCCTCCAGCTTCAGTATCTCTTTGTAGCTTCCTGAACCACGTCGTCATAACAGGGCGAAACTTCACTTTGATCTTCAAGACTTAGCAACAAGCATCGCCTCCTCCTGGAAGTTTTTCTTTGACCCTCTCCTGTGGCTCATGACCGATTCGGAGCCCCTGCACGCCCCCGGTGCCCACTCCCGAGATTCTCACACCCGGTGGTGGGATTGCTGGTTTGCCCCTCTGGGCTGACGGCTGAACCATGGGCTTCTCAAAGGCGAGGACCGTATCATCCACCCAGTGCCTTCAGCACCGGCCACAGCTTCCAGAACCCAGGAAGCTCCTGGTACATGTTTGTAGTCACTCTACCTCAAGCATCTTCGATGACTGTTTCCTAAGAAAGTCAGCTTTGCAAATACTTACCAGTCAGATTGATCCTGGTCCCCGCCTGGCCCGGATGTCAGGTCATCCCTGCATGCAAGATGCTGGGTGCCTGCCTGCGCTTGTCCCTTTAGCATCTTGTGCCATTTGCACATCACTTGTACCACATTAAGAGGATTCATTATGGATAAATTTGTTATATAATCTGATTTTAACTAAAGTGCCTGTCTTACAATGGAGAGGGAGCTTCAAATCAATGCAGAAAAAAAATCCTAAAATTGAAAATAATCCTAATATGCAAACACAAGTGAACAACAGGTGTGGACTGTCTTTTTTGTTTTTAAATCTGATCTTCGTCCCTGGTTTCTGGCACAGAGATTCTAAAATCTTTGGAATCTTCTGAGTGACAGGAGTGTCCTTCTTATGCTGATGAAATGACTGGGGGAGGGAAGGGCATGTAGGTAGTTTCAGGGACATGCGGGTCACTGGAGAGCCAGCCATGACGGGACGGTTGGAGCTCTCGGCCTCCTATACCTCCAGGGAGGAGAGAGCTGGAGCCTGAGTTCAGTCACCAGCAGCCAGCGACTTCCTCTGCCGTGCCTGCAGCTGAGACCTGCAGAACACCCCTCAGTGATGGGTTCAGGGAGCTTCAAGTTGGTGAACACGTCCACCTGCCTGGCAAGTGGCGCAGCCCAGCCCCACAGCTCCATGGAGACAGAAGCCGCGGCGCATTAGACCTTTTGTGCTTTGCCAACATGCCTCGTCCACGGCTCATCCGTATCCTTTGTGATAAACTAACAGAAGCTGAACACTTTCCTGGGTTCCGTGAGCTGTTCTAGTGAATCATCGAACCTGAGTGACAAGTGCGGGAACCCTTGAGTTTGCAGTCAGCTGGGCAGCAGTGCCGGATGCCTGGGGACCCCATTTGCGTCCGGCATCTGAGGTGGGGGTGTCTTGTGGAACTAAGCCCTTTAACATGTGGGGGTCTGACGCCAGCTCCAGGTCGACAGTGTCAACTGAGTTAGGTTATTGGACACCGAGTGTGTGTTGGAGAGTTGTAGAACTGGCTGACGGTGTAGAGCAAACTACACTACCTGGTGGGTAACAGAGCGGCTGAGCGTCAGTAAAAACAATGGAATCTGGTCTAATGTGACGAGAAGTCGTCAGCCTTTTTTTGACTGTCGAGTCTATTTGATATGTGGATTTATATCTATTGTCATTGCTAAAAGAGGCCTCTTCTAAGCACACATTACGCGTTGGATCACAGCTTGTGGCTGTGGTGACCTAAAAGGAAGACGCTGAGGCAAAATTAACACAAATACAGAGTTTATCCGGGCCGGTCTGAGGCTTGCGGCCCGGGAGCACGGATTCCAGTTGCCCTAAACACACACTCGACTAGCAGCAAGTGGCTTTTTAAAGGCAAAAAAGGACAGGGAGTGCGGCTGATACAAAGCTGTTCGTCAAGAATTCTCATTGCCTTCCAGAAATCACACGGATCAGTGCCTGGCTGTCCATGCTTAAGCTGTGGGTGTGGGGTATGGTGCCTGACGTGGCATTGTTAGGTCAACGTATAGTGACTTGTGGCGATAGCCAGCAGTTTTCAAGGGTTGAGCGTGTCAACTTGAATAATAAGTCACTGAAAACCAGAGTCGCGCTCGACTGAGGTTTATTAAGCCAAAGCCTGCAGCTGTGCCCAGGAAGGCGCAGGCCACAGGCTTCCGTGGCCGGCTCTGGCGGCAGGATGTGCGGGTCCAGATTTCGGGGGCAGGTTACAGAAAACGGGGGCGGAGAGGTGAGCGGCGAGGCCAGCGACCGCACTTTTGCGAAGCTCTACTTAGTGCTCAGTAAATCCACATTTCACATGAGATGAACATTCAGAAGAAAGGGAGTAGAGCAAACAGCCCATTTTGTAGTCCTCTCAGGTGGGCAGGACAGCGGTGATCTTATCTCTTCCTTGGTCTGCGTTCTGGGGAGCAGCTTGTCACTGCCATTCGGGAGTTTATTTAGGCCGCAGTCCTGCGGTTACAACTGACATGCACTTGTAATAATATATAGGAATAGGGCTGAAGGAGATCAGAAATATTTTGCCCCAAAATACATTTCTGTGACATATTTTGAGACGGCTGCTGACAAGCAGATAACGCTGCAAAGTGGGCTGCACTGGGGGGCAGGGAGGAATTCGCATCCATAGAGTCTCCGTCGGTGCAGCCAGATCCTCCTTACCCTGTAACCGGCTCTATGAACAGATTTCATTGACCCCTGTATGTTTTTTATAATCCTCTCCCTTAACTAAATACTTGACCTTTTCAGTTGTTTCCCAGAAATGGTGGATTTTCCGCAAGACAAAGGAGCTGAGATCATGAAGGCCCCTGGGCAGACTCCTGATGCCCAGATCTGCCAAGATCCACCATCCCCCACGACCTGCTTCCAACTCAGCAGCCCCTTGTCAGACGCACCACGACCTGCCCCAAGGCATGCGGCCCCTCCTTTAAAAGCTCATGATCTCCCATAGTTGCAGAGACGGATTTAAGGAAGCTTCTCCCTGTTCTCCCAGCAAGACAAGCTCTTGCTTGACAATCCTTGTTGTTTCAGTAATTGGATCTTTGTGGGTCAAGCAACCGGGCCTAGACTGAAACCCCCAGCAGTTATGGGGGCTCATCTGGGATGAGGCTGGAGAGTGGGGAGAGAACAAAAGCCTCTCTTAGCCGCTGCCTGACATATTTGCCAGAGGGTGGCTTTGCCTGTCCCACAAGCTCCACTGCCACCAGCTTCCCGATTGCCTCAGGGGAAAGAATCTCTGGATTTTGACATTTGCGTCCCAATGGGTGAGGGCTATTTGAAGGTCCCACACGGTGGGGGGGGGGGGACACCCCTCTCGATGTGGGGAATTCTGAGGGAATTCTCATTTGTTTCTGGGTTGGATAAGCCCCAGCGGTTTGTGAACTAACCTAACTGTTTTGCTGTGGCACTCCCAGGGTTTATTGGGTGAGACTGTGGTTCATTTGTTTGGAACCTCTCGAATTTCTCTCTGTGTTGAGTGCGTATCTGTGTTGGTGTGTGGCCTGTCGGTGTGGAATCCGTTAAGCTATTTGTCTCTATTTCCTTTTTGCCAACTTTAAACTTGCTCTTGATGGTATTATAAGCGCAGTCCAAGGTCTGGGAGGTTGAAAGACACCTCTGATGGTGGTTTCTCTTGTGGCAGGTTCTGACGTCTGAAAGGCTAAAAGACAACTCCGTCCTGAAGTCTGGAGATCAGAAGACATCTCTGCCCTGAGGTTTAGGAAACTGAAAGACATCTCCGCCCATGGAGGCCGCCTGGCGGAGATGCAGGGATGCCTGCTGTTGGACAGGGAAACAGGAACAAAAACAGAATGTGCACAGACTCCTGTGGGACTTCAGAGGATCTCCTGGCTGCAGATCTGAGATAAAAGCTATTGAACCTTTGTGTGCGTATATACGTGTTTAGATGTGTTTTGTGTATGTACATGTATTATATGTCTATGTGGTACTAAAGTTGACTTACAAATAAAAGTAGTTCTCATAAATTAAATAAATAAGCCCAAATGCCTTTCAGGTTCATGTGAATTTAGTAATCTTTGGTAAACAAGCTGGTTTTTAAAAATTATTGATAAAATAACAATAAAACTGACTTCAAAATTGTCAGTATACATTTTTGTCTGGGTTCACTGTCCATTTTTTTTTTTTTTTTTTTGAGACAGAGTCTCACTCTGTTGCCCTGGCTAGAGTGAGTGCCGTGGCGTCAGCCTAGCTCACAGCAACCTCAAACTCCTGGGCTTAAGCGATCCTTCTGCCTCAGCCTCCCGAGTAGCTGGGACTACAGGCATGCACCACCATGCCCGGCTAATTTTTTCTATATATTTTTAGTTGTCCGATTAATTTCTTTCTATTTTTAGTAGAGACGGGATCTCGCTCTTGCTCAGGCTGGTTTCGAACTCCTGAGCTCAAACAATCCGCCCACCTCGGCCTCCCAGAGAGCTAGGATTACAGGCGTGAGCCACCGCGCCTGGCCCCACTGTCCATTTTTATATTTGAAGATGTCAGAGTTTGCCACAAAGGTCATAAAAAAAGTGAGCCAAAATGAAATGATCTGTGTTTGTATGATTTTTAATAAATAAGACTCACTTAATATTGTAGGTTTAATAAAAAGAGCTAAGTCTCCTGAATTATTGGAAAAATTCACATGTGTTTAAGGTTCTTACTCAGGTAAAAACGTAGACATGCCTAAACAAAAATAAGTGTAAGTAAATTAGAATGAACAAACTCTAAGTAAATGATAGCACAAAAACAGAAACTTATGGTCAAAGGTTTATGAAGGTATTTTGGTTTTGATCTCTTAATCCTAGTTGCACATACGGTTTCCTCCATTGACTTTACTGTCTGTGGAAAGGTACACACAAAATCTGTTTCTGACTCACTCTTTCCGAGTACCGGTTGCAAGCTAGCCTGTTATGTGTACATCGTGTTGCCATAGCAAAGGCCTTTTAGAAAAATGTTTTAAAAGAAACCTCGAACTGTTAATTTTTGTATAGTAATGTATTTCAAAATGAACAAAATGGTTATTCTTAGAATCCAAAGAGAATCTTCAAACAATCTTATTCTTTGGAAGTATTACGTGTAAGTGAATTTACACACAAGTAGAAAAATCTTTTGTGATCAGTTAGATTGTTTTTAAAATAGCTTGATCTTGATCCTTATGTTTAAAAACATGTTATGACTTTGTACCATCATTTGAGATGCTAAGGATTGATGATAGTGGTTTATTCAGTCTACGGTCAGGTGATATCATGTCAATAAATTTTATTTTGGGACATTGGTATTTCAGAAAGATCAAATTAGTTAACATCTCTAAGCAGGATGTGTTCTAAAACTTCTGCTGTATTTATAGAACTTAAAGATGTTACATTGTTGATAATAGCACGTCTCACCAGAATACTTACGATTGTTATTTTCATAGGTTTTTTTAAGCTTCAAAGTAATAGTTAAAAACTGTATTTTGTGATTGTTCCTTGGTCTATGTTTTAAAATTCATTTCCTTCTCATTTCTCCCAATTTTATGAAATATGTGTAGATATTAAATTTGTTTAGACATTAAATGACTTTGTTGAGGGCACAATTAACCATATTGGCTATAAGTCTAATATTCACAGGCTATCAAAAGGGTAGACAAATGTAAATGACAAAAATATAATAAAATTGCAAGAGGTTTTCTATAATCTGCTTATTTTGAAATTTCTCAGATTCATATCTCAGAAGCTCAACTTCTGCTGTGTCACATTGCCTTCAGCTTGTCCTCCCCTTCGGAAGGGCTGGGGTGACAACCTTCTCCTCAACCTTTCTGTGGGCTCCTGCAACATCTCCGGCACCTCCCCCCTCCTCCCAGTTCCAAGTCCGCTGTTAAGGTCTCACTCTGAAATGTTTACCTGTAAAGGTCTGAAAAACAATGTTTTTTTTCTTAGCTTCTTATTATGTCTGAATTGTTCAACATGGTCAAAAAATGTTCTTATGCTGTTACTAAGAGTTGTGTATTCCCCTTCTCAAAGTATTAGTTTTCTAGTTTCTTGTTTCCTTTATAATATAATGTTCACTCATAGCCCTGATAACTTCTGATACCCTGTTCGTGAGATTTGACTTCCAAGTTGTCTAAATGGGCTTCCCGTTAAAAACCAACCAA
>NW_012148596.1:116599-141330 GCF_000956105.1 Propithecus coquereli
TGAATCCCAGGTGCTACTTGCTTTTCAGTGGAAAGGCTTAATGTCTGAAGCCAAATGCCAGTACTTCTGCACTGTCCTTCCTCAGGGGTTTAAAAAAAACCTCCCTAACAATCTTTGGAAAAATCCTGGCCAGAGATGTGAGAGAAGTAGTTTTAGGCAAGGAAATGGTTTTACAGTATGTAGACAACACCCCGATGGCCAGGGAGACTGAGCCGCCAGGACCTCGCGCCATAATTGCACTAAACTTACTGGCTGACAAAGGCTATCAAGCGTTTCAGACAAAGCTCAGATCTCACTTCCCACGGTCACATCCTTGGACTTCAAATTGTCTCTGGAAACTCAGAACCCCCTTCCAGATTGCAGAGAGGCTGTAAACAAACAGCCGTCCATCCCACCCACACGCAGTTGCGAGGTTTCCTGGGGATGGCCGGGTTTTGCCAGATTTAGATTCTTAGCTTAAGGCTAATAGCAAAACCCCTTCATGAAGCCTTAAAAGGGGAAGGAAAAGAACTACTTGCTTGGGCCAAGGAAGGCCACAAGGTTTTCTTGACTATTAAGGAGAAATTAATGACTGCCCCCACATTGGGTCCCCTGGACTTATATAAGCCTTTTGGTCTGTTCATTCAAGACAGGCAAGGAATTGGACTCTGGGTATTGAGGCAAACTTCAGGGGATCATAAGCAACATGTATGTTATTTCTCTGAGCAATTGGACGTGGTAACAAAAGGATGGCCCACTTGTCTGAGAGTGATGGCTGCTACTTATGATATTTCACAGGAAGCTGAAAAGTATACCCTTGGGCGACTGGTGACTGTTCACACCATGCATTATGTATTCCCCTCACTAGAACAGAAGGGTGGCTTTTGGTTACTGACAGTGGCTGGATGGGTAATCATCAGGCTATTGTGTTAGATAATCCTAATGTAACTCAGAAGGTAGCTTCCCCCTTAAATCCAGCCTATAGACTCTCGTTCCCCATTCTATGATCACATTCAGATTGTTGACCAAGTGCATTCTACTCTCTAGGATTTGACTGATCAACCCCTGCCGGACTTAGATGAAGAGCTCTTTACCAGTAGGAGTAGTGTCACAGAACAAGGACAATGCAAAGCTGGGTGTGCTGTGGGTACTGGCTAAAAGGTAATTGAGGCTCTGTTACTGAAAGTTCAGCATTTGTCCCCGAGGCCACATCAGAACAAGGACAAGTGGTTTGAGAAGGAAAGAGAAATTTATGAATTTGCCAGCAAATGAGGAGGACGGGAGACTCTCATCTAAAAGTACCATCATCCTGTCTATAAGCAGAAATACAGAGCTTTCAAAAGGGGTTTTCAGCTTGGGACTATTGCTGTTTAACTACAGTTGACGGTCCTGATCTACCCCATCTCTGGCAAAGACAGTCCTGTGACCTCTGCCGGGACAATTCCACTGTTGAGCCATCTGCTGTGGTACAAAGAAACAAAGAACACTTCCCTGCCCTTCTGATTACCAGCCTTGGGAAGGATGCAGGTTTTAATTCCCAAAAAGAGTGGGAGTGGCGATTAAAGAGACAGCTTGTAAAACAATTTACCCTTTTTCAGGCTGTTCCCTCTGTTACAGCACAAGTCCTACTCTCTGGGATGTCTGAAAACATAAGCCCCGTATGTCTAGCTTGTTCTTTGGGGATTTTGGTTTGCCTGTCAAGACAACTCTTTAGTTAAGATCTCTCAATCAATTGCCTCTTCCTCTAACCTATCTCACTGCTGGATTAGCTACCTAAAACTGTTTTCATGAATGACTGGGGAAATGCTATGATGGAGATTCGACCTGGGGAACCCTGGGCCAATACTTACTGAGAGCGATCCCAGATGGGGGATGGGCACTTTTTTGATATACTCTACCTCCTTGGTGGGGAGAGGGTGGCAACTCAACAACATGTTTCGTATACAAGCCCAGTAGTTTTGTTCTTCTTCATACCCCAACTACGTCCCACTTCACCAGGAAGCAGCCAGATAGATGGACATCCTCATTCCCCAAGATCGACAAATGAACTAAAAAGGAGGGAGTTGTAACCAGTGCTATGAAAAATTTCAGTTACCCCTGTATGTTTTTTATAATCCTCTCCCATAACTAACTACTTGACATTTTGAGTTGTTTCCCAGAAATGGTGGATTTTCTGCAAGACAAAGGAGCTAAGATTCTGAAGGTCCCTGGGCAGGGTTCCAGATGTCTTCACCATCCCCTACAACCTGCTCCCAATGCACATAGCCCCTTGTCAGTGACACCACGACCTGCCCCAAGGCACATGGCCCCTCCTTTAAAAGCCCATGATCTCCATTTGTTGGGGAGATGGATTTGAGGCAGCTCCTCCCATTCTCCCGATATCTGTCATATGAAAAAATTCCTTTCTTCCTTGGCAATCCTTGTTGTCTCAATAATTGGATCTTTGTGTGATGAGAAACTGGACCTAGACTGAGATCCTCATGCAGTTTCAACAAGTCAATCTAGGAAAGATTAACTGAAAGTCAGACATCTTTAAAGGTCTGAACAGAAACATTTGCCATGTATTCTCCCTGAGGGCTGTTACCGAGAGGGGCTTATCTGCATAGCAGACCACCTTCACCAGCCAGGCAAAGTCCCAGCCTTACAGGGAGGGGAATAAAAAAACAATTGTTCTCCTATGTGGGTCAGGATCTCAGGCAGATAAAGAAACTTCAAGGAGGCCAGGCGCGGTGGCTCACGCCTGTAATCCTACCACTCTGGGAGGGCGAGGTGGGCGGATTGTTTGAGCTCAGGAGTTCGAAACCAGCCTGAGCAAGAGCGAGACTCTGTCTCTACTAAAAATAGAAAGAAATTAATCGGACAACTAAAAATATATAGAAAAAATTAGCCGGGCATGGTGGTGCATGCCTGTAGTCCCAGCTACTCGGGAGGCTGAGGCAGAAGGATCGCTTAAGCCCAGGAGTTTGAGGTTGCTGTGAGCTAGGCTGACGCCATGGCACTCTAGCCCGGGCAAAAAGAGTGAGACTCTGTCTCAAAAAAAAAAAAAAAAAGAGAAACTTCAAGGATTTGGGAAGAGTTGGTGGGGGGGGGAGGGCAGATCAGAGAGATTTTGAGGCTTCTTCAGTCAGTCTAGCAGGTCAAAGTGCCATGTTTTGGGGTAAAAATATTTCTAATTTCCTTCATACTCAATCCAATTCTTTACAAACTCTTAAAAATTTAATGAAAAATGTTTAGAAGCTTCTTCTGAGGGTGTTTTTAAGTAGAAAAAGTTAAGTCTAAGAGGCAATATCTGTGGGCAAATGCTTAAATGGATTAAATAATGGAAAACAAGATGGTAACACACCAAAATCCATTCCTTTGTCAACAAATACTATTGGAGAATGTCTGGAAAAGACTAGTTAAAATTTGAACCATCATAAGAACAAATTATTCAGTGGGACGTTTGCTACACGATTGGATAAATCTATAGACATTGCTACTGTGTGTGGAAAAGGTTCTCTGTGGGTGATGAAGTGTACAAAGGGCTCCTTTTCCCTGAGCTCCCAGAGGCAGGACGACCAGAGGGCATTTTCTCAACTGTGAATGGCCTCTTGAATAAAAACAATGTGTTATTGAAAAACTCTGTAAGTGAGTGGAGCTGCATTTTACTTGGAATCTAAAAGGAGAAAAGAACACGGGATGGGTTTCAAAGAAAGTGAAACAGGAGTATGTTACCTTCCTCATTCCGGCAGGGAGAGACTGAGGCCAGAGGAGCAACAGAACGAGAAGTGGTCAGTTTTATAAAAACAAGCCCTTTAACAGACTAGGATCTTCTCAATACTTTACAATGAGATCAGGAGTGAAGAATACCTTTTGTTCTACAGAGATTCACTGGTGATCTTGCGACAGATTATTTAAAAGACCCACTGAGCTTTAAACAAATTAAAAAAAACAAGTGTTCCAAACTTAGTGACACTTTCTCACACAATCTGTCAAAAAAAAGTGACATTCTGCTAATCCTAAGAAAATAATTGCTTTATCTTGTGCAACTGAGCATTTTTGAAAAATCCATTTGGAAAGGTTACCATTGTCTCATATTTTTTTTTTTTTTTTTAGGGAAAGAGCAACTAACAATCAATGTGTCAACTAAAAATCCTTCATATCTGCACACTTAAAACATGGGAACAACACAAAACTTGAGAATAGGCCGGGCACGGTGGCTCGCGTCTGTAATCCTAGCACCAGGGGAGGCCAAGGTGGGAGGCTCACTTAAGGTCAGGAGTTTGAGACCAGCCTGAGCAAGAGCAAGACCCTGTCTCTTAAAACAAACAAACAAGCAAACACACAAACACCTCGAGAACATAATTTCCTAACCTGTTTAAAATCATCCCAATGAGAAGAATTGGTGGGTTTTGAACACATTAAAAATATGAAACTCTTGGCCGGGCGCAGTGGCTCACACCTGTAATCCCAACACTCTGAGAGGCCGAGGTGGGCGGATTGTTTGAGCTCAGGAGTTCGAAACCAGCCTGAGCAAGAGCGAGACTCTGTCTCTACTAAAAATAGAAAGAAATTAATCGGACAACTAAAAATATATAGAAAAAATTAGCCGGGCATGGTGGTGCATGCCTGTAGTCCCAGCTACTCGGGAGGCTGAGGCAGAAGGATCGCTTGAGCCCAGGAGTTTGAGGTTGCTGTGAGCTAGGCTGACACCACGGCACTTGCTCTAGCCCGGGCAACAGAGTGAGACTCTGTCTGAAAAAAATAAAATAAAATAAAACTCTTTTGGTTAGCTTGCAAGAACAACAGTTTGTTGACCATTTTGTTGACAAACAAACAAAAATCTTTGCATAATTGATGGATTTAAAATCGAAACATGATTCCATCTGGGTGGACAAGGCCCTTCTTCCTTCTCTCTTTGTGTCTTTGGCTGCGAACTTTTCAGCTATCGTGTTCATCAAAACCAAGTATTGAAAAAAAAAAAAGAAAAAGAAACAAAACAAAATGAAAAACCAAGTATTAAAACAAACAACTTAGAGAAAGACCCTTAGATGAGTAAACCAATTATTGAACCAAGGTTTTTTAAAAGAATAAGGCATACCCAATCACATTGCTTTGTTAATGAAAAAAAAGCCAAACTTTGGAAAATAATTTTAAAGAGATTTAGTTTGAGCCAAATTTGAGAATCATGACCTGGGGCCAAGCCCAAGAAGCCTTGAGCAAGTGGACTCGCTGGGTTACAGTTTGGTGTTATACATTTCAGGGGTTACAGGTAAAGTCATAAATCAATACGTGGGAGGCACACATTGGTTTGGCCCGAAAAGGTGGGCCATCTTGGGGGGGGCGGCTTATAGGTTATAGGTTGGCTTAAAAATTCTTTGACTTGTAATTGGTGAAAGACATGAAGCTTTGTCTAGAGGCTTGGACTGTTTTAAGATAAGAAGCTCTTAATCAGAGATAAGCCACCAGATATACATTTGTTGTGTAAATTGAGGACCAGCAAGTTTGTCTGGAACACCCTTAAGCCGGTTAGTGGGTTACAAAGGATGTCTCCAAGAAGGGAGGGGGCATGATGAGGCATGTTTGACCTCCCTCCTCCTGGCAGGCAATTTAGTTTTAGGATATTCCTTTGGCCACGAGGGAGTCCATTCAGTCAGCCAGTAGCGGGCGTGAGCCTTAAAATTTTATTTTAGTTCACAGTTTTCACCAACAAAATGTTATTGGTGATATGATTGAGAGTGAAAAATTATACTCGTGCCATTAATAAAATCAAAAATTATAATCATTTAAAAATACTAATTTAACTTCATTATAATTCCTTTCATTTTCATTTTTTGTGTAAGTTTTATAAGTACATAATTTATCAGTACAATAAAACGTGTGTAGTCTACAAATAAAAAAAAATATGAAAGGCTGTTCCAAGACTTTTTACTATCCCCAATAATAATTTGTATCTTACTTGTTCCTTTGCAAAGTAACCTTGCCACTCCTTTGTCAGTAGATGCAGGCTTTTCCCCTTCTCTTTGAACTTGGGCATGTTTTGACCAACTAATGCTATGTAGTTTCCAAGATTTGGCTTTAAGAGATATGCAGTTTTTACCTTGGTCACTTGGGAAGCTCACTCGTGGGAGCCATATATCAAGTCAGGGATGTAGGGTGAATAAGAGAAAGGTCCTAGTCTCCCATCCAACCCTGCAAACACCAGACAGATAAGTAAAACCATCTTGGATATTCCAGTCCCAGCCACCATCTGACAGCAACCTCACGAGGGACCCGAGCCAACACCACATGGAGCTGAAGAAATTCCCAGCTGAGCCCTGCCCAAATTCCTGACCCACAGAACTGTGAGCAAATAAAATGATGGCTGTTTTAAGCCACTAAATTTTGAGGTAGTTTATTATGTAGCAACAGAAAACTGAGGCAGGCCATTAGCCTTGGGTGAAGTCCAGATTCCTTAGCACATAGCATTTAACCTTTCAGAAGATGTCTGTACCTTCCAAACTTTTAAAAACTTTTATTCATTTTTTTAAAATTTTGTGGTAATGTCAGGTTTCAGACTGAAATGTTGGTTCTTGGTGCACCCATGCCGAAGAATGACCAGACACACCAAAGTAAGGCAAGCATGAAAATGAGGTTTATTGAGGAGAGAAAGACAGGGTTATAGAGCAAGAGCAAGATATAGGTTTACAGAGCTTGATACATATGCCACAGATGACGACTGGACTCACTGTCTCAGGAAAAGAGAGCAAAAGGAAGAGGCCAAAAAGGGCCTGGTTATGGTCTCAGTCTTATTTTATAAT
Source organism: Propithecus coquereli (assembly GCF_000956105.1). Classification (NCBI taxonomy): domain Eukaryota; kingdom Metazoa; phylum Chordata; class Mammalia; order Primates; family Indriidae; genus Propithecus; species Propithecus coquereli. The sequence continues at coordinate 123,358 of NW_012148596.1, forward strand.
GTCCGGATTGGGACCTCCCTGTGGCTCAGACATCACCATGGAACCACTTTGATTGGACAGTTGGGAGTTGTGTTACTACACATGCGGATTGTTCTAGGTCAATTTCCAGACTCTATGGTACCTATGCTGCTTGGCCTGTGGGCTAGAGAGTCCTCTGCATTCTTTTGCAGCTGGTGCGCTAAGTTCTGGTTGACAGATTCATAGGGTGTTCCCCCCTCCCCCAGATAGGGCAGTCTCTCGGGAGAGGGTTAGGGTGGGGCAGGACCAAGATGGGGGCCTGGGGCCCACCCTCATCCTTCTTCCCAGGTGGGGAAATTACACCAAGGCGACAGCGCCCACTCTCATCCCTGGGAGACCCGGAATCCCTCGCTAGCTACCTAACAGTAAAACAGACATAACATAAAATTTACCATTTAACATTTTTAAACGTACGGTTCAGTAGCTTCAGCACATTTACGTTGCTATACAGCCACCACCATCATCCATCTCCAGAACTTTTTCATTTTGCAGAGCTCAAGTTCAGTACCCATTAAACAATTCCCCACTCTCCACTTGCCCTGGCCCCTGGCAACCACCATTGCACTTTCGTCTCTGTAAATGCGAGTACTCTAAGAACCTTACATGAGTGGAATCATACTGTATTTGTCCTTTGGTGACAGGCTTATTTCACTTAGTGTAATGCCCTCTAGGTTCATGCATGGTGTAGCAGGTGCCAGACTTTCCTTTCTTTATAAGGCTGAGTAAAATTCCATTTGTGCCCTCCAAACTCACCTCCCTCCACACCCATCTCCACCCTTGCTGTTGCAGCCAGGCTGGACTGCTGTCGCCCAAACCCACCTTACATGCCCCTGCTCTGACCTTTGCTTATTCTTTCTCTCCCTTTGGGGGAGTTCTTCCTTGTTCTTGGCCCATACAAACCCTGTTCATGCCTCGGAGCTCAGCTCAGGCCCACCTTCCTTCAAGAAATATTCCAGGGTGGTGCCTTGACCCCTGCGGGGAAGGGCTCTGACCAGGGGCCCTATGGCACTTCCCATCTGAACTGACAAAGGCCCTGTGGGCACCTGCTCCCAGCACACACAGGGCCTTTGAAAGAAGACCTGGAATTACGTTTCTCTTGTATCCCTGCCATGCACACAGCAGGTGCCTGATAAGCAAACGCAAGATGTACAAATAGCATTATAATTTGTCCTAAGTATGCCCTGAATGTTCGCTTCCATTCAGTGGGCGCATACTGTGCCTGCCAGGCCACTCCAGCTGCTCAGGAGTGCGCAGCCAGGAGTAGGCACAGCTCAGATTTGAGGACCAAAAGGCACGAATTCAAATTCCAGCTGGGCCACTCGGGGGCTGTGGGGCCTTGGTCAGCCTCAGTTTATTCATTTATGAATGGGCAGGTACTATGGGCTTTCTAGGGCCAGCTGGGCAGCTGTCAGATACCGTGGGTAAAGTGCCTCATACAGTATTTAGCTCTTAAAGGTATGTAGCACACTTTGGGTTTGTGCGATAGTTAATTTTATGTGTCAACTTGAATGGGCTATGGGATGCCCAGATAGCTGGTAAAACATTATTTCTGACTGTGTCTGAAAGGGGGTTTCTGGAAGAGATTAGCACTTGAATGGTAGACTGAGTAAAGATCTGCCCTCCACAGTGCAGGTGGCACCATCCAATCCACTGAGGGCCCGGGTAGAGCAAAATGGCAGAGGAAAGGTGAATTCTCTCTTTCTGCCTGAGCTGGAACCCCATCTCCTCCTGCCTTGGACATCAGAACTCATGGCTCTCAGGTCTTTGGACTCAGACTGGGACTTAAACAGGTGGCTTTCCGGGGCTTCCAGCTTGCAGACAGCAGATGTGGGACTTCTTAGCCTCCAAAATCGTGTGAGCCAATCCCTTGTAATAAATCTCTTTCTATGCATCTCTGTATATCCTGTGGGTTCTGTTTCTCTGGAGACCCCTGACTAATACAGTTAGGTACTCAGATACTGTCCCAGGGTGGCAGGGCATGCTTCCCTACCCCTACTCAGGTTAACTCTAACCCGGAGTTAACCCCAAAGCTCTACGGTTGTTAACCTTTCCTTCTGGGAGCCCAATTTAGCAGCTACAGAAATAAACTGAGTGTGGAAAGAAATAAAGACAATCTATTGAGTCTTTTCATTGTTAGATGTCCACATAGCTTTGTCCATGCACTAAGTGGCCTTCATGACTATTAATTCCTGGTTTCATCCCCAACTGCAAAACCACACTCCCCCCACCATGACCATTCCAGTCCTTATCTCACAGGAAACAAAACTAAGGGTCAGGCTTGGCTCCTGGTCACATGACAATAAAGGGACTGTGCTGGGACCTGGGACTGCTCAGAGGAGAGGGACATCCAGTGCCCTTCCAGCCGAAAGCTGTGGCTGCCTGTTTTTTTTTTTTTTTTTTGAGACAGAGTCTCACTCTGTTGCCTGGGCTAGAGTGCCGTGGCGTCAGCCTAGCTCACAGCAACCTCAAACTCCTGGGCTCAAGCAATCCTCCTGCCTCAGCCTCCCAAGGAGCTGGGACTACAGGCATGTGCCACCATGCCGGCTAATTTTTCATATATATTTTTTTAGTTGTCCAGATAATTTCTTTTTATTTTTTTAGTAGAGACGGGGTCTCGCTCTTGCTCAGAGCTGGTCTTGAACTCCTGAGGTCAAATCATCCTCCCACCTTGGCCTCCCAGAGTGCTAGGATTACAGGCGTGAGCCACCGCGCCCGGCCATGTGGCTGCCTGTTTCGATTCTGACATTTTGCCCCCAAAGCCAAGACCTTGCAGCAACTGGAATTCCTAAAGTTTTCCTTATTGTCTTACTAGCTGCACAGCCGGGAATAAGCCCCATACTCAGAAAAGGCCAGGGGTAGAGGTTCCAGGGGCTTTCTTTTTACTTATTAATGATCTCTTTCTCAAGGTTATACTTAATTTTTTTTCTCAAGTGACAGGAGTGGGCAAATAGGCTTTGAAAAAAACAGAAACAATACAGATGTGTACTCTAACGAAAAGTATAAAATTTTCCCTATCTCCCGCCCTCCCCCCAGCAACCCCTGGAGAAGAAATCCAGGCCGGGGAGAAATTGTTGCTATTAGTAGAAAAAGAGGCCCTACTTTTTCAATTTCATATTCTATTCTAAGAAAGTTGACCTTATGGCTCCTCAAGCGACTCTCCTATTTTATTCCTATCCCTACCCATTTCCTTGAGAACGGGTGGTTTCTTTCTGCTCTGAACCGGAGGAGGGGGAGGAGGAGGGAGTGGGGTTAGGGGGAGGGGGAGTGGGTGGGGGTTAGGGGGAGGGGGAGGGAGAGGAGGAGGAGGAGAAGCAGCTTCTCGCAGCTGCGGTTTCCCTTGCTCCAGCCAACCTTGGTGCCTGCAGCCTCACCGTGTCTGCCACTCCACGCAGTGGCCCCGTCCCGCGGACACAGAGGCCCTAGTCAAGGGCCTACTCTGCCCGCCCTGGGCTGCCCAGCCACTGGCGGCCAACCCCAGCCCTTCTCTCCCGGAAGGCCTTCCTCTCCCAAACTCCAGGACTCTGCCCCGCCAGGTGGCTTCGCTCAGACCCTGATGTGCAGCGAATGCTTCAAGCGGCAGCGCTTCAGGGGACGTCCTACCTGGGAAGATTAGATCTGAGAGGTGATGTAAGCCGAACTGTGACCAGCAGAAATCGGGTCAAAAGTGAGCTCGGCAACCCTCAAAAAAGGCCTGTCTGGAACATAAAAGAGGGAGTTTTTAGAATGAGAAAAGGGAAGTATTGCTGGAGACAGCAGGAAATCATTGCATGGATTTTGCCACTCCCTGGGTAATGGGACTTTAAAAAGTTGGATCGAAAACCCAAATCAAAATCCTTACTAATCGTGCTAGATGCTGAAAAGAATACAAAGAAATGTAAACTACGGACTCTCCCTGCAAGGCAATGTGAGGTCATGGACAGTGCCGTCGTTGGACACATGAGTTACTAAATTGGGCATCATGCCACAGAGAAATCCAAAGCCGCGACCTGTCGTGTCCAAGGGGTTCAGGCCGTGGCCTCCCGGCACTGGCACCAAATCCCCAGGTCGGGCTCCTCCCGCTTTCGGCACCTCCTCCCTGGGGTGCAGGCCCTGTCCCCATGGCGCAAGATGGCTGCTCCCTCCTGCAGGAACATTAACTCCCAGAGGTGGCACAGGCCGCTTCCGCTCACATCTCCTGGTCCAGAACTAAATGCGTGTGTTCAAGGGAGGCTCCACTCGAGACAGGTGCTCCCATTCGCGACTTCAGTCGGAAGAAGGGAGAGGAGAAGCTGGGACACAATGAACATTCCGGAGTAGCAAACGGCGCACTGCAGTCAGCCTAAAGGAGACGTTGAGGTTTTGGAGGCAGCAGCATCAGGGAGAAACTGGGCCACGTCCAGGTTTCTTGATTGGACCCGTGTGCTCCACTTCCAAAGATGCGCAGGACCTCAGAGCTGAAGTCCTCCAAGTCCCCGTGTCCCTGCACCTTCTGTCTGAAGAGACCCGGCCACAGGCACTCATCACCTTCCCAGGCAGTTTTGCATTTCTGTGACGGAGATGGTTCTTCTCTAGCTTGAACTCCAACCTGCTCTCATCTTCTGCCCAGTATTAATATTGTAATTCTAATTTTTTTTTCTTTTGAGACAGTCTTGCTCTGCCACCTTGGCTAGGGTGCAGTGGTATCATCATAGCTCACTGCAACCTCCGACTCCTGGGCTCAAGCGATCCTCCTCCTGCCTCAGTCTCCTGAGTAGCTGGGACTACAGGCATGCACCATCACACCCAGCTAATTTTTCCATATTTTGTAGACATGGGGTCTCGCTCTTGCTCAGGTTGGTCTCGAACTCCAGACCTCAAGGGATCCTCCCTCCTCAGCCTCCGAAAGTGCTGGGATTATAGGCCACCATGCTCAGCCTACCCAGTAATTAAATGCAGCAACTCAGGTGTCCCCTCTGCGTCAGGTGGGGAGGATTGAGAAGGGAATTCCCGTCCTAGTGCCCTGCTAAATTGGGTCGCAGCGATGATGACAAGCAGCAAATGAACAGGTTGTTAAAATCCACCAGGTGTGCACCAAGCGTGCACAAATAGGTTGTTACAATCCGTGCTGGGCTGTGTGTGCCGTGGTGAGAGGCAGGCGCCCCGAGAGATGGAAGGCAGGCCAGGGAGTGTGGGGACGGAGCCGCTGAGGGGCTGGGGCTGGATTCCAGGGCTCCAAACACCTTTAGCAACAGACCCCCTTCCCCAGCACCCAGGAGGGCAGCTCTATGGGGGGCGCCCCTGCCCGGCCTCCTGGCGCCACAGTCCACTGCCCCCACTCTGCTGGGCCTGGGGCACAGCTCGGCACAGGCTGCTACCGACAGTGGGAGCCCCACAGCCCCCTCGAGGGCTGCGGCCCTGTGTGCTGTCAGGCCCACAGCGCTCTAGGGTCCTGACCCCCACTGTCGCTGCAGAGAGGAAGCCCTGACCCGGGGCTGCACCCAGGCCCGAGGCAGCACAGGCCACCACGTTCCCCGAGGCCCAGCCACACACCCCAGGGCAGGCGGCCTGCCCGCACCCTGCCAGCTTTTTCCATATTTACCCCTGAACTTTCCTTCAAACAATTCAGAGGAAATACTCAACCCCAGCTGGCCAGGATGCACGTGTCTGCGGCCTTTTTCCAGGGAGGGAGCCCCGCCAGGGCTGCTGGTCATGGGAAGGAAACCCCACCCGGGCGATCAAGGAAGCAATAATCCGCGCCACTGGCTCCACGGCCGTCCCACTCTTCAGCCGTGAAAGGGTGACGTCGCAGGCCTCCTCATGTCAGGTGGCTGCGGGTGCCGGGGCTGCCCCCAGCAAACAGGCTCCAAAGAGGCCTGTGCCCATGGCACAGGCGTCCCTTGGGCACATGCATGGCCCCCTGGCCCCGCCTCCGGGTGGGGTTTGGCCTCTTGTGCAGGGACCTTCTTTTCTAGCCTGACCTATAAGGCGAGCTCCATCAGCCAGGCGGGCGCTTTCCCTCCACTACGCCCCGCGAGCCCCTGGGCCCGGTGGGGAAGGTGGGCAGAGCAGAAGCCCCTGCTCCACTGCCCAGCTCTACCCCGACAAGCCAGGCGGCTCTGCCGGAACACCTGAGGGCTGAGACCACAGAAATTAATCATCTCACAGTCTGGAGGCCAGAGATGCAGCTGTGGCAGGGCGGGTTCCTCCAGGAGCTACGAGGGAGAATCCGCTTCGGGCCTCCCCCGGCTTCGGTGGCTTGCGGCCATCCTCGGCTTCCTTGGCTCCTACAGGCATCGGCCCAGGCCTGCATCTTCGCGTGGTCTTCTCCCTGCGTGCTTGTGTCCAAACTTACTGTTTTTCTGAGGATACCAGTTTTGTTGGATTAGGGCTACCCTGTAACCTTGTCTAACCCTATTACTCTGTAAAGACCCCGTCTCCAAATCAGGTCACATCCTGAGGTCCTGGGGCTTCGGACTCAAGGTGTGGCAGGGACACAGTCCAACCCTCCACACCAGCCCAGCTCTGGGCCCCCAGTACCGTGGCTTCCCGTGCAACAATTAGGACACACTTAATAAAAGAGTATTCTTTACCTGAAATTCAGAGCTAACTAGCATCAGTATTTTTTTTCAAACTGGCAACTCTAAGCAAATTCCTCCTGAACAGAAAACTGATGATGAAAGATTAATCACAGGATGTGCTTACATAGCACATTCCTCCCGAGGCATCAAAGTAATCGAAGCAAAACTCTGCCACACAAAGGTGGCCAGCCCGTGTCTGTTCTAAACTTAGGACTGAAACAGTGAGGGTCAGTTTGGAGAGAGTTCCAGAAACGCCAGAACTCCCTCTGGGTTTGGGATGAGCCAAGGGTGGGCAAAAGGGTCCCAGTGGGACGGCCCCGCCTCCGAGCCCCGTCCCAGCACTTTCTGTGAAGCAGGACAACGTGGGCAAGTCATCGCCCTCCCTGAGTCTCAGTTTCCTCACCTGCAAACCGGGGCGTCTTGGCAGCACTGTGAGACCGCAGGACCCCTCCCGCTATCCCACTGCCTGAGGCGGGGCCCTCAGCTTTGGCGCCAGAGACGCCTGTGTTCTGGAGTTAGGGGGAGGACAGGCCTGTCCAGTGCGCAGCCAGGCAACAGGGAGGGGCTGTGGGGACGCGGAGGAGAAGAGGGACGTGCGGTGGGAGTGTTGGGGGGCGAGGGCTGCCGCTGAAGGAGCAGGCCAGGCTTGCTCCAGCCAGAGCGTGAGAGGGGACCTTGGGTGCACCCGCCAGGCCCACCTGGGGCCTCCCACACCTCCGGCGGCTCCACAGGTCAGGAGACACCATGGGCAGCCGTGGCCCCGCCGGCATTTGGAGCTCTGTCTACTGCGAGAGTCGGAGGGAACCTGAAGACCAGACCCACGACTTCATTCCGTGATCCTGAAATCGACTTTCTGCTGTGGGGAACACCCGCCTGGGGATGAAGGCAGGAAAGTCATTCAGAGTCTCAGATGCAGCTAAAATCCGCCCAGAGTTCTTCTATGTCAAAGACCCGCGCTCACCACAGCCGGGGTGTTAAACTGTCCGTGTGTCTCACGGACTCCGCACCAATTGGACGAGGGGCAATTAGCAGGTCCGTGCAGAAGCTCACGGAAGGACACCATCCGGGCATCTGCTCCCCATGCCCAGGTCGCCTCTGCCCTGGCCTGCTAGCAACTCTGAACGGGACACAGAGCTGGCATTCACTGCTGGCAGCCACAGTGTGCTCATGGTACCCTTGTGCTGGACCGGGCGCTTCACATCTGGCTTGTATCTGCCCTCAGACGTGCAGCTCACTACCTCTCCCTCTTCAGCTCCTGCCAGTCTAAAGTGTTCACCCACAGAGTAGCTCAAACCCAAGCAGTGACAACGAAGGTCAAAATTCCTGGAGCCTGACTCTGGGTGGCAAACACTCACTCGGTGAGGAATTAGGATGTGTGTGCGATTTGCGGAATCTGACGAGCAAGTTGTGTGTGACTCAGTGGGTAAGTCTGCTGTGTCCTTCAAATGCATCACACGCGGTGTAACAACACCAGTGCGAGTCTCTTTCTCATTTGTTGAGAACTCTGGTTTAGTGCCCGCACTCACTGCCTCCCTGACTGACGCAACTGCATCCACAGAGCTCATGAAGCATCACGGGCAAAATTCCCAGCCCTAGAGGGGAGGAGCACAGGTGGGCACAGGGGCCTTCAGGAAGGGGCTGGCCCGGGCCATGGCGACAAGAGAAACCCAGCCCACTAGTAGGGGCATCTGGAATCTTCTGGAATGTTCCTTTGGGAATGGAAGGAAGAGGGACCCCTTCAGAGGCTGGTTTTGTTATGTTTTTGTTTCCAAGCTTTTCATGTGGTGCTGCTAAGAAGGTCTTATGTTATTCAAGCACATTACAACTAACTGAAGTAAGCAGTACTAAAATCATAGGCCACAAGGAATCAGAATTCCCAACTAATAGGAATTTGACATCTGAACGCAGTTCTTAGGAGAGAAATGGCCCTGCACAGCTAAGAAAGCCGTGTTCAAAAGGGAAGCCTCCAATAGTCAGAGCAGCAAGTCCTTGCAGGAGGTGCCCAGCTGCCTAATTAATTCTTCAGGGATCTCCCACACTGTCCTCAGGTCAAGGAAGGGCCACCTGCTGCCAGGCCCGGGGCCGGGGAACCCACTGGGACCTCACTGCTGAATGAGCAGGTCCCGGACTTGAGGACTCGACTTGCTTTCCCTTGGGGAGACAGAGGAGCCCACGACCCCCGGCACAGTCCTCTGTGAACACGGGAGGGCAGTTCTAGGCACTGCGGGGGAGCTGTCCTCAGCGTCCTCCTAGAGTCCCACCTAGTGACTCCTGAGTTCAGAATGAGAACCCAGGGCACCAGCCACGCCCAGCCCGTTTCTACTCCCAGACAGGACTCACCACAGCCAGCCAAGGAACTCATGACTTTTCAAAAGATTTTGCCAGAAGGAGAAAGGGTGACTTTCCCCTTGGCTGGCTGGCGTCCTGCTGCAGTGACGACACCCTGCTGGAATCACTCTGACACGTCCGGATGGAGCGTGGAGTTGGCATGACGTGGCATGGTGTAGTCATTGGTGACGCTATGAGGATGTCAGCTTCCCATTACAACGATTAGGGAGGCTATGGGCAGAGCCACAGTAACGAAAAGCCTGGCAATCACAGTGGCCCAAAGGAGCCGTTTGTTTTCTCACATAACGATCTGTGAGGAAGTAGTGCGAGCTCGTGGGCAGCTCAGCTCCAATCAGTCACTCAGGGGCCCAGACTCCTTCCATCCTGTGGCTCTGCTATGTCCCACAGTGTTGTCTTCATGGTCACCATGTATGCGGTCTCAAGAGGGAAAAAGGAGGGGATAATGCACAGTGACTGACCTTCAATCCATTCAAGTAGATTCAGCCACGTGCCATTGGCGGGAAGTTGTCACACCTGACTCCTGGGGGGGCTCCAGGATGCAGCCTTGGGCTGTGCTGTGCACCCAACTATAGGAGGAGTGCTCTGTTGCTCCACAGAATAAGAAGAGGAAGGCTCCGGACATCTAGTGGTCACCCCTACACCGGGCAGCATGGGGTGGAGTCAAACATGAGTGGACCCCACACCAGCCTGACCAACCCAGCTCTGACCCTGACTCTGACAACCTGGACAAATGGCCTCTGAGCCTCCACTTCTGCAAAGCTAGAGGTAATGCCATCTGCCCTGAGAGCCGAGAAGGGTTCTACATGTGGGAAAGCACTGGCACACTGCCTGGAATATTCTAGATGCTTCACAGTGATAAGACTTATTTTGGAGGCTGTGGTTGATCCTCACAACCTCTTAAATGGTGCAATGAGTCCAATGGAAAGAAGACGTATCAAGTGCACGTGAACGCCTGAACACTAGGGTCTTCCGTAAGCCCGAGACTGCTGGAAAGACAACACCATGGCTGCAAGATTGTCTGTGGTCACGTGGTTTAGAAATGCTTTTATACATGTATCTCATGCACCCCATATTATCCCATTTTTGGACGTGCAGAAACAGGCTCTTCAAGGTCGTGTGACCTGCCGTGGGTCACGGAGCTGAACATCGGACTCCAAGTCCAGTGCCCTTTCCCTCCCTCATGGCTGCCTGCAAAGTCCACACCCAAATCCAGCAAACACTTCTGCCCAGGGACACTCTCTCCACACTGGCGTGAATCCCAGGCCCCCTGAGTCGGTAGCTTTGGCCCCGAGGTATGAAAGGCTATAGCAGCCTCAGCCCTTGCTTGTGGGCACAGGGCAGTGGCAGCCGCCTGTGCCCGGAGCCAGCAAGAGGTCCTGGCTGGGAGAAGCGAGCTTTCCACTTACTGGGGAGCTCTCCCTGGTGCCATCAAGTCCAGCTCGGCCTTCTGAAATTGCTGGGGCCACCAGAAGACACTTGTGGGCAGAGTTTCTTTGGCTGGAGCAAAAGTCCTGGTCAGATAGCCTGAGGGTCTGCTGGTTTTAGTGGTACGCCTATACCTCTAGCACGGCCAGTGGAGTCCATCCCTGGGGCTGTGAGCTCCAGCTCGGGCCCCAGCATGTGGCTGTAGATGCTTCCAGATCCTGCTTTGCAGGGAGCAGGTGTTAGAGGCCAGAGATGTGAGAGACCCTGGATGAAGATCTACCCCCCTCTCACCTGTTACTTCATCCCCCTTCATTTCCGGTCTAGTCTTGAGACCCCTGGTTAACCCTGGTAAGGGACACTCCCTTTCTTGGAGCATGGAGTGACAAAGAAGGGCCCTACCCGGCCCACCCCACACACTTGAATTTCTTCTTCCAGACATGTGTGTACAGACACATAAAAATCAAATGGGAGAATAAGGTGTTATTATCCAGAATATGTAAAGAGCTCCTACAATTCAACAACAACAAAAACAACCCAATTAAAAAATGAGCAAAGGGCTTGAACAAACATTTCTGCCAAGATGATATACAAGTGGCCAATAGGCACAGGAACAGATGCTCCCTGGAAGCACTCATTAGGGAAATGCACATCAAAGCCACGGAGAGATACCACTTCACACCCGCTAGGATGCTATTATCAAAAATGATAATGATAATAATTTTTAAAAAGCAAAAAGTAAAAAGTATCAGCAAGGGTATGGAGAAATTGGAACCTCCGTGCATTGCTGGTGGGATGGAAGATGGTGCAGCTGCGGCGGAAGACAGTTAGGTGGTCCCTCAAAAAGTCAAACACAGAATCACCATCTAACACAGCAATGTCACGCCCAGGTATGGATCCAAAAGAACTGAAAACAGGGACTCCAACAGACGTGGCACACCACGCTCACAGCAGCATTATTCACAACAGCCAAAGGGCGGAAACGACCCAAGTTTCCGTCGACAGATGAGTGGACAAACCATGGTACCTACACACAGCGGAATGTTATTCAGTCATAGACAAGAATGGAATTCTAATACCTGGTACCACATCGATGAACCTTAAATGCACTATGCTAATGAAATAACCCAGACACAAAAGGACATCATTTCGTGATTCCACTTTACACGAGGTACCTAGAACAGACGAATTCATAGAGACAGAAAGAACGACAGAGGTTTCCAGGGGCTGGGGGAGGGGAATGGGGAGTTCAGTGTTTACTAGGTACAGAGTTTCAATCGGGGAAGATGAAAAAGTTCTGGAGAGGGATGGTAGTGATGGCTGCACAGCAATGTGAAAGTGTTTAGTGTCACCAAATCGTACACTTGAAAATGGTTAAAAGAGCAGAGGAATTCTCCCCACGGAAGGGACAGGCCACTGTTCCTTGTCTAATGGAAGGTCGTTTCAGCTAAGCCGATGCCCCGGTGGGCAGTGCGGAGCTTGCCAGGCCTGGGCTCGGTCCCGGTGACGTGATGGGGCCGGAGGCTGGTGCCCGGGCCTTGCGGGGCACCCACTGCTCTGACAGCTGCCGCTCCCTTCGGTGCTGGCTTCATGCATGGAAAGCACATACGGGTCGGGGAGGGAAATTCAAGTTGAGTCATGCGCAGGATGTGCAAACCCGGGCAGGACCTCCAAACTTGGCAACCTTGGAGGAAATGGTTTTATTTTTTTTAAAACTCTCATGTAACCTAGACACTCAGCTGGGACTCTGTTTCCTATTTCAAGACTTTTCCAAACCGTTGTGCTTTGGAGGACCTTCATAAACACACGTTCGGGGAAGGAACAGGCTGCCGGGGCCTGCTGCTCCAATTCCCTGGGCTCCCAACGCTTGAGTGTTTGGACAGGAAAACGGTAGCGCAGCACAACACACGGCAGGAAGCGGCGTGGGCCTCAGAAGCTGCTCTCGGGATTTGACCTCTGGCAATTAAAAAATAGCAAACGAGCACGTGAATGGAGAGCGTCTTCGAGCCACTAGACCTCGCTCCGCTTGCAGCGAGCCGAGGCAGCCGGGCAGCCTCGGGCCTGAGGCCTCCACTGCCCTTCCACCCCGACCTGGAGACAAACACTCGGGGCTCGGTCGCGCCTTCACGCGCTCCCCAGGCACGTGGGGACTTAGGGAGCCCCCTCGGGGAGGCCTGGAGCCCGAGCAGCGAGGCCCACACGTCCACTCAGTGCTCTCGCTCCCCGTTTTCCTCCTGTCCCCTTCCCCTGCAGCATTTCCAAGGCTCCAGGTGCCACTTACCTGCCCAGGGCCATCTCCAGATGGGACATCCGATCGCTCTGTCCCAAAACATCCGCGTTCCCTTCACCCTGTGTGGCCGGGAGGCCCCCAAAACCCCCCCCCCCCGGGCCCCCTGGGGGAACCCCGGGAACCCCACCCGGGAACGAAGCCCTGGGCCTCCCTCAACCAAACAAAACAAGCAACAATTGGCCCTAACCCCGGGCCCCTTTTTTTTTTAATGGACTTTATTTTTTCCAACAGTTTTAGATTTACAGAAAAGTTAAGACGCTAGTACAGGGTGTTCCCATAAAGCCCACATCCAGTTTCCCTTTTATTAACATCATAGTGAGGATGGCACACTGGTTACAATCAGTGAACCAACGTCGATGCATTGTTATCAAGCCCACGGTTTACTCTGATTTCCTCCGCTTTTACCTGGGTCCTCCCGGACCCCTGCCGGCTACCACATCCCGTTTAGGGTCATGGCTCCTCATGTCCCATGGCTCCTTGGGCTGGGACAGTTTCTCATGTTTTTTGTCTCCCTCTTTAGACTGGGGGTTCCTCAAGGGCACAAGTAAGTCTCATCAACCCCTCAAGTCTTCTCCTCGCCTAAAATAGCGCTTTGCCCATCCCAGCTGCTCGGAGGTGATGAGGGGATTGAGCTCAGCCACGGGCTCCAATAAACTGTGACATTAAGCGATTAAACAGGGCTGTCTCCAGAGAGATGGGGTTCTGGGGGAATTTCACTCCCTTTTGTTACATTTCTGTAATTCTGTTTAAGTCTTTTTAAATAATCAGTATGTATTTCTCTTCTAATTAGAAAAATCAAACCAGATCAAGCTGTGGGCCGGGTCTGACAGTTCCAGGAACATTAACACCCGCCGGGCTTCCCTCAGCCCTGGAGGTGGCAAATTGTCACGCCCGACACGGGAAGTGGCTGGTGCCTGGTGAGATGAAGTGACCTCAGATGACACAGTGGCACAAGATGGGCCGGAGGATGGGTTTGCTGGCTCCTTCCTGTCTGGACTCACCCCAGGTATCAGAAAAGATCAAGGGCTTCAAAGCCATTTGGCGTGAGTGCAATCAACACGCGCCCACGTGACCGAGGTTCCTCCTGCGGCGTTTCAGGCACGCCGGCCAGGGGAGGCTCTGGAGAGAGCAGTTCTCCAGGGCAGTTGAGACCATGCGGCAAGCCGGAGGGAGGGGACTTCACTCTTCCGACACCGGCTGGACCGCGCCAGTCGGCAAAGGGGAAGGAGGCAGATCCAGCTCAAGGCATCTGATCTGTGCCACACCCGCTCTGTGCCGGGTCTCGGAGACGTTGCCTAGAGGATCCACCAGGTTGCCCACAGTCATAGGCTGCTACCCGAAGCCCCAGGAATCCCAGGTCTGCCAACCCCAAAGCCCATGCCCTTCCTCTGCACCCCGCTGCCTCCAGGAAACCCAGAGCTCCTGGGCTATGATTTTATCGCACAGAAGCTAAAGCAGAAGTTGGAGGCAGGAAATACCCATAATGCAGAGAGCTGGGGGGCAGGTGGAGGGTGCATAGGAAACCCTTTGCCATCCACAAGGGAGCTGCCTCCAGCCGGCTGGGACTGGGCCTGCCACGTCTTCCAATTTTTCAAGGGATGCTGGCAGTTTGGACATTCATGTGAAATACCGCAATTTTAAAATTTTAGCAACTAACTGAAACAAAAAACAGTCCATGGGCCAAGCCAAACAGGTCTGTGCCTGGCTTTGCCCACTTGCGAGCTCCAGCCGGAGGACACTGGGGCCAGCTACTGTCTTGAACTAATTCTGAGCGACAAGGAGGAGCCTGGCGGAGGCCAGGGAACACTGGCAGGCCCTGCAGACCCTGAGAACCAGGGAGACCCGAGGGCCTGGAGCCTGGGGAGGTGGCCTCAGGTCAGCAGATCGTGGTGGGCTGAGAAGCTGACCTCCCGGTCTTCCCAGAACATTCCACATGCGGGGTAACTCCCGCCTCCTGCACAGATTTTGGGGTGGCTGCTGTCATAGCTTCCAGAGGAAGATACATGGCCTAAGATAAAAAGGAAGCTGGTCCAGGAACCATATCCAGCGATGACATCACAAGTGGTCTTGTGGGCAAAAGATGATGACCGCACCAAGCACACCCACCCCGCAGCCCTGGGTACTTCCTTGGGCTCCCGCTTTGAAGGGACTGCGGAAATACGCAAAGACAAGTCATGGGTTGGGCCTTAACCTCAAAGTGTAACACAAATTTAGGAAACTGGAGGTGTCAGGGAGGCGGGCCGGGCCTGCTGGGCGCTGGCGTGTCCAAGGCTCCCCTGTCCCGCGTCATCCTAGAGGCCCCTCCTTCCCCAGCCACCTGCTCCACTCCTGTCGCCGTCGACCTCGCTGGGCAGGTCCTTCCTCAGTGGACAGAGGGCCTTGCTCCGGAGCGGGGAAAGCTGGGAGTCGGGGGCTCATGCTGGGCCCCAGTGTGCTGGTGCGAGAGCAGAGAGAGGAGATGAGGGCCACGCCGCTGTGTCCGTGCGGTGCCTGAGGACGCCCCAGGCCAAGGGCTACCCGAACCGGTGTCTTTTCATCTAGCCGCGTGGCCTGCCTGCCGCTCACCAGTCCTTGAGGAAGAGAGAATATGCTGGTTTTTTCTTTGCGTGGTGTCTTACCCGACTGCGTTAAAGGGGAGGACCCTACTTGCTAGGCCCAACCCTGAGGGAAAATGATTATTTTCCAGTAGAAATGTCTTAAATGACTCTTCAAAGATCCCTCCTGCTCCCTCTCTGCAAGAGGGACGCCCCTCACGGGGCAAGAGGAACCCGCAGGTCTGGGACAAGAGACGTTGAGCACTGGGGCCTCCTGATCCCCCTTCCCGCCGCTGCGCCGTCTCCCCTCCCAGCACCTTCGTCCGGCCTCCCGCTGCTGCCTCAGTTTCTTCTCATCTGCTGGGAGCCCGGGCCGGCCTCAGCCAGTTCTCTCCCCAGCTCCAGGTCAGCCCGGAGCCTGGCTGAGGGGCTCTGCTGCCACCAATGTGCCCAGACCCGAGCGCACCTGGGGGGAGGGCCAGGCTTGCCCGTCAGCCTCTCTGCCTCAAATGCTGCGCTGCACTCCCCGCCACTTGTCCCCACTGGGACTCCATTTCTTCAGCCATAGCCGCCTCCATAGGCTGGCGTCAGGTTCCCAGCACACGGCTTCCTGGGGGCCAGGCACTGCGAGCTTATTAATTCGACAATGGTTGTCAAGTGCTCACTGTGTGCTCAGGAGGAACGGCCATCCGGCCTTGCCAGGGCAGAGTACAGAGGCAGAAGGTCACAGCTGCATCAGTGGTCACTATCCCGCACACCTGCTGGTAAGGTGCCGTGTAGCTCTCGACGACGACGAAAACCAGCAAAATCAAATTGACTTGTTATTATGAGATTTATTGTGAGATTATGGCCACACCTTTTACACATGTGCCTTTTAAACAAACCTGTTGTCATGGTAACCCTCTTAAAACAAGATGCAACCTGGCTTAAAGACCCCGAGAGCTCATTCCAGTAGCGCTTGGTATTAGTTATGCCTTTCCTTCTAAGGAGTTGAATGGAGCTCACTCATTAAGCTCCACAAACACCCTCTGAAGTCTTTAGGGGACAGCTACTATTAAACCCATTTTACAGATGTAGACAGCAAGGCACGGATGGGCTAAGTGACTTGGCCACTAACCGGCAGCTTTGCCACAAGCAAGTCTGGGCCAGACTCAGGTCTCCTCGTTTCCTTCTGTTGTCTTTACTAATGGGACTCCCTCCTGCGTTTTGGAAGCCCTTCATCATTAAAGGATTAGAGTTTCCCACCGCTGGGTCTGGGAGCCCAGATTCTGCTGCGTCCACGTGCAGCAGAAGTGAGTGCACGGAACAGAGGCAGCAGCCATAGGGTTCGGGGAGTGGGAAGGTCCGCACAGAGCACTCCACCAGCTGGGATGTCATGAACCAGGACAGCAGAGCCACACGAAGGGCCCAGACGGCTCATGGCTCGCTCTGACACAGCTGACACCAAGCTGGGCCTGCCCCCATCACAGGAGAATCGTTTACTCCGTGCCGGCCACGGTAGCCGACAGCACCTTCCTGAGCGCCCAGGTGAAGCCCTGCCTTCGCTGCAGCCCCATGGTTCTCGGGCGGGGCCCCAGACCAGCAGCAGCTGCATCTGTGATGTTAGAAATGCAAATTTCCTGGCCCTGGTTCAGACTCACTGAATCGGAAACTCTGCAAGCCCTCCAGGGCCTTCCGATGCACCTCTAGTATGTCTGCCTAGAACCTTCCTCCGATATCCTAGGCATTCTCTTCCCTCCTCCAGGCTTTTCTCAAGCAAGTCTCACCTTCTCAGGGGCCTCTCCTGACCCAGCTGATTCCCTTCAGTCCTGGCCCCGCCCTCCCCACTCCCCTTCCCGTCCCCATGGCACTCATCGCACCATGTTTACTAGAACTTTCTGTCTCCCCTATGAAATGTAAGCTCCACGAGCACAGGGCCCTTTGCTTAGTCACGTGCACAGGTAAACAGTGGTTGAACGAACCACGACCGCTGGGTGGCGGGTGGCAGGGACGCGCTTCGTTCTGAGCACTTGGAACTCCGCCAGCAGCACACTGATCGCACAGGCTGTTTGGGAGGTGGCTTTGGAGCCCAGGGGAGAGATGACAGCCCGTAGGGAGGAGAGTGAACCGCTTAAAGACGGAATCCTGGAGCATGTCCACACCTGCGTGGGTGAGGGCGAGGAGCCGGCAGAGACCAAGGAGGCCAAGGACAGGAAGGAAATGGAGACAGTGTCAAGTGCCACCAAGGATGCTAGTGAGCTGGAGTGTGACAGTTGGCAAGATCGGGAGACGAGCTTCCTTTCCCAAGAGGGGAGTGGAGGAGGGGCCTGGAGGTGGGTCCCAAATAGGCCAGGAGCGACCGTGCAGGGGGACGGGACAGGGAGTGGGGCACCAGGAGAGAAATCAACATGCTCTGCAGAACCGGGCAGGCAGACCTCGCACGGGCGGGAGGCAGAGAGGGGAGGTGCGGGGAGGAAGGTTTCGGCACCCCAAACTTCTCTCACAGGTCACTGAGATGGGAGAGAAGGCCCCGTGTGCCAGCGCTGGCCAGGGAGCTGAAACGGATGTGACGGGGGAAATCAGTCGGGCAGGTGTCTCAGCCAGCTGAACTCCAAGACCCCTTCAAATCCCGAGAGGCTGGGACGCACGGTTTTGTCCCGCACTGGAAAGAAACCCAAGGCTACTAGAAAAAACAGTTGTCCTCGCTTCCGCCCTACAACTTTGAAGTTCCATCTGGGTTTACAAAATAGTCACAAACAGGGTCGGGAACCGACGACAGTCAGAGATAATAACTTCCTCCTGCGTTAAGATGTGAGTATGGGAACTCCCGCTGGGCAGGAAGCCC
>NW_012148596.1:153505-155825 GCF_000956105.1 Propithecus coquereli
AGGATCGCTTGAGCCCAGGAGTTTGAGGTTGCTGTGAGCTAAGATGATGCCACGGCACTCTAGTCCAGGCAACACAGTAAGATTCTGTCTCAAAAAAAAAAAAAAGATGGCAAAACTGTGTCGGGAGTTTAGGCACATACTTTGATTAATTGCACTTCTTCTTGTTTGAAACATAATAAACTACATTTTTGATTCAAAATTGGATGTTTCATATTTAATGACCTAATACAGAAGAATGAGGTAGGCCGGGCATGCTGGCTCATGCCTGTAATCCTAGCACTCTGGGAGGCCAAGGCAGGAGAATCACTTGAGCCCAGGAGTTTGAGGTTGCAGTGAGCTATGATGATGCTACTGCACCACTGCTCTAGCTGGGGTGACAGAGCGAGACTCTGCTTCAAAAAAAAAAAAAAAAGAAAGGGTAGATCTCCCTATATACGTATAGACTTGGGAAAATGTCTCTATTATTAATTATAAAAATCAAGTTCAGGAACAGCATAGTGTAATCCCTTTTGCATTATCAAAACAGATGTGTATATCATCCACAGAACAGAAAAGTATTTGAAAAGATATGCCTTATACTGTTGTGAGTTATCTTAGGGAAGCAGACAGGAATGGTTTTGTTATCATGGGTACGTGTCATTTCGATTAAAACAATTCTTTTTCAATGGCACTTTCTATTCAAGTATCATATGCACACAGGTGTGTGAGTCATGACAGCCCAGGAGTGGCCAGAGTGCGCCTGTGGGTGAAACCACCGCCAGGCGGGACCCTAAATTCCGCCACATCTCTCCCAACCAGGTCTCCCTCTCTGCAAAAGCCACCACTGGCCTAACTGCCAAAAACTACTTCAGAAAACAAATACCCGGGCATTAGGCCTGGCTGTCAGAGCCCAGGGGACGTGGAGCAGGAGAAGGGGGGGATGGTAGCTCGGTAACCCCCAGCACAGTCCCAACGTAAGCCCCCCACCCCCACCAGCCCCGGCTGTGCTGCTCACACTGCTCCATGAACACCCCTGGGTGCACATTCCTGGTAGAGACCCAGGAGAAAGAAGGCCATTTCCTACGGCTAGGGAGTAATAAATTTATCACACACACCAAAATCACGGAGTGTGAAACTTATATAAAAATTTAAAGCAGGAAACTTCAAAGAAATGTGGGGATTGGAGCAGGTGCTTCAGGAATCACAGCCCTGAAGAGGCACGTCTGTTCTAAGGGCTCGACAGGTAGAAAAATCGGGGCCAGGAGAGGGGCCAGTGGAGCCTGGAAGAAGTATTTGTGCAGCTGTCTGGTCAGCAAATTTTCTTCACTGTCCATCATAGACTCGGCACAGTCCCTCCGTCTGCCCTTTTAGGAATTCTCCAGAAAAAACCAGAGCGGAAGCTCTGCTCTTGAGAAACCTCAATTAAAGAAGCTTCGTTAAGTATTCATGAGCCTCACACAGCGCTGGGTGCTGCGCCAGACGTAAGTGCCTCATTTAATCCTCACATAAACCAAGTATTAGGTTGGTTTTACGGAGGAAACGAGACTCAAAGAGGTATGTAGTCAAAAGATACAGAACTGGTAGGGAACAGAGCCGGGATGCAGCCCTGGGTCACCGTGGCTCCCAATCCTTCCACCATGTCCCCAGCCCCAGGCGTCCAGAACTGATCCCGTCTCTCCTCCTCCACCTGCCGAGGGTCTGGCTTCCTGCTTTTCTAAGAGCCCCAGTTTCACAGAGCAAATGAGCTCCCTCTGCTAACCTGGAGCGCTGCCTGTGGAATGACACCGTGGCATCCTGGCTCCCCCCAGGACGAGGCGGTCCCCCAAAGGAAGGAAGGAAAAGAGGGGCCTGGGAAAGCCAGGTGTAACTGTGGAAGAGCCTGACCTCAGGAAACGGGTCTAAGGCATAATCACTCAAGCCCTGGGGACAAATTCCAGCCAGCAGAGTGTCCCTCTCTGGCTTCTACAACTCTCCATCCCTGAAGAAGGCAGCACGGAAACAAACAAGGAGGTGCAACAGGAAGCCAAAGCCCCTCCTTTGAGAAGAGGTGGTCAGCTCTTGGTAGCAAGGACTGAAACAGTCGGGGGACTCTGGTACCACAGCACAAGTGCGGACGGCTGCCCTAGTGACAGGAGCTCTCTGTGGGGATGTCTGGGCCCACACACAGACACGCCCCCACTCCCGCCCTACACTCCTTCTTCCTAGAAACAGCCTTGACCTCTCAGACCACGGAAGTGGACACACGGCCCACACTGTTCTCTGCCTGGGGTGCAAGCCAGCCTGCAAGAAGCAGCAGAAACGACGGCAAGGGCCAGGCAGGAAAGATACCAAGAAAAAAGAG
>NW_012148596.1:155875-161883 GCF_000956105.1 Propithecus coquereli
TCACAAACAGGGTCGGGAACCGACGACAGTCAGAGATAATAACTTCCTCCTGCGTTAAGATGTGAGTATGGGAACTCCCGCTGGGCAGGAAGCCCAGTGGGCACCGGGGCATTGCCCCACCTGCAGGGGAGGCGCACACCAGGACACCATGCCAGCACTGGTGACCGTGTCCCTCCTGAAACGCTTGCTTTAGGCCACCCTTTCTCCACGGGCAAGGACTGAACATTTTCTAATAAATTTCCATTGACCGAGTATGTGCTCAGGATGGACATCAGATGCTTGAGTACCAGTCCCCTAAATAGAACAGTCCATTCAAATATTAACTGCCAGGTTTTTTATTGCATTCATTTTGGAAAATTTACATGTAAATAAAAAATTAACTTTAAAAATAAAAATTATTAGGACTGGAATTTTCACCATAGGTTCAAAGAGATGTATAGTGTCCTAAACCAAGGTATCACAGATCCCTAAATATAGGGAAACTCCAAATATAAGGCAATTCCATATTTTCCCAAGGGGAAGACAAAAATTTATGCCAACTGGTATATATAATCTTTTCTAGGGATGTCAAAGAAGTAATCAAATATTTTCTCATAATGTTTATGATTTATACTTTAAAAATTACTTTTCTAACACCTTGCTGTCTTCTCCCAAAGTTTGAGAATTCAGTCACTTCAAGACACAACATATTCATTTACTTTGGACTTTTTTTTTTTACTAAAATACATTTACTTTTAGTATTCTCAAATGCAAAAGAAAGATGTCTTGTACTGGATATGAAAAATAGAGTAATCTTTTATCAAGAGTAAAATAAAGTTATGTAATGGCCATCATCTAAATTGCTTAAAAATAATGACAGCACAAATTCTAGGATTTTGTTTTAACTTCATGGCTATATGGGTAAAACTAGGTTTGAAAATCATTTCAAAAACCAAATTAATGAAACAAAAAACCCAGACAGTTTTTTAAAATTCATTAGTCAATTAATTTAGAGGTGGAGGTCTGTCCATTGCCCAGGCTGGAGGGCAGTAGCACAACCAGAGCTCACTGCAGCCTCGAATTCCTGGGCTGAAGTGATCCTCCCACCTTAGCCTCCCAAGTAGCTGGCACTACAAGTGCATACCAACATGCTAGGCTAATTAAAAAAAAAAATTAGAGACAAGGTCTTGCTATGTTGCCCAGTCTGATCTTGAACTCCTAGGCTCAAGGGATCCTTCTGCCTCAGCCTCCCAAGTAACTAGGATGACAGGTGTGAGCCACTGTGCCTGGCTCCAGACAGGATTTTAATGCATTGAAAGTACACCTAAGAAAGAACCACAAAATCTTTTAAATTTTCCTACAAATCCACTACAACTATTCTTCTATAAAACCTATTTTACATTTAATTTATGTTGAAGACAGAGCTTTGAAAAAAAGAGTAAAAAACTCATCTTGTGTGTTCAGTGAAAAAAAAAATTCTCATGAAACTCCAACGAAACGTTTCACCGTACAGTTTAACACATTACAAGGAATAGCAACGATTACATGTCTGGGGGACAAATTTCAGTGGCTTTGTCCACATACTCCTGGCGAGCAAGAGCACCATCAATCTGACAGGCTGGCGGGCAGCGGTTCTAACTCAGGCGGGAGCCATTATTAGTGGGTAGTGAAACCAATTTAATGAGTGTGAACTTTCTTGGGGGGGCTGAGGAGTAAGAACCAGAGGATAGAAGAGAAAATTCCAGCGCACTTTATATGCAGCAAGGCACCATTTTCTAACACCTTTGATACACACGTGTTCTGGGTCATGATGCCACATGTGGGACAAAGTAAAAAACAATGAAAAACATTGAGGTAGGATTTTTGAAACCCAGAGAGGCCGTAAAACCAGGAGAAAATAAAAAGCAGAACCCAGGCTTCTCACCTGGATGCCCTGTGCTTTTTGACTCAAAGGGAGCAAATGAGGCATCCTCCCGGGATGGTCACAGGGTGGGGAGATGACGCAGCGAGAACGCAGGCGCAGTCGAGAGCGAGCTCCGTGTGCAAGAACGTTCGGTGTAAGGTGCGTGGGGGAGAGAGGCTCCCCCGGCTCACGGCCCCGCTGCCCACGTCAGTGGGAACCAGAAGCAGTGAGAAGAGAACGGCCGCCCGCTTCCGCCACCGCATTTGCCCACCTATCTGAATTCGCCTGTGGACTCCGCCTTCCCCCTCCTTGCGATCCGCCCCCGCGTCCACGTAAGGTCATCTGTACCATGCATCCCCTTCTGTCTTTGGCTAGCGTGTTCGTCTAAGAATATGTCCACAGATTCCTTCTGGGGTTGCCAAATCTAGCAAATAAAAATACAGGTCATCCACTCAATTTGCATTTCAGATAAACAATAACAATTTTTTAGTATTAAGTATATCCCATGTAATATTTGGGACATACCTACACAAATAAGCTATTTGCGTATCTTTATCTGGGTGTCCTGTGTTTTATCTGGCTACTCTATACTTGGACATGCTACTCAAGAGATGGCACCTAACTCCCCTCCCACCGAGTGTGGGCTGCACTTAGTGACTCCGGCTCCCAAATGGAACAAAGGGGCTGGGTGCGGTGACTCGCTCTAATTCCAGTGCTTCGGGAGGCCGAATCCGGGGAGTCCCTTGAGGCCAGGAGTTTGAGACCAGCCTCGCAACATAGCAAAACCCTGTCTCTGCCAAATTTTTTTTTTTTAATTTTACAAAAATAAAAAAAAAAAAAAAAGGAAAGGGTAAGTTATGATGTGCAGCTTCCAATATGAGGTCATAAAAGACACTGTGGCTTCCATCTGAGTCTCTCACTCTCTCCACGGCTTGCTCTGGGGCAAGTCAGCTGCCATGTCGTGAGGACACTCAAGCAGCCCCGTGGAGGGGCCCATGTGGCGGGAACTGAGACCTCCTGCCAGCAGGCACGTGGGAACTCGGAAAGGGGATCTTCCTTTAGACGACTGGACCCCCAGGAGAGGCCCTGAGTCACAACCACCCAGGTAAACTGCTCCTGAGCTCCTCGTCCACTGCAACTGCCAGGTAACTCCTCTTCAAGCCGCTGAGTTGTGGGGCGCCTTGTTGGCGATGGGTGACGACTGCACCCACCTGTGGATACCACTGCAGTGACTGTCCCCTCTGGCATCATCACCTCTTCCCTTTCCTGAGCATTCCCCGTGGCACAGGGAGAGGCTACAACCGCTCCCATCTTTATGAAAATCCTCTCTCCACCTCACATGTCCTACTTCCTGTTCCCCCATTTCCAACTCCTGTCCCCCACTCTCTCCTGAACTGCTCCAATGAGGTTTTGCAGCATCCCAACCCCTCTGAAATAGCTCTAGTGAAGTGAGAACCACCCCTCTGGTATAAAATTTAATATCCTCTGGTTTCAAATCCAAAATTTACTCTCCAGTCCCCATCTAACATGATTCAATTATTCATTTAATAAATAAATACTTATTAAGTAGCTTCTATGTGCCAGGCCTTGTCTAAGATGTTGGATATCCAGCCGTGAATAAAACAGACCATAAAACCACATCCCGGCTATGACCGAGTTTACACTGTGGTGTGCATAGGGCTGGGGGGACCAACAACAAACCAGGAAGCCGCCGTATTTACGGATGAAACAATATGATGTCTGGGATCAAATATTTTAAAATCATGGGGGGGCACTTAAAAGAGGGAACCACATTAGCTGCTGTTAATTATTGAAGCTGGTGAGGGGTACATGGAAGCTCATCACACTCTTCTCTACTTTGGTATATGTTTGACAGTTTCCCTAATAACAACGTTTTTTAAAAAGCACGTTATGTTGAGCATCACTTGCAATCCAGGTGACGGAGCGTGTTGGGTGTGGGCCGTGACAATTTAAACAGGGTGGTCAGTCGAAGTGAGAGTGACAGGCTAGGGAAGAGCATTCCACACAGAGGGAATTGCAACTGCAACTGCAAAGGCCTTGGCTTAAGAGAACGCCAAGAGTGTTCCAGAAACAGCAAGGGCATTGTGCGGACGATGGGCAGGAAAGGGGAGAGCGCTAGAAGGGGCTGGCTGGGTTGCGCTGTGCCTCGTAGTCTGTTGGCAGGATGTGGCTGTCACTCTGAGAGAGGACGCATGCCCCTGGAGGGTGCTGAGAAGAGGATCATTACCTGAATCCAATCAAAATAAGCTCGCTCTAGTCCATGGAGTCCCTGAACCCCTGAACCTGCTTCTGCCATGGTCTTGCGGTACCAGTCAAGGACAACTCCACCCCTGCACTGCCAAGGCCAGCACGCCAAACCGCGCTTGACCTCTCCTTCCCGCCTCCTCCACACCTGTCATTCTCACCTGCAAAACCTGCTGGGCCCAACCCTGTGACCCCGGGGCCAGCCCCGCCACCTTGCCAGGATGCTGGGGCGCTTCTAAGTGGCCTCCTGCTTCTGCCCAGGCCCCACACAGCCGTCCTCCTCCCAGCAGGTGGAGAATAAACGAGGTGGGTCATTCACAAGACATGGGAAACCCACACAAGAATCTTAGGAACTTTAATAATTTCAATTGCAGACAAAATAAAATACTCCATAATGGTCCTTAAAAGAATGCTGTTAAGATTAGTCCAAGAATGTTATATTTGTTTCTCCTCTTCTGACAGACGATAAAGTAGAAGCTAAATCTCTATTCTAACTAGAATTGAATTTCTCTCTCAAACTCCATGTAACAAAGATGAAAGAAAATAGAAACAGATGACGTTTCCACTGTTTTACTACATACGGATGTTTTGTAAAGTTACCATGTTCATTTTAAAAACCATCTGGGTTATACTTATTATGGAAACGATTTTTAAAAGGTTCTTTTCTTTTATTTTTAGATCAAACCATAAATAGGTAAAGAGTTAAATAAATTACAGATTAGCCATATAATGAAATACTCTGAAGGTTCTATTAGGTTATTAAGTATGAAATGCCCGATGTCCTTAAGTTTGTCAAACTAAGTTTGACAGTTGGTATCTCTCACATTTCATTTTGACACTTCTTGTTTTATGTTTATTGTGAAGGTACACCCTCAGTCTTTCGAACACACGTTTTAGTTTGTGATTATCTTCCAAAATTTTTTTAGTGCAATTTTTGTGAAACCATGCATAAGTAAAACAATTCATGTTATTTTCGAATATGAGTTCCATCGTGGAACCAATGCCGCGCAGCAAGCTCAAAATGTCAACGAAGTGTTTGGAAGGATGTGGCTACTGAATGCATAGTACGTCGATGGTCTGAGAAGTTACACCGTGGTGATGTTAATTTTGAAAATGAGCCACGTGGGCGACCTGAGACCAAGGTGGATAATGAGGAGCTGAAAGCTGTGGTGGAAGCGAATCCATCTCAACCTATGTGTGAATTAGCAGCAAGGTTTGACGTTACTATTCCAACAATATTGGACGATTTGAAACAAATCGACAAGGTGAAGAAGCTGGATAGATGGGTACTGCATGGATTAAAGGAGTGTCAGAAGAGAAATCTTCTCGAAGTTGCCTTTCTTTCCTGTCATGACATAAAGGGGAACCATTTCTACACCGTATTGTTACGTGTGATGAAAAATGGATTCTTTTTGACAAACACAAGTGTTTAGCACAATGGTTGGATAAAGATGAAGTGCCGAAACACAGTCCAAAACCGAACATTCATCAAAAAAAGCTAATGGTGTCTGTTTGGTGGTCCAGTGCTGGTGTTATCCACTACAGCTTCACGGAACTGGTCAATCGATTACAGGGGATGTCTACTGCAACCAGCTGGATGCAATGATGAGGATGCTTGCGATTAAGCAGCCAAGGTTGGTCAACAGAGACAGGCCAATCCTCCTTGCAAGACAACGCTCAACCACATGTCACACAAACAACGCTGCTCAAACTACAGAAGCTGGATTTGGAAACTCTGCCATCCACCATATTCACCAGACCTTGCACCAACTGACTACCACTTCTTCCAGGCTTGGACCACTTCTTGCAAGGAAAATATTCAATTCTCAACAAGCTGTGGAAAATGCCTTTTGTGATTTCA
>NW_012148596.1:163123-179719 GCF_000956105.1 Propithecus coquereli
TATAAAAATTTAAAGCAGGAAACTTCAAAGAAATGTGGGGATTGGAGCAGGTGCTTCAGGAATCACAGCCCTGAAGAGGCACGTCTGTTCTAAGGGCTCGACAGGTAGAAAAATCGGGGCCAGGAGAGGGGCCAGTGGAGCCTGGAAGAAGTATTTGTGCAGCTGTCTGGTCAGCAAATTTTCTTCACTGTCCATCATAGACTCGGCACAGTCCCTCCGTCTGCCCTTTTAGGAATTCTCCAGAAAAAACCAGAGCGGAAGCTCTGCTCTTGAGAAACCTCAATTAAAGAAGCTTCGTTAAGTATTCATGAGCCTCACACAGCGCTGGGTGCTGCGCCAGACGTAAGTGCCTCATTTAATCCTCACATAAACCAGGTATTAGTTTGGTTTTACGGGAGGAAACGAGACTCAAAGAGGTATGTAGTCAAAAGATACAGAACTGGTAGGGAACAGAGCCGGGATGCAGCCCTGGGTCACCGTGGCTCCCAATCCTTCCACCATGTCCCCAGCCCCAGGCGTCCAGAACTGATCCCGTCTCTCCTCCTCCACCTGCCGAGGGTCTGGCTTCCTGCTTTTCTAAGAGCCCCAGTTTCACAGAGCAAATGAGCTCCCTCTGCTAACCTGGAGCGCTGCCTGTGGAATGACACCGTGGCATCCTGGCTCCCCCCAGGACGAGGCGGTCCCCCAAAGGAAGGAAGGAAAAGAGGGGCCTGGGAAAGCCAGGTGTAACTGTGGAAGAGCCTGACCTCAGGAAACGGGTCTAAGGCATAATCACTCAAGCCCTGGGGACAAATTCCAGCCAGCAGAGTGTCCCTCTCTGGCTTCTACAACTCTCCATCCCTGAAGAAGGCAGCACGGAAACAAACAAGGAGGTGCAACAGGAAGCCAAAGCCCCTCCTTTGAGAAGAGGTGGTCAGTTCTTGGTAGCAAGGACTGAAACAGTCGGGGGACTCTGGTACCACAGCACAAGTGCGGACGGCTGCCCTAGTGACAGGAGCTCTCTGTGGGGATGTCTGGGCCCACACACAGACACGCCCCCACTCCCGCCCTACACTCCTTCTTCCTAGAAACAGCCTTGACCTCTCAGACCACGGAAGTGGACACACGGCCCACACTGTTCTCTGCCTGGGGTGCAAGCCAGCCTGCAAGAAGCAGCAGAAACGACGGCAAGGGCCAGGCAGGAAAGATACCAAGAAAAAAGAGAAGGGGAGACTTGAAGAGATAAGGAACAATGTTGAAACAGGAAGAAGAAAGCAAAGGGAGAGTCAGAGAGAGACGGAGGGAGTGGGAGAGGGAGGGACACCTGACTGTATTTGGAGCCCTTGATCTAGGTGTTCCTAAGGCCAGTCACATGTTCCAAAGCACGGTTATGTTAATTAATGAGTTCTGCCTTTTGGCTTATGGCATTCCAAATTAGATTCTATCATTTATAGTCCAAAGAGTTACTATTCCAACTGTACATAAAGCCACTTAAAAAATCTGTAAAAGTGCCTCCAAAAGCACATTAATGCCCAAAAAACTAAGGGAACCAAAGTTATTTTTCAAATTCAAGGAATGGGTCTGTCTCAAAGAAGCCATTCAAATGAAAGTATTTATTTATTTTTATAAATGTTTTCTCTACCAGTTTATCTCTAATTGCACTTAAGAAACAGAAAAAAGCCCTATATTTAATCTTGTGCCAAGTCAGCAGAATAGCCAGTGGCTGCCTTCCATTTCTTGCTTCTTGTCAGTACAGGTCGAGTATCCCTTATCCAAAACGTCTGAGACCACAAGTGTTTCAGACTTCAGAATTTTTTGGATTTGGGAATATTTACATTATACTTACTGGTTGAGCATCCCAAATCTGAAAATCTGAAATCCGAAATGCTCCAATGAGTATTTGCTTTCAGTGTCATGTCAGCACTCAAAATGTTTTACATTTCCGGATTTCGGATGCTCAGCCTGTTCCATTACATTATATTCTCTTGGTATAAAAATATTTTTTAAAAAATCCCAAACTAGTACATAAACAAGCTGACACATGTATCAACATATACTTATAAATAAAAACATGGCCAATACATAGACACCAAATGCAATAGGGATGATATTTTTGCGTGGCTTAATCATGAATGGCAGCAAGCACTGCAAGGAAAAAGTTCTTAGAACATGATAAATCTTCGTTTTTAGCACAGGATAAACCTTTCATTTCATGGTACATGGTTCACAATATTAAATAGACAACCACCACCTGGTTTACTTGATTAAAATCCGGAGAACAAGGACAATGTTTATAGGGAGCAACAACTTACAAGAGCACCCCTGGGGCTATGTGGTGGACAGTTGGCAGATGCCCAATTCCAAAGTCCAATCCACAGGGCATGGGGACAGGCTATCAAATCTTTACCTCCCTGTGCAAGAATTTACATGGGACTTAAAAATGTGCATTCCCTTGTCGGTGCTTAATCCCCTAATGATGATCAATCTGCGGGAGATGTGTTCCCTCCTAATCACACGTAGGATAGCGTCCGCACTCAATGAAATGGTCGTCCTCTTCTATGTCTCGACTTCAAGTGACCAGCTGAACGGCGGAGTTTTTTCCTTTCTTGTCGATGCAGTTTCTCGGCCTCCTGTTGCTTCTTCTGCTGTTCAGACTAAAATAGAAAATTAAATGAGTACAAGGAAAGAGATAGAAAATTTCAGTATCTCTTTTTTTGGTAATGCCAACAGTACTACCACCAATCTCAGGCTTGCTGCTTGGAGAAATGCTACCCACAGGCCCCAGGGCACACGGTCAGGCCGCCTGGACTCCGCTATGACAAATGCTGCCCTGGCAGAAACTGGAGGACAAAGACCAACTTTCATCATCCCTTTAAAAGTAGAAATTCTAAACCCCTGGGCAGGCAGAGGGAGAAGTGCCCTGACAGACCAGTCTGACTACAAAGTAGGACACTGGTTTTTCAACCAACTCACCAACTCCTGGGCGCCAGCGATACTCCTATCTCAGCCTCGTGAGTGGCTGGGGCTGCAGGCACGCGCCACCACACCTGGCTTAGTTTTTAAAACACATTTGATGGTTTTGAAAATACAAACTCCTGAATGTGCAGCTCAAAAGAAACTCTTAGCTGGAGGAACTGCACAGATGGTCAGCTGAGAAAGCGCTGTCAGGGGCCTGCGTGTAAAAGCTGAAATGCGCTCCTTATGGCCGTCTGAGGAGCTGGCTTCACTGCCGGCTGTATTTTTCCACACACTTGAAGATGTTCATTTGTATTTTACTCTTGAAGAAAAAGTCTCCACCTCACCCTCCCTGGGTATTACCCAATCTTTTCAAAAATAAAAACTTGAGGGTGAAGAATAGTGGGAAAGGAAAGTAATTTGTAATGCCAAAAAAGGATGAATTCCTTCTCTAGGAAGCTCTTAAACAGAGTTTCTGAATAATTATTTAAGTTCCCTTTTTATTATCATCTCTTCAAGTGCCTTTTCAAAGTAATCCTGGATATCCCTCCATGACACACTGCCAACTCCTCCACCGCTTCCTGTCCGCGGCTCCCGGCCTGTCCTCGCCCCGGCCCACTGTCCTTCCTGATCCAGTCGCTAGGCAGCTGCCTCGCGGTCTCTGCCTCCTTCTGCTACCCCTCGGGCCACTCCCCATGCAATAGCCATAAGGAGTTTTAAAAATAAAAACGCTACGTCAGTTCAGTCCTCTGCTTACTAAAACTTTGCCAAGTTGGGTTCCTTGCCAAACACTCTCCCGGCCCTCTGTCCTCCTTTGGAGCACTTACCACAGTTCCGATAATATAATTAGATGTCTATAACTTGTACCCACTGTCTCTCTTTCTCTCTCAATAGACTGAGAACTGTGGTGGCAAGAACCACGTCTGTCCCCAGCATGCAGCACAGAGCAGGCATTCAACACGCATGTATTAATGAAAAACTCAGAAAACGCTAAGGAGAACTACACACCCCTCGGCCGAGCAAATGACATCATCAAGATCTGTGTAGAGTGAACCAACACTGGTTGTTTAATATTTGGTTTCTTCATGTTACCAAGTATCCCTAAAGAAGTATTTCTTCATGTAATTTTGGAAAATGATATACTAAATTAACATAAAAAGGGTGCCCTGGAGCTTTTAAGTTAAGGTACTTCAATGAGCCTTCAACATGGACATCAGTCCAAGGTATTTCCCCTGCCTGATGGCAAAAGCAATCTTCCCTGGTCTGTATTTACATCTCCTCACACACACTTTGGGAAGCTCTGTCAGGCCGTCCCCCAAGGCAGGAGCTCAGAGAAGAGCAAGTGAGCAGCAGCTACCGCTCTGCAGACCTGCAGGCAGAGAAAGCACCATCATTAGCCTCTCTCCGAAGGTTGCATTCGGAAGACCTGCCACCATGTGACTGGTTCATTACAATTTATGGGCCATTAGCTCTTCTCCAAGTCCTTCCTGCCTCCTTGCTGTCCCTATTCCTGGCCACCTTTACTACAGTCTACAGCAATCCCGTCACAGAGACGGAGGAGGGCGGATGCAAACTAGTACACCTGCATCAGCAACAGCCTTGATGAGGAGCTGTGTTCAGTGGTATTTTAAAATCAGATTTGGGACCTAATCCAGTCTTACCAGTATATGATTTTAAATAATACTAAAGCATAGACATTTTTTTCCCCTGTAAATTTTATTGAAATTTTATTAATACAAGGTACATAGGAAAATACTGGAAAAACTCAAGATTTTATCTGAATATAACACACAGTATAAAAAGATTTCTATAAACACGTAAGTCCCTAAATAAGTAAAACTTATTTAAAACTTATTTAAGTAAAACTGAGATTTATTAAGTAAAAGTCTGTTAGTCAAGTGATAAAATACATAAATCAAACATTAATTGATACATTCCCCAAAACAGTTTCGAAGCCTCTGCTTGATTCAGCTATAAGGCCATTTTAAGTAATCCTTAGTGCTTTTTCTTTAAACAAAAATACAATTTCAGAGCCTTCTTATTTTCGTCTTAACACAAAGTATAAACTGATATTCAATCAGTACCTTGGAATTTAAAAACAGTGCAAAGAGGCGTGTACTTTCCCACGACTGCAGAGCAGACGCCCACCCCTAGCAGAGGGGCTCTCAGGCTGAGGCGGTCACCAGGCTGCCGACCTGGCGACCCCTCAGTGCTGTGCTGCTCCTGCCTCACACTTGAGACAGTACTTGGATTTCAGAGGGAATCCAGGAATGTTTTAAGGTACACAGAGAATTTATAAGAAACTAGAAATAGGCACAATAAGTTACTCTGAATGCATATCCAGTTTTAGCTTATTTAAATGATAAATTTAAGAGTGCACATTTGCTCTAAACAGAGACAAATTTAACCAAAAAGCTTTTTGCATTAGGAATAAAAAAATTTTTATCATTTGACAAGCCTCCTGGATGCAGGTAGGGAAAATTTTTGAAGAATGAGAGATGAATGGTCAAAGGATGTGAATAAATATTTCTCCAAAGAAGATATCCAAATGTCTTGTGATAAGCACATGACAAGATGCTCAACAGCAGGGAAGTGCAAATCAAAACCATAATGAAATACCACTTCACAGCCACCAGAATGGCTATAATAAAAAAGACAAACAATAACAAGTGTTGGTGACGAAGTGGAAAGAGTGAAACCTTCATACACTGCTGGTGGGAATGTAAAATGGTGCCTCTGCTTTGGAAAATAGTCTGACAGTTCCTTAAAAAGTTAAACAGTTACCATAGGACCCAGCAATTCTACCTCCAGGTACATACCCAAGAGAAATGAAAGCATACGTGCATGCAAAAACTCACACACAAATTTTCATGCAGCATTATTCTTAACAGTGCCCCCACAAAAGGAAACAATGCAAGGGTCCATCAATAAATGAACAGATAAACAAAATATGTTCTATATCCATACAATGGAGTATTACTGAGCCATAAAAAGGCATGTGGTTCTGACCATGAATAAACCTTGAAAACATGCTAAGTGAAAGAAGCTAGTTGCAAAAGAAAACACATTGTATGACCCCATTTATATAAAATGACCAGAATAGGCAAAACTCTGGAGACAGAAAGCAGGTTAGTGGCTGTCAGGAGCTAGGAGGATGGGAGGAGGAGATGACTGCTAAAGGATACAGGGTACTTTTTTTCAGGTGATGAAAATATTTTGGAATTAGTCTGATGGTTATACCTCTTAGTGAATATACCAAAATCTGAATTGTGTACTTTAAAAGAGTGAACTTTATGGTATGTGAATTATATCTCAATTTAAAAAAGGAATCAGAGATGAAATCTTTGTCATTCTTTTCTACTTGGTGACTATACTGAGGAGGATCAATTGTGAACAAGAGGAAATTTTTTTGCAAAATAAAACCATATTGTTTGACTCATCAGTTAATAACAAATATTTAAGTAGTTTATTCCTCCTACAATGTGCAACAGGCATCGTTACAGGTAGTTAAAGCAATGGATGTTATAAATCTGCGGTCCCCAGCCCCTGGTCTACAGACCAGTATTGATCCGCAACCTGTTAGGGCCTGGGCCGCAGAGCTCCACACCAGCCACCACCCACCCCTTGCCCCGTTCCGTGGAAAAATTGTCTTCCATGAAACTTAGGAACGGGGGCCACATAGCAGGACATGAGCAGCAGGCGAGCGAGTGAAGCTTCATCTGTATTTATAGCTGCTCCCCATTGCTCACATCACCGCCTGATCCCTGCCCCACGCCCACCCTGGAAAAATCATCTTCCATGAAACTGGTTCCTGGTACCAAAAAGGCTGGGGACCACTGTTATAAATCAATATAGAATAGGATGACCATTGGCAGAGTAATTCACCTTCCTGAAAGAATAGGGTCTGGGCAAGCTGGATATGACTGTCATGAGGTATTAGAACTTGCCGATTTCTGGCTTCCAAGTCCATATAAGCGTGAGATATTCTTTTCTATCCTTAGATGGTCAGGACTTTTGCTTTACAAGGCTGTACCTCAGGCCACACAGTGACCCAGAAACCACAACTGCTGGTTTATCAACAGTAGAGCCAACTCTGGGGTCACTGAGGCCCTGACTGCCTGGGGATACAAATAACATTCCTGGCTCTGCTTCGGTCAAGCAGTGCACTCTCAACCCAGCAGGGGCTCAGGCTGCAAGGAAGATGCTGGAATAGGGAACACAGCATCCTAAAAAGGAGAAAAGCTTGGAAAGGCAGCTCTGAGGCTAGACACACATAAAACACTACTGAAAGCCTATTTTTCTTCTGTGAATTAAAAAATAACATTAAAAAACAACTTACCCTCTTTAACGTGAATGTCAATTGTTTGCTGCCAACAGTGGTGTCTGATACACTCAATGTACCATTTTTTGCTTCAATTTTCAAACGATCTTCAAGGGTTTTGCTGTAGGAAATTTAAAAGAATAACACATTAATTGTATTATGTTTTAATTTAACCATTTGAAACAAGTTTTGTTTTTTTTTTTTGAGACAGAGTCTCATTCTGTTGCCCTGGATAGAGTGTGGTGGCATCACTATAGCTCACTGCAGCCTCAAACTCCCCTGGGCTCAAGCAATCTTCCTGCCTCAGCCTCCCAAGTAACTGGGACTATAGGTATGCGCCATGACGCCTGGCTAATTTTTCTATTTTTAGTAGAGATGGGGTCTTGCTCTTGCTTGGGGTGGTCTTGAACTCCTGAGCTCAAGTGATCCTCCCACCTTGGCCTCCCACAGTGCTAGGATTACAGGCGTGAATCACTGCGCCTGGCCTGAAACAAGTTTTAAATATTAATAGCAATGATCACATGAAGAAAAACTGTTTACACTTGTGGTAAACAGAAAATATTCCTCTAACAGAAAGAATGAGGTGCATTCAAGTAGTCATTACTCATACTCGACAGACATACTGCAAAAACAATGGCTGGCAAAAACACCCACTAATTTAATATTTTAAGTGGCAGTACCAAAGATTTCGATGGTTGCTATTTTTCTAAATCATATTTCTGAACCCAAATGCTAGAAGCAATATATTTCTGAAGCCTGTCATTCATTGTAATGGTCAGTGGCATTCATGGTTCTAAAGCATTTTATATTTAAACTATGCACAAGTTAGGTATGTGAGTATTTTAGCGATTCATCCACCTTCTACAAAGGAATGAACACAAATTAAGTCTTCTGGTCAAGCCACAGAGAAGAGCTATGATAATTCTGAGTTTTCCTTCACTCAGCCTTAACTCTGTTGATTACAAGTCACCATCCCACAGTAAGAACAACTTGAAAATAATCCATCTGATTACGCTGAGGCAACAAAAGCAACTACATACTTCGGGTAAATTCTGTCTGATTCAGCCTTAGTCACTGCTATCTTTCCAGGTGTCTTTCCCTTCAATTTCTTACTTGAATTACTCTTTCTGACACACTTTATCGCAAATTTAAATCCATTTCATTTCTTTCTTTTTTTCTTTTTTGAGACAGGGTCTCACTCTGTCCCCTGGGCTAGAGTGCAGTGGTGTCATCATAGCTCACTGCAACCTCAAACTTTTGGGCTCAAGTGATCCTCCGGCCTCAGCCTCCCGAGTAGCTGGGGCTACAGGCGCTCACCACCACACCCAGCTGATTTTTCTATTTTTTGTAGAGGAGAGGTCTTGCTCTTGCTCAGGCTGGTCTTGAACTGCTGGGTTCAAGCAATCCTCCCACCTTGGCCTCCCGGAGTGCGAGGATTACAGGTATGAGCCACCACACCCGGCCCATTTCATTTTTTGATCATACTTTTCTAGGGTCTTTTTATATAAATCTGTGTCTACCTAGTAGTTTGCTGTCCCCTGTAATTCATTATCATCTGTATAATTAACACAATCTTGCCCCTGCTTTCCAATAATTGGAATTTTGTATCAGTTAGATAGTAATTCATTGTATGTTGTTATAATGTTTTAATATAGATCAGAACATTGGCCCTTTTGTTAACTTGGTTTAGGGGTAAATAAACTGAATTAAGCCTGAAGGTATATACTTTCAGTAAGTTTACAGTTACTCTAACTTTTCTAGAAATGGCTAAAGCAAGAGATTTAGAGCTCTGTGGTGAGACTGAGAGGGGAGAGGAGAAGGAAGAACAAAAGAAAGAATATGATTCTCTCTTATATTCTGTTCCCTTCTCAAAAAAAAAGTACATTTCCATCTCCTGCTCTCCTTGTATTATACCAAGCCAAATTCAGTGTACTCTTTTAAAGTTAGCACTAAAAAATCTGACTGAAGAAAAAGGCTGAATTGTGTGAAAGGATCTTCTTTTCCCTGAAATATGATCTTTGAAAGTAATTACTGAGCAGAACAGAGCTCCTAAATGATCCCTAAGACAAAGAGATGCTCCTTTGAACTTCTGAGGCTCATGTTTGATGTTCACACCATGAGAGATTTATCTCTAGTTTATAACTACTAGTAATGTACTAAACATACCTTCTTTATATAATTTGAGACATAAAGTGGTTAGCATAAAAGTGGCACTCTTTTCTAAGCAATAATGTTATTAAGAAGCACTTTTAAAGTACTTTCCATCTTCAAAGTTCTTTACACACCAACTAATTAATCCTTTTAACATCCCTGAGACAGAAGTATTTATCCTCCGTAGACAGCAAAAAAGGGAGGTAGGATGTTAAATGACTTGCCTCAGGCCACATAAGGATTCAAGTCTAAAACCAGGGTTCCAATTCCAGAATTTTTGGGTTCCAAGTGGGTGTCAGACCATACTTGACTTGGAAAGTTTTGTTCAGGAAACTTGTCCATTAAGCATTCTAAATGAAAAGCTTCCACATGACGAACCAAATGAAATTAAGATTTAGTTTAGCTTTTTTAAAAATAAGAATTCAAAAGTGAAATGCAGACTGATTCTAGCCTGTATGTAAATTATGTTACCCTAAGCAAATTCCTCAACCTGTTCATTTCATTCTTGTTCTTTCCTTTCATAGCTATAAACTCTGAGGTTTTACAGTTAACAGGAATTCTGAATAACTATAGAGCCACTGAGACAAGATGATACACAGAAAACACTAATTTGGGAAGAAAAAGACTTTTCAAGTAAATTGTGGGAAATTACTACTCTTTTAAGAATGATCTTATTTCCTCCATGATAGGGCCTATAAATTCTGGTTTTCTTTCAATGTACTTTCGATGTACACTTGTAAAAACTTGTTCTGTCTAGGCTACTTGGAAAGCCAAGCTGAGTTTTAGAACGAGCCATGGCAGGAGATCAGACACAGACAGGGACTGTGTGCAGAGATTTCTACATTAAAGACGTTCCACTTCCCTCCCTTTGAAAGTGAGTTTACTGAACGTGGCTGCTACCCAGCTCCGCAGCCCGATTCTCGAGTGTGACTGCGGTCAGAGATGACTTAAGAAGTAGACATCGCCTGAGATCACCTGAAAACTCCTG
Organism: Propithecus coquereli; assembly: GCF_000956105.1. Lineage (NCBI taxonomy): Eukaryota > Metazoa > Chordata > Mammalia > Primates > Indriidae > Propithecus > Propithecus coquereli. The sequence continues at coordinate 173,518 of NW_012148596.1, forward strand.
CTGAACAGAAAACAAAATGCAGAAAGCCATGCTGCACGTCGCTCTCAGTGTGTTTCCTCCAGGATGCCAGCCTGTGGCAGGGAGGACAGAGGAGGACGACAGAGCCTTTCTTCCCCTCTTCCTCCTGTCCCATCCTACTTTTCATCTCTTCTCCATCTAGGCTTTAGGTCTGTTGGCTGTGGGGAACTTTCTCAATGACAGTAAAGTTAGGAATTTTAGGGAAAAACCTAATTGGGACAAGACGAACCAAAAAAATCCTCAAATTTGTGGTGATTGCTAAGAAAATAGATAAAGCTTTTAAAAAGTTGAAAAGTGAGTGGAATTACTAAGTATAGGATGGAGAGGACTCTCAGAGGAAGAACCTAAATTAGTACAGCTATCTTAAAAAAGAAAAGTAGGCACACACTACAGGGGGAAAGATCAAATTAGATATTTATTAGATGCCCCAGGAAAGTTAATCAAGTTACTTCTTTGAGGTTTTAAAACATACACACTTCTTTAAACAGAAATATTAAATATTTAATTAAAAATAATGCTCCCCAAATCAGAGTTTTTTAATCACTTTGCATGGAACAGGAAGTAGGAGAGTAAAAGATAGTATACATAAAGTATGTGCTTTAGTATAGAATTTAGAGAGATTAACTCTAATTAAAATAAATGAGTCACCCTTCCCTAGTCTGCGCCAAAGGGAACAAATATAAAGAAAGTGGAAAAATAGAATCCACAGATAAATGATGAGTTTTAAGTATTTTTAAAATTTAATTTTAAGTACTTCGTTTTAAATAACTAACTTTGACAAATATTTACATATACCACGGAGGTTATTTAAAACTTTATTTTAATGCTCTCAGTTTGTATATGTTGCTTCAAAGGCCCTATTTCAGGAGAGAGAAAAATTCAAGCAACCGTGAAATCTGATACCTCACCTATCAGCAAAATGAGGATTTAAAAAGATTCCTAATATCTGCCGCTGATGCAAAGGCGGGGAAGCAGGCACTCTGGTCAGAGTGCAAAGTGCTCGAGCCCTGTTGGAGGGCAAGTTGACACATCCGTCGATCCAACCAATTCCTTTACTAGGAATATATTCTAAAGAATTACTTGTACATTTGTACACATTTGTAACTGTGAAAAAGGTAAGAGAAAAACAAGAAACAAACTTAACATCCACAATTAGGGGAATCGTTACATAAATTATTGCACATCCGCCTTATGAAATATTTATGTGGCCATAAGGTAGACCTACTGTACTTACAAAGAAAAATTTCCACAACTTACTAGTAAATGAAAAGACCAAGTTAGGCAATGTGATTAGTATGCCCCATTCATGTTAAAGAAAGGAAAGCTGTTTATGGCAGCACAATTCGCTATCGCAAGGATGTGGAAACAACCCAAGTGCCCATCAATCCGTGAGTGGATTATTAAAATTTGGTATATGTATACAATGGAATATTACTCAATTATAAGAAACGACAGTGATCGAGCACCTCTTATATTTTCCTGGACTAAACTTGAGCCCATCATCTGAAGTGAGGTATCACAAGATTGGAAGAACGGGCTCCACTTGTACTCACCATCAAACTGGTACTAACTGTTGAACACTAGGGTGCTCACGTGGCAGTAATACTCTCCAGGGATTAGGGGGATGGGTGGGGGGTAAACCCACAATTAAAGGACACGGGGAGCATTTTAGAGGGGAAGGGCACGCCTCTAACCCTCGCTAGGGTGAGGCAAAGACATAAAATGTAACCATAATGTTTGTACCCTCATAATACCCAGAAACAAAAAAAAAAGAAAGAAAGGAAAGCTACAACTTTAGGTATGTGAGTATGGACATATACATGAGTGAACGCATGTTTAAAAGGCTAGAAGTCTGGTGCACGCACAGCCATGAGCTCAGGAAGGGAATGTGGGGGGGCCTGTACATCTAAGTATTGCAATGATGACATGATTATATACCACTGAGCACATATTACTTGAGTAATAAAAGATTCTCCTTTTTTAAAGTGTATGCTTGGAATTAAATTACTTCCGAAATTAGATTTTTAAAATGCTTGCATTAGAACACAGTTGCATTACTTCAGCTCTTATCCACTATTGGTGAAGAAAATTAACTGAAGAGTAAAAATGTGCCATATTAATTCACAAAGTGGATAATGTTGTACACAGGATAAGAAGCCCACAAGAGCTACTAAACCACTGGTGAAGAAGAGGAGTTTCTCAAAGGCAGGAGCTGTCTTAAAAATCTTTGAATTTCCAGGACCTACCACAGGGTAGGCACTTCAAAGGAAGCTTTCATAAAGTGAACTGAAGGGGCCACCCAGCAGCTAGTATTTATTACCCAAGAAGAGAAGATATTTTCATCTGCTGAAATTTAGAGAGTTCTCATTCTAAGGATTCTCTTCCTCCACTGTTCACCAACACAGACACCTCCAACACTGTGCCTTGCAGGCCATGCTGCCCCAGATACCAGAAGAGGCTGACGTGCCCAGACTCCTGAGGCCAGCAAGCATGAACGTCCCGATCTTTCTACCTATAAACATAATTATTTCCATGCATCCAGACTTTCTTTGCTCAGGTCTTTGAAGGTGCATACCTCGTCCTTTCTGAGGCTTGTCTCCGGACCCCATTGCCACCTGATTCCTTACCAAATTCTACTTTGTCAACTGACTTGAGTCTCTCATTTCCTTACTGCCTGCTTTCTGCAGTTCATTCCTCTCTGCCTCCTAACACATCACATCTCTAAAGCCTAAAACACCTTTCCCATCAAGTTACTGGAATCAACCACTTCCTTTCACTGCAGAACTTCTTAGAAGAACCATCTAACTAGTTGTTCACAATATTTTTTATCTCCTATTCATTCATCTATTGCAGTGAGACATTTGGTCGGCCTGTCTGGGAAACTAGTCCCAATAAGACAATCCTCATATCGGCCTTTTTCCAACCTTCATGCCTGGACCTCCCTGCTCCCGTGGACGCTGGCACCACTCCATTCTCTGAGACACTCTCCACGTTTGCCTCTTTCTGGTCCCCCCTGCAGCCCAACTCTGACAATTCTGTAGCATTTTGACTACCTGTCTTCTCCTTTGCCTGCCCTTTAACTCAGAATTCTTGGCCCTAGGTGATCAGTAGATTTGTGACATTTCTAAAATTCTATGCATGACTTCATAGGCATTTGTATTTTTCTAAAGAGAGGTAAATGTCTTTTAATCAAACACTCAAGAAAGATATTTTTCTCCATGGTTCCATTCTTAGCCCTCGCCTTACTTTACACAATCATGGTAAATCTCTTCGTTCCATGGTTTCAGCTACGCAATAAAAGCTGGTATCTCTCAGAGCCACATCTCTGGCCTCCTCTTCATGGGGCCCAGTCGATATGCCATTGGTCGACCGAACATGACCAAGAGAACGTGTAGGCTCTCGATTTAATGTGCTCAAAATGCAGCTTGTTACTTTTAGCCTTAAACTTGTTTTTCATTTTGTATTTTTTACCTCCAACATTGCTAAACATCTCAACATCATCCCTGATTGCTGCTTTCTCCTTTGAGACTACTAGCCACCATTTTCCTTTCTCACTCTTAGGCTAGTGGATAGTTTGGCTCCAAGTCTGCCTGCCTCTCTCTACCCGCTGACCAGCCTCCCAGCCCTTTGACCTGGGCTACTGCAATTTGTGAGCTGGTCTCTGGGTGTCCAGTTGCGCCCCACATTGTCTTTCTAAAATGGAGATGTTTTGTTAGCAGGTTTCTGGGAAATAGGGACTTTTAACGCCTACGTGTTTTTATTTTTATTTTCTACAATAAACAGGTACTACTTTTATTACAAAAGTATTTGCAATATTGGGGAAGAGGTTGGAATAGATTAGCTAGTGTCAATCTTAGCTTTGAAATCCTCTGTGGCTTTCAGGTGCTTGGTTGGGGGATGCACCTCTCGAGCCACGCCTGCCGCTGTCCCTGCTGTAGGAGAACGCCCCGCTATCCCACGGCCTTCCTGTGCTCACACCGCACCTCTGCCAAGAGTGCCATCCTTCCCACTCTGTTCTGAGTGCTCAGCTCTGCATCTTTCCAAAGACCAGTTTTCAGATGACCCCTACGAAGACTGCCTTAAATTCCCCCCAGTGAGCCCATTCCTTCTTATGTGTCTGTCCCACAAGTGCTGCAGGCACGTGGGCTGCGCCTTTCCCTCCCATCCCTGGGGTCTAGAATGGCCCTCTCCTCACACCAGGCACTCAACCCGTGCTTGGTGAATGAATGGGTGGGTGGAGAGATGATAAGTGGAAGAATAAATTCACAAACAAAGTTAGCATACTATAAAGCTTAAAAACACGTGTCGACAGACACGCATTTATCTAAAGCCACATGACCATGCCAAGCAAAGAGGACAACTCACTCAAGTATTGTGTTTCCATTCACTATTTACTTTCCCTCCACACAAACAGTTTTAAAGCTGGGCAAGTCCAAGTGAACATTTAAACGTAACACACTCAATTTTGGTGTTGTCTTTTGTTGATTGCTTTGTGGTAACTTGCAGAATAAACATAAGGAGTCACTTTAGTTCTCTCAAGGATAATGGTTCAATGCTTCATTAAATAATATTAAGATATTGCAAGTTCAGGATTTGCCAAAATAATCCAGTCATGACTGGAATACGCAATTTGTGCTAAAATGCTAGCAAACTGTAGGCTATTCACACCAAAGGGTTATTATTTTAAACAACAGGATTCTTATTTTAAGCTCATAAGTATTATCACTTATATAGTTCTTCTCAAAACGAATGATTAACTTAGTGATGTTTGACTCAGAATGTTTAACTGCAGTGTATTAGCCTTGCTACTGTTTATTCTTAAATATAAATTTTTATCCCTTCTGTTTCATACTTCCATATGCTGCTACAGCCCTCAGGCAGAAGGAAGAAGATTAGTGAGATTAGTCAGACCTCCCAGCCCCAAACCATGGCCTCCTATTACCATGGTTACACTCAAAGCAACCGCTCCCAGATTTTCTTGATCAATGGGTTGTGGGGGAAATGAGTTCTTTATCAGCAGATCTTGAAGGAGTAACTTCCTGAGTTGACTGATGTGTAGTCACGGCAGAGAAGATTCACACTTTCAACAAGTATTTATCAAGTACCTACTCTGTACCAAGTACTTTTTCAGGAGCTAAAGTAGCAAATAAAGCAAGACAAAAACAGCAGATACTCTAACAAAAAAATTCATTCCACAGAACCAGAACACTGGAAACAAGTAAACTTCTCTCTACTTCTGAGTAGGACTTTGAATAAAATATCTATGAATATGAGCTGTATAAAAAGTGAGATGGCACACACTGCTGATGGGAAAGGAAAATGGTGCCGCCTCTTTGGAAACAGCCAGTTTGCAAGTTTCTGAAAAGGCTAAACATAGTTTCTATATGACCAGCAATTCCCTCCTAGGTATATACCCAGAATAAATGAAAATATATGTCTAGGCAAAAATGTATAAACAAATGTTCATAGCAGCATTATTCATAAGAGCCAAAAGGTGGAAACAATCTAGATGTCCATCAACTGATAAATGGATAAATCAACTGTGGTATATACATACACTGGAATGTTATTTGGTAATAAAAACAAATAAAATGGGTTGGTCTGAGTGCAGTGGTGTTTACAGCTAATTGATCACAACCAGTTACAGATTCCTTTGTTCCTTCTCCACTCCGACTGCTTCACTTGACCAGCAGAAAGAAAGAAAGAAGAGGGGAGGGGAGGGGAGGGGAGGAGAGGAGAGGAGAAGACAAAGTAAAAAAACATAACTGTCCCTCAGTATCTGTGAGGGATTGATTCCGGGACCTCCCTTGGATACCAAAATCCATGGATGCTAAAGTCCCTTATATAAAATGGTGTAGTATTTCAATATAACCTGCACTCATCCTCCCATATACTTTAAAATATCCCTAGATTACTTTTAATATCTAATACAATGTAAATGCTTGTAAATAGTTGTTATACTGTATTGTTTAGGGAATAATGACAAAAGTCTGTACATGTTCAATACAGTTATAATTTTTTTTAAAAAATGTTTTCAATCCATATTGGTTGAATCCATGGATTAGGAACTCATAGATACGGAGGGCCAACTGTACTAATATGTGCTACCACATGGATGAACATCTGCCAGGTATGGTAGCTCATGCCTGCAATCCCAGCACTTTGGGAGGCCAAGGCGGGAGGA
>NW_012148596.1:181724-183757 GCF_000956105.1 Propithecus coquereli
AAAACTTACCACTTTAACCATTTTTAAGTGGACAGTTCAATAGCATTAAGCACATTCACACAGTTGTGCAACCATCACTACCAACTACCACCAGAACATTTTCATAACCCCAAACTGAAACTCTGTACCCATTAAACTCTAACTCCTTAATCCCTCTCCCCCAGCCCCTGGCAACCACTATTCTACTTCCTGTCGCTCTATATCTGACTAATCTAAAATACCACTCTTTTCATTGCTGAATGATCCTTGGGTCAATGACAAAAAGGCTTAACATTTCTGGCAAATTTTCCAAGTGACTTTTTCAATAATCAGGTAAATTGAGATGGGGTAAACATAACTGAGATCCTAATTTTTAAAAATAACTTTTTGTGATGAGACAAAGAATTTGTCATCTCTTAACTACCATTGTCCAAAAGGCTTCAAATCACTGATCTGTTGGGCACAGAATAAAATAAATATGTATAGGTTAGGGAGCTCCATGGGCAAAATTCCAGGACAACAGGAAAGAGCATGGCCTTTGCAGTTTCAAAGCGTTCTAGAGTAGACTCAACACACTCACAGGACTACACTTGTATTTTACTGCATGTAAACTCCACCTCAGGCCTGCTGGGTGCTTGCCATGCACCACCTCCTGCATGGCCTTCCCCACCCCTTCACTCTTCCACGCCTTCCTGCAGCCCCCACCATCCAAAGATGACAGAAATGTCATCTTTAGGGCCATGTGCCAATGAAGAGCAAGGGCTCAACCACATGCCAACTTGTCACTAAGGCAGTGCTACTCACTTCATCAGCTTCTGCTTTGTGGCAGAATCTTTGAAGCTTCTGAACTCTTCTCCTGCTTTGATCTCATAAAACTGGGGTGTTAGGACCGTCTGCTGGTCCTCCTTGAGTCGTTCCTGCCGCTTCACTTTTTCCTCCTGCTGGATAAGTCTGCGCTGCTTCCTGACCTCTTCAACCCAGTCTTTTTCATCATCTGAACTCTCCGAACTTTCTGCATCACTCGGTTTTCCTTCCAGTTCTTCCTCCTCTTCCTGAAAATAAAAATAGTAAGAAGCAGCTCCTTTCCCCCAACCAAACACTGGCTCATTATTTTCTTTTCAGTAGCATGAGCCCCTTAGAGTACGTGACAGCTGTTCCATCCCATTGCATGTACTAGAAGGAATGCCCTTAGTTAAATAAAATGTACTCCTAAGCTGAATGACAACTAATATGCAGTTATTACATCTCAAGTAAAATCAAAGATTCTTCTAAATTACACGGAAAACTTAATATTTAAGAAAACAGCAGTAAATTCTAAACAATAAGGAGTACATTACTTTTTCATGAAGTTCTTGTTGCTGTAACAGTCTTAGTTTCTTCTTCCTTTTCTCACTAATTTTTGAAACAAGTGGATTCAAAAGCCTAAATTCTTCACTCTCTTCATCTACTTGGAAGTCAGGGTTCTCAAACATAACTTTAAATCGATCATCGGTGAGAATATTAGGAAGGTTCTATAAGAAAAAGAGGAAAAGGTATGTAAAAATTTAAGTAAGTATCTGAATACAATCTGACCAGAAAGATGGTTTAAAAACTTTCATCCTATTATAAATTAATAAGCTGCATCAGGCATAAATTAACAACTCATTATGAAATTTCTTTAGAACCAGTTTCTAGAACTTTCTAATCGCCCCTGGGTTTTGTCTCCCACCAACAAAACAAATTCTATTAGTCTCCTTTGCAGATGAACTACATTACTTGGTCATTACACACACTGAGCTAAGGATGAGACTTTTTGGCTAACTTTATGCTTAACACATTAGAAAGAATTTTCTTTAATTAACATATTTAATGCAAAAAACACATTTCAAGAAAATATATCTGAAGCTATGGTGACCTTAAAAAAAACCTACAAAACAAAAAAACCCATAATTTTTTGAAACATGGCTTTTAAAGCATAGATAGCTATTATACTGAATTAAAATAAGTGACTCTTAACTTCGTATCCCAAAACTGGAGAAGTATACATAGATAATAAGTTAATAACTAACATGGTA
>NW_012148596.1:183807-185690 GCF_000956105.1 Propithecus coquereli
GGGACCTCCCTTGGATACCAAAATCCATGGATGCTAAAGTCCCTTATATAAAATGGTGTAGTATTTCAATATAACCTGCACTCATCCTCCCATATACTTTAAAATATCCCTAGATTACTTTTAATATCTAATACAATGTAAATGCTTGTAAATAGTTGTTATACTGTATTGTTTAGGGAATAATGACAAAAGTCTGTACATGTTCAATACAGTTATAATTTTTTTTAAAAAATGTTTTCAATCCATATTGGTTGAATCCATGGATTAGGAACTCATAGATACGGAGGGCCAACTGTACTAATATGTGCTACCACATGGATGAACATCTGCCAGGTATGGTAGCTCATGCCTGCAATCCCAGCACTTTGGGAGGCCAAGGCGGGAGGAGGATTGCTTGAAGCCAGGAGCTCAAGACCAGCCTGAGCAACACAGTGAGACCCCCATCTCTTCAAAAAATAGAAAAATCAGCCAGATGTGGTGATACACACCTGTAGTCCCAGCTACTTGGGAGGCTGAGGCAGGCGGACCACTTGAGCTTAGGAATTTGAGGCTGCAGTGAGCTATGCTGATGCCACTACACTCTAGCCAGGGCAACAGAGTAAGACTCTGTCTCAAAAACAAACAAACAAAAAACCCTCCAAAACCCCACAAAAAACAAGGATAAACATTAAAAACCCTGTGCTAAGTGAAAGAAGCCAGGCGCAAAAGGCCACACATTGTATAATTCTACTTATATGAGATGTCAGAAGAGGCAAATCTATAGAAATAGAAAAGTAGATTAGATAGAAAAGTGGTGGTCACCTTAGGCTGTGAGACGGGGTTGGGAAAATGGACAGTGGCTGCTAATGATGGGGTTTCTTTTTGGAGTGATGAAAACATTAGCAAATTGTGGTGATAATTGCACGACTCTGAGAATATAATAAAAACCAATAAATTGTATGCTATAAATAGGTGAATTGTATGTTATATGAATTATCTCAAGAAAAGTTATTATTTAAAAAAGTGAGATTGGTAGGTAAAGAAAACATCTTCAAAAGATATCAAGAATAATTACAGCTGACTCTTGAACAATAGTTTGAACTACAAGAGTTCATTTATATGCAGATTTTTTTCAGTGAAAGTGACACGGGGTATGCCCACATTTCCTGCCTCCCCTCTCACTTCCCCCACCTCTTCCTCCTCTGCCAGCCCTGAGACAGCAAGACCAACCCCTCCTCTTCCTCCTCGTCCTCAGACTACTCAAGGTGAGAACAAGGATGAAGACCTTTACGACGATCTACTTCCACCTACGAAAAGTAAATATATTTTCTCTTCTTTATGATTTTCTTAATAATATTTCCTTTTCTCTAACTTACTTTATTGTATGACTTACAATACACATAACTCACAAAGTATGTTAACTGGAGGTTGACTGTTAAGGCTTCCAATCAACAATAGGCTATTTGTAGTTAAGTTTCTGGGGAGTCAGAAGTTGTATGAGGACTTTTGACTGCTTAGGGCGACGAGTGTCAGTGCCCTGACCCCCGAGTTGTTCAAGGGTCAACTGTACTAGCTTCCTTATTCACTAACATATCTCTTACTAGTTAATGAGATCCAGAATTTTGAGATGCTTCTGGATTCTAAATTGAAGGATTCACTCTTCATCTGGTGTTCCGGGTATTTGCTAGAAGCTGGTGAAATAAAGATGAGTAAGACATATCTCAACTCCAGAAACAATTCAGCTTGTTCACTAATGTCCTCCTGACCTTCTTCCTCCCCCAACTTCTGAAAAAACACCTTTTCTTGAATGGAAAGTGGGGGCTGGAGAAGCACACGGTACAGAAATGGTACTGACCCCAACCTAAGCTCTCATCTGTCCTGCCTGCTCCTTCCCTCCACCCCCA
>NW_012148596.1:190175-191865 GCF_000956105.1 Propithecus coquereli
AAAAAAGTAGGACAAGGTATAGTTAGTGATGTTCTGTAGTAGTTTACAAGTGTCTGGCTAGTGATCTGGCCCACAGATACACACATACACGTGCCCAACACTTACCATGAAAATGTGGAAAACATCTTAAAGCACTGTGCATACCATAGCCCTTCCTCAAAGAATTGTATGTTTACCTGAGTGAGATGCTTATTAATATTAATATTTTGTCCCAACACAGTAACATACATGAGGAATGCTTGCCATTTTAAACCAATTAGTTCTGTCACTGCAGTGGTATCTGTGAATTAAGTTGGTAGACTTCTGAGTAAAGATGGTGGCCTGAACATAAGCATTTCCTTTTCATCTCTCCTTAAACCACCACAGCAATAGAAAAGGGGCTTTTAAAACAGGACACAAACCCTTAAGAGTGAGGAAGAAGGGAAACAGAGGCAATAAAAATGTGGAAGCAAGAAAGGAAGTCTACATAAAATTCCACCCCCGCTCTGGAAAGCCAGCCCCCTGCCCTTTCCCACTGGAGGAGGGAGATGGGGAGGCGCCTGGCAGGGGACGCCACCCTGCAAAGCAAGGGAAGCGTGTGGTAACGAGGAGAGGAAGTGAAGGCTGGCACTCGAGGCTCAGGTGCACCCAACTGCTCATCGGACCCCCAAGCTCTCGTGACCTAGAGTGGTCAGTTCTCAGAACGCTGGTAACCAGGCCTTCACCTGACCAGCCAGGTGATGACCTGAAAGATGATGACAGCTGGAGCTTCCCCAGATAGACAGTTTGGCCAAGTCATCACACAGAGACTGAGGGACCCTGTCCCCACCTCAGTTTCCATTCAGCTTTTTAACACCTGTATTCTTCACTATGAACAAATAACCAAGGATCATGGCAAGAAAAACTTATTAAAATTTTTTTCAAGAAAATTCCCCGGCACCAAGACCTAAGTTTCTAGACCAAAAGGAGCCGCCAGCATATGGGCCAGAGTTCTAGACTGAAAATGGACCCACAGCACAGCACAGCCATCCGATGTTAGATTTCCTTGGACATTCCTCTTTCTGGGCTTACTCTCCTATTTTAGAGGAGCAAATCCTCTAGTAACTTTCTGAGGAAGAGCAGCATATAATGGTAATTGGCTGTTGTTGAGAACGTTTAAAAATATCTTTACCACACCCTCGCACTACCTGATTGCTTGTCTAGATTGCAAAATACTAGGTTGGAAACAATATTCCTTCAAGAAACTGAAGTTCTTAAAATTCTTCGTCTAACATAGGGTGAAGTGCAGTGAATCCCCGGGATAATGGTAATGGGAGACTCCAGGATTTGAAGGTGACCAGTTCAGAAGGGAACAGAGCAGAAAGGTCTAGAATCAACTTCTTCAGGAAGGAAAATAAGTATAAAGTCTGATATATATAAATATCTCAAAATGTGACTTAGATAACTAGTAAAGAATGGGGGGGTTGGTTAGTGATAACTAAATGGAAAACAAAAGAGACAATTACTAACTCAAGGGGAAACATAAGGTTGTGCAAGAAACGTAGTCACAGATTACTACTGACTCTGACTTGGCCATAAACAGCATTTGCCTTGTCATGACCATGTAAATGTTGAATACTGACTTAACCAAAATTACAATATAGCTTCCTTGGGAGGGAAGGTTATCAAAAGACAATGCCTAACACTAAAAAGTCAAGAAGAAGTACTATAG
>NW_012148596.1:191962-193593 GCF_000956105.1 Propithecus coquereli
GCTCAGGACTGACACCAAATTCCTTTTTATTTGTACCATTTTTGAACAGAAAGTTTACTAAAATGTATTGTAAATTATCTGTTCACTTAAACAGATGACAGAGAATCTTACATACTTAGGACTCTCTATTGTTCCTTATCTGCTATGGGCTTGGACACAAGACAAAACAACCTACTTAGAATGGTTTATAAATCAAAGTAAATAGCCTGAACATAGCTGGAAAAAGCTAACATGTTTGTGAGGGACTCTGGCTCTACTGAACAGACCTGATTTTACTGACTGTTTCTCCACTATTGAAAGTAAATAAAGTTGCAGACAGTTGACTTCTGAATACTGTATTTGTGTGACAGATCTATACAAAAATTTGGTAAATCTTAAGACATTAAGGAACTTGGCCTGTTTATTACTTGTTTGTACCTAAAAATCAATTAACCTGTAACTAAAATTCTATGAGATACTGAATTCAACAAGTCTTCTCTAATTAAATATCACTTCTAAAACAGACTCAGGACCAAGGAAGAAAGAAAGATAAGATGTAGTTGTTGATCCTCATCTAGTAAGGAAGAAAAAAAAACCTGCAAGCAAGTACGCTACCAGGAACCTTCTGAAGGCTGCTCGACAAAGTTTAAGGTGCCACAGGAACAGAGGCAAAGTCATCCCAATAAGGGACATCCCAGGAAGGGCATGTGGACATGGCATCTGGGACAAGGCTTGAAAGATGAGTAGGTTTCAACAGGTAGAAATTTGAAGAAAGAGCATTTCCAGCCAACTAAGGAGTAGTGAACAGTCTGATGGCATAAGAAGAATGGTGTATTTAATAATTTGCAAAATCATTTTTTGATCAGGCCAGATTATGAAGGATTTTAAATGCCATGACTGTAATTCTGAAGGCAAAGGGAAACCACTAGAGAGTAGTAGGGGGGAGAAGGGGAAGGGAAGAAGGGGAGATGGATGATGAACAGAAGCAGGCTTCAAGGCTTTCCAGTGACAAGAGCTGTGCTCCAAGAGGCCGCAGCAGCATGGCTGCTGAGGGAGAAACGGAGAAACCAGCGACATAAGAAGACTAAGCCACTTTAGGAAACTGGCAAAAGAGATGGGGCCTGAATTAGGGCAGTGGGAACATAAGGGTGGGAAGAGACACCTTTTAGGAAAGAATTTTCATGAGATACATTTGTAAATCAGAATTGATAGATCCAGTCATGGATAAGATGGGAAGGTTAAGAGTTAAAAACAAGGTTAGAAATCTCTCTTAAGCTTCTAGCTCAACTGACTAGAGAGCTGGTGACAGTGTGAGCTGGGACCCCCCCCACTGGCGAGCGTTAGAAAAATAGCCGGGGTTGGGGGGGCGTGGAGTGAAGGGCAGGAGACCACGCTCCATCTAAGACTGCTCACATCTGCAGCACAAGGAGAACAGTCAGGGTTCTGAGGGACACCTCTAGGTGTCAGGGCACAACGCACCAGGTCTCAGGAGAGGAGAGGGGGCTACAGGGTAAATTTTGGAGTTATCTATAGATATGGAATAGGCGATACTGCCAAAGAGCTGGACAGTTTCAAATGAGTAGCAATGTGCCCATTACACAATTTGAGGTTAAAAAACCCCCAAGATTAAATTTATTTCCATCTTACTATAT
>NW_012148596.1:195878-197580 GCF_000956105.1 Propithecus coquereli
TGCCTGAGCTGCTGCAGAATCCAAGAGAAGTACATTCATACAAGACTTTGCGGCAACAGTGAAAAACTAGCAGAAATGGCTAATGCAGAAAATGACACTTACAGGGAATATGGCTCTAACTAAAACTTAAATCCTTACAAGTCAAATGGATCACAGGTGCCTGTGCCTCTCAAAGCTGTTTGTGCACACTGGGAGCTCAATATGTATTTTTTTGAAAAAAGAAATGAAATAATCCTCAATTAGAATTAATACCACCAAATTTCTGAGTTTGGATAATGTCCAAATCATGCTTATTGACATCGTGTGATGGCTCACTTCCCACTGCAGGTTCAACTTCAACTGTATAGTAAACATCTTATTAGACTTTTACTACGTTATCAATGGTAACAATATTTACAAACACATTTCACTGTCTGTCTCCATTAATTTTAGTTGCAGCCAAAGCAGAACGTAACTGCAAGACACTAACTTTCAAATCAGGAGATATCAAAGTTAGTAAAGCTCTTGAGGTTTTGAGGAGCTCAGTTCAAAGGCAAGACTAATGACCTGTTGATGACTATAACAATTCTTTCAAGTATTCTTTACAATTATAATGAAGGATTCTTTCATTAATTTATGAATGATTTTTAAGGTCTTTATTTTATATAAACTAAAACTGTTAAGCAACAAATTATACAAATTTTTTCTAAGAACAATATCAGATTTTCAGAAGACCATATGTAAGTATTTCTGGAATGAAATGGAACTCAGAATAGGGCCTGATTTGAGCCACCAAAAAGCAACTTAGGGGCACATTTTACATGTACTACTCTCTAGCAGAATTTTGTTATCAGGTGACATGGCTACAAAGATAGCACTTCCAACTATGAACAGCTGGAGAGAAACTGCTGTTTGATGGAAGAAGACAAGAATTTCCACAGTTCTTATTCCTGCACTTGCAGTAGAAACAGAACACGGCCTGGCAGTGTACAGGATGATCCACAAATAGGTTCTAAAATAAATAAATACTATCTTGATAATTAGAGACTATGTAGCAGCAAAAACGAATGTCAATGGAACACAGATTTGACTGGAGATAATGAAGGCAAGTCCTGGATTTGTTCAGAGCTGACAGGAATGAGTAACTACGGTGTAATTAAATAACACCAGATGCCCCAATAACACAGTTCAAATTTCAGTTACCTCTATTCGTGAACTGTTGAGTATCTGCATAAAGTACAACTCTGTGGCTAGCTCTTCAGTCCACAAATACCTAGGTAAATAAAGGGTGCACATCTTGGTCAGTGGCCAATCACATCACTTCTTTCAAAGCCTGTCGGTGATTGGTCACTGTGCATCGTGCAGTGTGATATGTATCCTGTTCGGTTTGCACAGACAGGAAGCATGTCCGTGTTGTGTTGCCTCTTTACATCCCAAAGAGAAACTTGTGACATTTTACAAAAATAGACAATTAAGAAAGATCTGGCTAACAAGGACGAAACTGCAGCGTGTAAAAAAAAAAAAAAAATCTCAATCAAATTTAAAGGGAGTTATAGAAGCAAGAGCTGACTGTGGGAATGTGGACGCTGCCACTGGCTGGGACTCTAGGTCAGCAATCAGAGGATCATGTGATAGCAAATGTCTTCAAATAAATGAGGAAAGCAGTTATGACAAAAAGGAGAACAATGTGGCACTGGGGAAAAAACCTCACTTTAAAGCAACT
>NW_012148596.1:201436-202569 GCF_000956105.1 Propithecus coquereli
AAACAAAACTACCTGTGTTTTTAAAATAAAAAGAAACAATTAGATACAAATTACTATCAAGAAAATTTATCAATATTTTCTAAGGCATTTATAAAATCTTACCTTAACTTTCTTTTTCCATGTAGATTTTTGCTTCTCCTCTTCTTCCTCAATTAATTTAAGTGCCAGCTCTTTGTTAACTTTTGGCAATTTCTAATAGAGAGGGAAAAAAAGCTGTACTAAGACATCTACATTTTACCTGTAAAGGTTAACAGCTCTGTAAGGAGTATAATTTCATAAATAGGAGATATCTAATTCTTATTTTTTAAACTTCATTATTCCCAGAGTAGGAAATGCAGACACAAGTGACGCTATCTGGTGGGCCCCATGGCAACTGTGGCTTACTGCTGGGGAGGACGTGCCCCTACCCAGGCAGTCCCAGTGTACTGACAGGCAAGCTGGGAAAGGGCTGTATTTGGGCTACATCAGCCACAGAGAGTCTAGGACCCCCTCACTGATCAACAGGAGGCAAATGGGTCTGGTATTGTAGCTTCTGGCTGGGGTTGCAGGGAACTGCTAAAATGTGACCAATAATGCTAACCACACTACTTCCTGCTCCTGAATACTAAATTTCTAAAGGGAATACTAGCTATGAGTCTGACAACTGTCAGGATAAAGTCATAAGCTATCTGTTGTCCTTTTCCACTTAGTATGTTATGTTCCACGTTATAGCAAGTAAAATATAACTTTGACAAGCACCGTAAAGCGCTAGGGCAAAAGGTCTCCACAGCCTAGCCTGTCTTTGGCAACACGTACATATTCATCACTTTTAAGAACTTTTAAGAGAGTCCAGAAAAAGGAAAAAGTACTGAGGGTTAATTGCTGAAAACCGTTACTAATCTTTTGCACTGAAAGAGTATATACATACACATATGAAATATCTGTATATATAAAATTTTTTAAAACTAATGTTCAGTTATAAATATTGGCATCATTTGGTGATTAAACCTGAAATCAACAGGGGTGGCCAGAGAGAGACTGTAGGCAGGAGAAGGGGGCAGGACTAGCTCTTCCCTGTCTGCTCACTGCTTGGGTTGGCATCACATAGCACCAGTTCTTTGCCCTGAAGCAACAGGTGGTTCTGGCTGCAGTGG
>NW_012148596.1:202619-203774 GCF_000956105.1 Propithecus coquereli
GTGATAGCAAATGTCTTCAAATAAATGAGGAAAGCAGTTATGACAAAAAGGAGAACAATGTGGCACTGGGGAAAAAACCTCACTTTAAAGCAACTCTGAGACATTTCACGATATCAAAAGGACAAAGGATAAAACACCGGAAGCTCATCCAAACTTAGGAAGGAGTAAGACACTTTGCTGGGGCAAAGAAAAATGCTGGCTCCTTATCTTACATTTAGGACAAGAAGAAAGTGGGTAGTGTTCCAAATACTCTTACACATCCCCCCGCCCCACAAAAAAGCACTCGATTATGCTTTGCTTCTAATATTTTGAATTACAGTATACAAAATAGATCCTAGTTTTCCTATTTTTTCATTTCATTACATTTATAATGGACAGTAAGAGAGCTTTTAATGTTTCAACAAAAATGTTTAAAGGCGCGGAACGATGGCAATTTTCCCCACAGACTATGGAGATCACTTTGCATGTCTTTGGCTTCCAAGGCCATCTCTACCATCCTGCACCTGCACTACCCGGTACTCTAAATCTTCTCTGGCTGCCCCCAACCTCAACAAAAGTCTATTAAAGAAAAGGGGGTCAAGGAAAAGGGACTTCTGCATCTTTATTATAATCATCTTTACAATCTGGCACACCATGTTGCACAAAGTAGCAAAATTAACTTTTAACTTCAGTGCCCTACCCTCCATCAGATGATAAGGACTCACGCATGAAGCACAGCTGGGAATGCATATTATCTGCAGCCTAAATGAGCTCTACTTTATACCTACAGAAGCTTCAAGGCATGTAAATCCAAAGATCACTTCCAATTACCCTGTTAAGTGACATTTTGAAGCTGAAAAGTTACTTTCTAATCACCCTTAGCCCTGGCTAACAAGAAGATCGATGTGAGTAGTCTGAGGAGAAAGTCAACACAGCAGGCGGCACTTGCTTTTTACACAGAGACATACAGTGGTGTAAATTAGTACAGTGCACAGCCATAGCACACAGATATAAATTCAAATATTAATAAGCTTAAGTAATTATTTCAACATTAGCATACTATTTATGTCACAAAAATGGAAACACAAAAGCCATCTATCCATTTACTTAAGGAAGGCTTCCAAAAATTAAGATTTAAATAATATATTAAGAGAACATAATAGACCAGGACAAGGG
>NW_012148596.1:214275-215472 GCF_000956105.1 Propithecus coquereli
GGTATTTTGTTGAATATTACATTCACTTCTACAGTTTTAAAAGTGAGTGTTATATTTTAACAAGATGTATCTTAAATTCTATAACTGCTTTCCTCACTCAAAATAAACACAGTAAAGAGACTGAAAAAGCACCCACAATTTACTAAACACGGTAGTTTTAAAAAAATCCACAAAATAAGGACTTTTTTAAGAATGTAGGCTCCAGCCACCCAAGATGCTGAAATGAAAGGTGGCCAAGGGGAAGAAGGTGGCTCCGGCTCCTGCCGTCGTGAAGAAGCAGGAGGCCAAGAAGGTAGTGAATCCCTGTTTGAGAAAAGGCTGAAGAACTCTGGCATTGGACAGGACATCCGGCCCAAAAGGGACCTCACCTGCTTTGTCAAATGGCCCCACTACATCTGGGTGCAATGGCAAAGAGCTATCCTCTATAAGCAACTCAAAGTGCCTCCTGCGATTAACCAGTTCACCTAGGCCTTGGACCGCCAAACGGCTACTCAGCTGCTTATGCTGGCCACGAGTATAGACCGGAGACAACGCAAGAGAAGCAGCAGCAACTGTTGGCCCAGGCTGAGAAGAAAGCTGCCAGCAAAGGGGATGTCCCCACTAAGAGATGACCTGTCCTTCGAGCAGGGGTTAACACTGTCACCTCCTTGGTAGAGAACAAGAAGGCTCAGCTGGTGGTGATTGCACATGGCGTGGATCCCACTGAGCTGGTTGCCTTCCTGCCTGCTCTGTGTCAGAAGATGGGGGGTCCCTTACTGCATTATCAAGGGGAAGGCCAGGCTGGGGCGTCTAGTCCACAGGAAGACCTGCACCACTGTTGCCTTCACGCAGGTTAACTTGGAAGACAAAGGAGCTCTGGCTAAGCTGGTGGAAACTATCAGGACCAATTACAATGACAGATATGATGAGATCCATCCTCACTGGGGAGACAACGTCCTGGGTCCAAAATCTGTGGCTCACATTGCCAAGCTGGAAAAGGCAAAGGCTAAACAACTTGCCACTAAACTGTTCTAAATGTACACTGTTGAGTATTCTGTATGTAAAAATAATAAAAATTCTCCTTCAAAAAAAAAAGAATGTAGGTGAGTGTGACACAAGCATATTATAAAAATTATGTTGGAGATGTTTAAGAAGGCACTCAGTAGGAAGATCCTATTTCACTCTATTTCATTCATAAGTCATTTTTAGAAAGCTAAA
>NW_012148596.1:215522-216966 GCF_000956105.1 Propithecus coquereli
ATTGGACTCTCTGTGCACGTGTTTCTTCTATCTTCTGTCGTATTCTATCTTTTCTATATTCTTCATAAGCAAATGGATTTACCATCAATTTCACCTTTTCGAAATCAAAAAAATAAAAAAAAGAATGGTATTTATCAAAATCATTTTCATATACACCCTGACTATTATGCCAAAGAATAGACAGATCCCTTACAAATCGTAAGTATGTTTTATGAAAGTGCAAGCAGAGAAGAAATGGCTTTGTATTTACCTTGTGATAGAGTCTTATGTCCATGAAAAATCCATGCATATATGCCCTGAGAAAAGGCGATCCAATGAGATGTGTGAGCCCTGGGAAAAGTTAACCAGAAGAGGCAGGTCCGTATGGAATCTTAATTAACATTTAACAGTTTTCTTAGACAAAAATTTGATTTTAATAAGATTTCACTTCTGAGTAAAAATTTAAGGATCAGAAGAAATACTAATCTTTGGTATCTATGGAGAGTATTTAAACTACTTCAGCAGTATCATCCTTACTTATTTTAAATGTGATACTAAGCATAAAAATGATGAAAAAGTCTTTAGGAATTATGACAGACTGGTAAAGAGAGCTCCTTATACCCTTTGAGTGGTTCTTGGATTCCATTTAAAAAATAATACTGAGGAGCAACAATAAATTGCCAAATTTTATACTGCCAAGTAGGAATAGGAAGAAAGGCAAGAGGACAAACACTGTTATCACCCATAATTTTCAAAAACAAAGTACACTGTCGGAACAATAACGTAGTTAAGAACACAGTCTTTTTAAGAAAGAGCAGCTGACAAATTTCTACCAACATACATAAACATACCCAGGCACATGAACAACAACATTATACACACACACACTCTTCATCATGGACTAATGAAAGGTTCACTGCCCATCAGGGTAATACCTTTCACAGGCTTTCCTAGTTTTAATAGATTACGCTTAGAATGTGTGATGTTGGTGGTCAGATGAGAATGCTCTGCCTACATTACAGGAATTACGTATTAATTGCAAATATTTACACTGGAAAAAGTTATGAATCATGTGACATATTCCCATGAGGAGCATCTATGGTATAATACTAAGTGACTGTCTTCCTAAGGAAAACATTACTCTGATTTCCAAATTTTAGAAATACGTATCCATCTAGACCAGAAAATAAGATATTAGGCAAAAATCACATAGTAGTACAAAATAGTATATACATTATAGAACAACATAAAAAAGGCAAAATTAAATTTAGGATAATCTCATAATTATAAGACTTGGTCAGAAGAATACTTTCATAGAATTCGTTAGGTTAATAAAACTATAGGGTTTGGACTTTCACAGTGGAGTCCCAAAAAGGGCTGAACCTTAGTGAAATGTATCAATGCACAACAATCCAAATTTATGCAGCTGCACATATGTGTTTATTATCTAATCTTCCCTCAAAAT
>NW_012148596.1:221716-224436 GCF_000956105.1 Propithecus coquereli
AAAATAGCCCCTGTTAACACCCTCTTCAATTAAAAAAACAAAGTAGATGTTATATATTGCCAAACTAATTTAGCTATATTACTTTGCCTGATTAAATTCAAAAGGGTGATTCCCTTCAACCCCAACAAAGCTATGGGGCTCATAAACATGAAAAACAATTCTTAACGAGCATAAAAGGAGTCTTATAGACAAGTTTCATATTAGCACACTCTATACAACTTTTAAAAAGCAAAAGTAAAGGTTTTGATATACTAGGTAGTTTGATTCTAACCATAAGACACAAACTTTCAAGAAATGCAAGATATTTTTAAAAATTCAATGTACAATACTTTTTAAAGGAACTATGATTTTAAGCAACTTTAGGACAGCAGCCTGAAGTCAGCAAATGTTTATATTAAATGCTACTACAAAGAAAGCGCTGTGCTAAACCAAAGCCATTGACCATGATCTCCCTGCAGAAGTTCAAAATCCAGCTGGAGGAGAAAGGCATGTGCATACACATGGTCATGTAAAGCAATGAACTCAGGTTGCGCTAAGTTCAAAGGGAAGATGGATGGGAAAAACAGGGAAGGCTGAGACACTGAATAAGCATATTTGAAAGGACTTTCAGTTTGGAATGAACACGTGAGCAAGCTAGGAAAATCATGGGGCATTTTCTGAGGCTGAGAGTTTAGGCACTTAGTCACAAATCTGCAAATGCACAGCTCTGCCTTATAATGGTGTGCTGCCTAAAACAGCAATCTTTTTCTCGTTTAGTCAAGATGGAAAGTACACTACTACTGCTTTTCTAGAATGTAACATCCAAGGTATTGTCCTCTTGGGAGGGGAGGGACTTCATCTGTTTTGTTAACTGTTGAATTTCTAGTACCTAGAACAGTCCCTGCCACGTAGTCGGTGTCAATAAATAAGCCTATTCACACATAAAACACATACAAATTTCATGTGCACAGGCTACTGAAACTTAAAGGTTCTCTTTGGCAAAAGTATTTTTTAAATGGTCTAATTTTCCTTATTCAAATAAAAACACTCAAATTCCTTATCATAAAACTATTGTATATAAGAACACATTTTGGTAAAAGTCAGATCTATTTTGATTCCTATACAAGGGGGCACTGATTACCCAAAGGACCTCAAAATAAAGTAGCTTCACCTTTAAATCAATCATAAAATGGGCTTCAAAGACAATAACAAGATTACACTGTGCACACTGACCTTTGAGGGTGAGGGGCAGGGATACTAAAATATCAGGCCAGATCTGAATTTACTTTCACACAGTCCACTTTTGTAATACAATGTTCCACAACACTCTTTTTGATTATCTGGATTCTAATTCAGTTGTTTTAAATTACCTCTCAGGGGATGGGTCTAGTTATGGTAAATAATCTCTGCAGTCAGATTCATGGGCATTAAATTTTATAGGAGAAAATATTTCCATCAAAAACAAAATTAAATCTGGTGGTTGACTTTATTAATCACATTTCCCCAGTTCCTTTTCAGAGAAAAAAACATCAGAATCACCATAACAAAATTGAAATTACTGATTTACAGTGGTATGAATTGCAGGTTTTATCCACATTAGAGCTTTTCTCAGAGGCTGAACATTAAGTTGCAAAAACAATGGTTGGTTTAAACTACAAAGGGGGCTTGACCACGTGCCACAGCTCTCTGATATACCTGCAATAACCATAATTTGATGTGTAAAATTTCCTTGCTGCCTTTGTAGCCATTACATATGTTAAACCTCAGAACTAATCCTTAAAAATATTATTTCCTAAATTTCAGGTTTTACAATTTGAAGAAAACATCCTTTTTAACCACAGATGGACTATTACTACTAAATCGGGTTTTCTGTATTGTTGTTATACTGCTATATTCTGTACTTTAATCAAAACTGATTATTGCTTGTTTATCTACTTTCATGCAAGTTTTGAGTTTTGTTTCAGAAAACTGGTGAAGACTGTTCTACTTTAAACTTTTAGTATCTGTTAATGACCTTTCACTTTTAATTTATAAGAATTTCTTAAAGTCACAGGTCAGTAAAAGTAGAAAACTGAAATGCGACTTATCGGATTGCTAGAAAGAGATAACGTGGCTCCCTTAGCAATTTCAATGATAATCAACCGATCTAACTGGAAATACTTGGTCCTCCAAAACATGAAAGAAGCTTTATCTATCAACATGTTACGAGAAGGCCTCAACTCCAATGTAGCCAAGTATCTGCTTGTTCCAATCCATCTGGGCAGAAGAACCAATTTTAAAGGATATGAAAATACATGCCACATGCCCAAGATTATCACTGCTTCTGTGATTACAACCTGCCTTTAAGATGTTAATTATAAATGCTTAATTTTAAAACTCAAAATTCTTGTATATTCCAGTAATGGACTACAAGTTGGGAAGAAAAAGGATGAATACTAAAATTCTTAAAGAGTTGACAGAGACAGACACTCCTTCCCCAACTCCACTTTTGAAAAATCACTGTGCTACATCCCAAAGCTGTGTTAAGACAGAAAAAAAGATTGAGGATTACTGGATGGATGATTTTAACAGAACAAGGGTGACTAAAACAACACAGTACTATTAATGTTATAGACAAAGAACCAAGATGTACTAACTCAGTATAAAAGTCACCATTTTTTCCACTTATAATACTACTGAGCATGACAAAATAATTTCATTACTTTACCTACTATTAATGTGACAGAAAATAACTGATAACA
>NW_012148596.1:234386-236232 GCF_000956105.1 Propithecus coquereli
GGTTCCAGGAAGGGAGGCCCAAAAAGAATTTGTCTAGGGACTATCACCCAGGACCTATTTCTTAAATGGGCTTAAATTCCTGATGAAAGCTACCCTGATCTACAGGAAGAGAGGCCAGAAAAATGAAGAAATATTTATCACCCTCAACCAATACACACACAAATAAATTGGAAGAGAGATTTCAGTTTTCTCAAAAGGAAATGACAGAAAATTGCCTTTTAGCAAACTTATCTGAAAAGAATATGTCTATAGATCTACTATCTTGTTTTCTTATTTTCAGTAAATGAAAAGATATACAAAATCAATTCACTTCTTTTCCCTTTTAAACTTTTAACTTGTTTCCTTATTTCACCAAATGAAAAACTATACAATATCAATTCACTTCTTTTCCTTTTTAAACTTTCATTTGAAGAGCAACTTAGCAGCATTCAGAACATGCAAGCTTGGTGAAAAACAGATATTCCTTCTAAATTTACGAATAGAGGAAATGGAATTACTCTCAAAAGAATCACTGTAGTTTGAGCAAAAATTTTACTCAAAACCATGAAATTCCTTCATAAAACAAATCTCTTCAGGTTCTCTCTTAAGTTTTCAAAACTGGATTTACTTAACCTAAGTTATTCTAATTTGAGGTAGAATGAAAAGCTTTACATTTCTGTCTGCTTTTCATGAAAAGTTACAAATAACGGTATTTTAAAAATAGCATGAAAAAAATTCTCAGCTTACATTTTCCTTTAATTCTCAAGGAAATAAAAAAAAAAAGAAAGTCTTAACACTGCGTCAATCTTCTTCAAAGTCTACTGGTAGCTGAATAAGAAAAACAGATGTTTCTTTTAAGGCTTCCCACTCATTTTTTCCTGAAGAGCCTGCCCTTGCACCTTGGCTACAAACTGCCATTTGATGTCTATCAACATATTACACTTGAAATTCTAGTGCAGTTTCCTAGAGTTTGCATACAGAGTTTGCAATAACAAATGACTGTAAGCAAAAGTCCTCTACTTTCAGCCTTTTCCTCTCTCAATTTCCTAACTATGCTAAAACGCTAACCTTGCACACATGCACACACACACATAGCCCATGGGTGCTAAAGGCACTAGGCCAGTTTTATTACATGAGAATGTATTTATCTTTCTGATCACACACCTGGTAACGAGCACGCCTCAAGAACTTGCTCTGTCATTTTATTCCTGCCAAGAGTTACACAGATGGTTTAGTGTGTTATCCTTGGTTAGCACATCAGTAGTTTCCTGCTTCTACCCTACTTCCTTGCAGGCAAAAGTGTTTATTAACAATTCAACATATTATTAATTCTGAAGTCTATATAAAAACTAAGGGTACCAAAATATTTAAAAATACCCAGAGGGAAAACTTGGCAGAAACAAAGGAAGAGTAAAACTTTAAAAAATTATACGGACATTTTTTCTCAAGGTTCTACACCTTAACAATGCTATTCTAGGAAGGTCAAAAAATATTTTGACCCTGTTTCGCAGTTACTGATTACCTCCAGGGGGTCATGCGTGGAAAAGGAAATCCTGAAGCACGCATTTTAAATATAATTTCCCACATGTCCCTCAAATAAAGCCAAAGGAGAGCACGATACTGGCACAGAAAAAGGGCATAGAAGAATTCAATTTGGACTCAACTCAATAAAATGCAGGACCATAAAAGTACTTAAGTAACTTTTTAAAGTCCTAGATGGAACGTCTACTTCAGAGTCTTCAATACGCACATTTCCCTCTGAGGTGATAAACAGGATTCCCAGACATGTGACAATATTACTGTTTTTATTAAGATATATGACTTGTGGTGTACAGGGCTAGGGGAGGGAAGTGGTGTATATACTATT
>NW_012148596.1:236282-239500 GCF_000956105.1 Propithecus coquereli
AATAATAATAATGATAGCACTAGCAACCCGCACTCTAAGAGGTAGAGAGTTTTATACCTCATTAGAATTTAAACCCAGGTCTAACCAGAAATCTGTTATTCTTATTGTGAGGCCATAATCCTTTATCAGACAAAACTGGGGCCAGAGTGTGGAACACAGAATTTTTTGCATTTTAAAAAGGTAATACAGTATGTATATTGTATATTATGTAAAATCTTCAGTGAGGTCTGGCTCAGTGGCATATGATCAAATATATTAACACATCTACAGCAAAACCCATACATATTCACACCAGTGTTCTGGGATAAACAGACTAGGAAGAGCCTCTTTTCACCACACGTTTGAGTCCTAATGAATCAGGCCGGCCAAGGTTCGCCATCAGCGAGCAATAAACAAATTTTCAGGGCTTTTTTGATTTTAAAATTGCAGATAAGAGATGACACAGCTACACTATAAATATACATATTATATGTAGCTATATACAGTAAATATATACTAAATATAGCTATACTATAATGTAAATATCACTGATCACTATTATGATGGATAATTTTTCAAATTGTATAACCTGCATCTCCAGTGGGAGAATGGGATTTTGCTAATTAAGAACAACTCTGCAATCATAAATTCAAAGAAAAATTCCTTTTCCAACTTTTCCTCCCTTATAGGTTGAAAGGCCCCACTAGCACCAGCAAACATTTTCAGATTCTGACAGCTGAGGCTTAATAATAAACGATCATAAGCCTAAAATAAGAGAAACAACTGGGTGAGCTAAAGGGAGTGGCCATGTCTTTAAGAATGTAATTGCATTTGCAACATAATATGCTGCCTAATTGCATATCCAAGTTTACATGCATTTGTGTGAGTAATTATGAGTCATTTAAAGGTACTCTACTTGTTGTGTTTTGTTCCTAAAAATCAGATTAGCAAAGGAGCAATTTAATTTCAACATTTTAAAAGATTTATTTTTAAAAAATTATCTGCCATGATTCAAAGGCTAGGGTAGACAGCACACCCCAAGCAAACATTTAAATGCAAAATTAAAACAAATATTCAGAACTATAGAGAGCTTTCTGTTAATAATGGCACCCCATCCTCTCTTAAGCCTTGTAGATTAGATTCCTCCCCCAGAATCCTTGGGACCAGCACTTCAAGGCTCCAAGCATGTGGGAAGCCAGGAGGAAGCACAAGCCTGAAGAAACAGGGGATGGTGAAGTTGATAAATGCCTAAATTCCCACTACCCCTAAGGAGACCAGAGGATAATTCTCTGGAGAAGGGGGACCAAAGCCGTTCCACAGGGTGAGAACGGGGGAGGGGGATCACGAGACACAAGTGACTTGAGCTGTGGGGCTGAAACCAGGACAATTAAATGGCAGTCTACATAGCTAACTGTGGGAACCTCAGCTCCTTTTCCTAGCTCCCAGAATGCCAGAAGCCAAACATATGTTGTTGGGCTTCTACTCTAGCCAGCTTGGGCCTCTTACACCTCAGAAAGAAAATTGGGGGGGTTCTTCTCTGAAGAAAATAAAAGATGCCAGAAGACAGACTTCAAGATATTATCTGGGAATAGTCATTAGCTGAAGAAACTACCATTAGTGCCTCATCACTAAACAAGAGTAAGTTGCCAAAGTCCACCATTCACGTATGCAATTAAGAGTTATTGTCAGGCACTTTCCCCTTTACAGTGGATACACACTGAGCAAAACAAACAAGAATCCCTGCACTCAAAGAGCTTACCTTCAAGAAAGGGGAAACAACAGACAAACACGGGAAAGGCGTATGGAGTAGACAGATGGAGACAATGCTGTGGGGAAACAAGCTGAGAAGGGTAACAGGGAAGCGAGGGACGGGAGAAGGGATGGACACAGTCCTGAAGGAAAGGAGGGAGACACTCACGAAAATACCCTCCAATTTCACAGGCCTTGAGGGCAGAATTGCTTGTTATGTTTGGGGATCAATGAAAAGACCAGGCCAGTATGGCTTGAACAGATGGAGTAGGGGAGAGCACAGGATGGGTCACCCAGGGTCTTGCAGGCCACTGCAGGACTTCTCCTTTATGCCACTGGAGAGCTTTGAGCAGAGGAGTGACATGATCTGACCTGCATTTATAAGCATCACTCTGGCAAAGGCTGGGAGACTTACTGGTTCCAAGAATTTAAGGAAATCTCTGTTCAACCATCGGCTGACAATGAAGCAAACCAAGCAGGGACTTCAGGGCCACACATAACAAAGAATCAGATTTTAAAGAATTAGTCCAGGAGAGTCACTAAACAAACGAACAACAAAACCTGAGGGTAGGAGTGCAGGAGGGACTGAGTTCCACAATTTCCAAATTATGACATTTAAAACATCCAGTTTTCAACAAAAAGTTACAAGACATGCAAAGAAACAAGAAAAGCAGGGACCATACACAGGGAGAAAAAGGAGTCAGTAGAACCCATCCTTAAGAGAAAGGTTCTTAAGTAACTCTAAACTTATTAGATAAAGACTAGATAATGACATTCACCTACTGATGAACAGATGAACAAGATGTGATATATCCATACAATGGAATATCACTCAGCAACAAAAAGGAGTAAAGTACTAATACATAATACAATAGGGATGCACCTTGGACACTTCGTGAAAAACAGACCACATATGGTATGACTCTCTTTATATGAAATGTCCAGAAAAGGCAAAGCTATAGAGACAGAAAGTGGATCAGGGGTTGCCTGGGACTGGGGGGAAGAGAGGAGAAAGGAGAATAATTGCTATGGGGCTTCCTGTTAGTGTGATGAAATAAATATCTTGGAATTAGATACT
This sequence comes from Propithecus coquereli, assembly GCF_000956105.1. Classification (NCBI taxonomy): domain Eukaryota; kingdom Metazoa; phylum Chordata; class Mammalia; order Primates; family Indriidae; genus Propithecus; species Propithecus coquereli. The sequence continues at coordinate 239,089 of NW_012148596.1, forward strand.
GGTGATCATTGTATAACTCTGAATATACTAAAATCCACTGGAATACACACTTTAAAAAGATAAACTTCATGGTATGTGAACTATATCTTAATAAAGGTGTTATTTTTAAAAAACCTAATTAAGGATCACACATAGCATTAGATTATTATGTCTCTTGAGTTTCCTTTAATCTAGAAGAGTCCCTGCCACCTTTATGCCTTTCAGGATGTGGACGTTTTCTAAGAGCTCAGGCTGCAGATTTGTAGAGGTTCCTCCCACCGTCTTCCTCTGCTGACTGTTCCTCATGATGAGAACCAGTCAAATGTCTCTAGAACCTCTAGAATCTTGATGCTGTGCCACGAGAACACAAGACTATTTCTACATTAAGGGCTTAGCTTTGCAATGATTAGTATTTGTGAAGTCGTGTGTTTAT
>NW_012148596.1:239666-240886 GCF_000956105.1 Propithecus coquereli
AAACAAATAAAAAATAACTCTGAATGAAAATGGGTTTGTGTACGCATGGGAAACTGTAACTGACATGTATTTATATTAGCACAAATAGAAATATATATGCAAGCACATGCAGTCAATTTTTAAAATATAATATGAATATAAAATGTTCAGAATGCATTATAGTACACAATGTGAAATAAGATATATTTTTTTAAATGAAAATTGGAAAGAGAATGATGATACTGTAAGAAAGTATCCAGAGCTGGGTGTGGTGGCGCATGCCTGTAGTCCCAGCACTTTGGGAGGCTGAGGTGGGAGGATCACTTGAGCCTAGGAGTTGAAGAGTAGCCTGGGCAACACATCAAGACGCCGTCTCACAAAAAAGAATAAAGAAAGAAAGTATTGCATGGAAAAAGGACATAAGTATATTCTTTCAATTTTAGGAGATAAAACTTGAACCATTAAATTAAGGAATTAGATTTTAATTTCATTTTCATCCATCACATATTTATTATATTCCAGGTACAGTATACCCTATAAAAACAGGTAGCAGAATGAAACCCAAAGGAAAAGAGCTGTTTCAAATACAGCAATACTTATGTGAAAGGACTAGATAATTCTTAATTTTTTCAACTTCATTTTTCATTCAAAAAGTTAGCTGAGTATTTACTAAAAGTTAGGTGCTAAATGTCAAACATAAGTAAAATAAAGTGTGGAAGGCAATCAAGTACTATTGAACAACAGGATTAGTGCCATAACAGGAAAATTTTTTAATGGTTCTGGGAAGCCCTGTATCTGCCAAGGCAGATCAAGACAGCTTTGCAAGGAGCATTTGAGCTAGGCCTTGAAAAACAATGAGAGATTATGATTTTATAATCAGTAAAGCTTAGCTGTCATATTAAACAGATAGAATTTAATGCTATACAAAATTAATATATTTCACTCATTATTAATTATTCAGAAAATGCCTGCTTAGAAGAATTATCAATTTTACCTTTTAGCAATCTTATACTATTAACAATCCTAAAAACCCAAGCTATGTTATAATGACACCATTAAACAGATAAGGACTACATTTACTGACTAGCAACAATGGGGAGTTCGAATATAAAATAGTTTTAACACCTAGCAACCATATAAATTATCTAGTTATTCTGTTATACAACTCTTTTCAGGACATTCTAAAAGTAGATATAAATATTAGTTCTGGAACTAGAACAATAATAAAACAGTAACAACAA
>NW_012148596.1:248261-251170 GCF_000956105.1 Propithecus coquereli
AAAAGGAGATGCACAATAAGGTAGGAAGATACCATTTACTTGATAAAGGGAAATATACTGATATGTCTGGAAGGAGAAATTCTCTCTTGGAGCTAAACTCCAGCAGAGTATCATAGATCTTTAAAGGAATTCAGCAATGGAAAATATTTCTTTGAGAGGTTTACAAAGGAAACTTGAGGCTGGCACGGTGGCTCACGGCTGTAATCCCAGCACTCTGTGAGGCTGAGGTGGGAGGATTGCTTGAGCTCAGGAATTAGAGACCAGCCTGTCTCTCTCTAGAGAGAGATCCTATCTACTAAAAATAGAAAGACTAGCTGGGTGTCACAGCACTCGCCTGTAGTCCCATCTACTCAGGAGGCTGAGGCAAGAGGATTGCTTGAACCCAGGAGTTTGAGGTTGCAGTGAGCTATGATGATGCCACTGCACTCTACCCAGAGTGACAGAGTGAGACTCCATCTTAAATAAAAAAAAAAAAAAAGAAAAGAAACTTCATATGACTGTTCAACATCAAAGAAACACCATTAAACTATAATTTATAAAGGCCAAAGTCATGTGGTCCAAGGAAGTAGCTTGATGACCTTACCTAACTCTGGAATAATTTAGAGCTATGCTGTCCAATAAGTTAGCCACTAGCTATGTGTGGCTATTTATATTTAAATTAAATTAAATTAAATTAAGAATTCAGTCCTTTGTACACTAACCACATTTCAAGTGCTCAGCAACCAAACATGGCTAGTGGCTACCGTATAGGACACAGCAGATCTAGACTGTTTCCATCATCACAGAAACGCTGGTGGTATGCTTTGGTTTACCAGCGGTCCCCAACCTTTTTGGCACCAGGGGGCCAGTTTCATGGAAGACAATTTTTCCACAGATGGGTGGGGGTGAGTGGGGAGGTGAAGCTCAGGCGGTGATGCAAGCAATGGGGACTGGGGGGAACAGAGCGGCCATAAATACAGACGAAGCTTCGCTTGCTGTACAGGGACCCCCCCCTTTCCTAAGTTTCATGGAAGACACTTTTTCCGTGGACCGGGAGAGGGCTGGAGCTCAGGTGGTGGCGCATGGCCAGGTTCCTGACAGGCCATGGACCAGTACCGGGCCATGGACCAGGGGTTGGGGACCGCAGGTTTAGAGAATTGGACAGCACTGGTTTAAAGAATTGAAAAACATGGGTGGTAAATATCTGTGATGGCAAACTATGTAAATAAATAATGATATATCTATACAACAAAACACTACCCATCTATTAAAAAGAATGAGTCTGATTTACAGATTTATATGTGCTGACCAGAATGATATATTATTAAGTGGCAAAAAATACCTTTCAGAACAGTATCATAACGAGACCTTGATTCTGTTCAAATAAATAGACATGCTGGTGTGTGTGTCCACTGTATGTGATATGACTGCGAAGACTCTGCACTGATGTGTTGGCAATGGTAATGGGAGGAGTGCTTATGAAGGACTTTTCTAGGTTATGCGTGTTTACAATGCTTAATTTTTTTTTAATTAGAGCATGTTTTTCTAAGCAAAAAAATAAATAACACCCCCAAAAGGATACAAGCACACATAAAGATATAGATACCAAGTGGTTATCAAATCCCTACACTATCAAACTGAAACATCAATTATTTCAAATACTCTTTGCGAAGAAGCAGAGACCCAGTCTATAATTCAGGATTGAGGCTATCAGTACTTGTGCTGTTGACTGAAAAGAGACCTTCAGAGTGTAGATAAGAAAGATGATTTTTTTTTTCTTCCAGAAAATTCAAGAACCTAACTTATAACCTTTGCTCCTTTCCATGGAGATGAACCAAAAAAACAAAAGATCAAGACTCCTTCCCAGGAAGCAGTTTAACTCGTATCTACAGGTGAGAGAATTTCAAGACTGTTCAACATTCCCAAAACTGAATTTAGCATCAATCCGCGTTATCTCTGTGAATGGAGTCACTGTTCATACTGCCCACCTCCTCCCTCACCTTGCCTACTGTCTAATATGGGCTCTCATTATTTTTCTTAATCAATTACAATGTGTCCTATCCCCTGCTTCCAAAGCCACCCCCCACTCTACAGGCAGAATAATCTGACACATATATCTGATCTCACTCTTCCCAAAGGTATGCCACTCCACTTAAAATCAAAAGGAAAAATTTTAACATGGTACGAAACGCTTGATTTTAGGCCCTGATACCTCTCCAGTCTTATCTCTTGCCCCTCACTAACGGCTGAAAAACCCAAGCTCCTCCCAAATAGACTGAACTGATGTGTCTTATTTCAATTTCCTCTCATAGAATGATCTCCCTGATTCTACCCCCTTTCTTTCTACTTTCATTGGCTACTTCCTACATGTCCTTCAAAATTCAACTCAAACTTCATTACCAGCTCTGCTGCTCCTACTTAAGGCAAGGTGAGTTTTTTAATCTCTTATAAAATCTTCTATAGATCCGATCACCTGTATTATCTGTTCCCTGGCTAGACTATAAATTCCTAGGCAGTAAAGTCAACAACTTAAAATGTCTTTGCTATCCCAGGCCTTAGTGCAAGCACCTGAAAGATACCTACTAAGTGTTTGTGTGATGAATGCCTCTGCCCCTCAAAATACTCAAAACTAAAAACTAATTAACACAGACTGTCTAGTTAAGTCCACAATGACAAAAAGCATAGAGTGTCATTTTCCTGATTGGCCAACACAAAAATAAATGATACTTCCAAATTAAAACAACAGTGAGATACTGTATCACTATATACCTATTAGAATGGCTAAAATGCAAAACAATGGTCACACCAAATGCCAACAAGGATGTGGAACGATAGGAACTCTCTTATTCATGGCTGCTGAAAATACAAAATGGTATAGACACTTTGGAGGACAGCTTGGCAATTTCTCACCAAACCAAACATATTGTTAC
>NW_012148596.1:251810-259324 GCF_000956105.1 Propithecus coquereli
GGGCAACAAAAGCGAGACTCTGTCTCAAAAAAAAAAAAAACAACCATAGAATGTACAACACCAAGAGTGAACCTTAATATAAACTATCGATTTTGGGTGACAACGATGTGTCAATGTGGGCTCACTGCACGTCTCACTCTGTTGTAAAATGCTAACGGTTGGGGAAGGTGAAGGGGAGGAATTTGGGCACTCTATACTTTCCACTCAACTTTGCTGTGAACCAAAAACTGCTCTAAAAAATAAAGTCCACTGAATGAATGGATGAACCACGTGCAGACATGCAAGAAACATGGATAGGTGTATCTAACCTTTCTTTCAATACGTCTCACTACTGTCACTTATACATTATTTGTTTTCCAACCAAGAATAATATTCGTCGAGAAGGTAAAATACACAACATCACTGAAAATTTGTGCCCATGTAAAGATCAAGTATTCATTCCCATTTAACAAATTTCAACAACTACCTTTTAGAGCAATTTATAGTGCTAGTGACATAAGCCATCCCCATCTCTACCCCCACCAAAAAAGCATGGGGGAAAAGCTGATAACATGGAAGCAAAGAGATGGGTAGATAAAGAATTTGTTATATTTCTCTCTACTTTTATGTATATTTTGAAATTTTTTCATAATTAATACATTTTTAAAAATAAAGAATCAATAATATTCATTTCTTTAAAGTGGAATGAATTTAATGAGAGCCTATTAAGTATGAGACACAGTTCCAGGCATCGAGGATACAGCAAGAAGTGCAACATCTAAAGTTCCTGCCTCATGGAGTTTACATCCTAGTAAGTGGGCACCAGAAGACAAACTTTCCTGGGACTTGAGAACACTGAAGCAAAGAAAGGACAATGTAAGCCTAGAATTTTCTTATTATTTTCTGTATAAGCTGGGCATTTGAAAAGAATGTAACCCAAACTCCTTGTATAACCTGCCTTCTATTTTTAAGGAGAAAACTAAAACAAAAAACAAGAATAGGTAATGGGCATATTATTCAGAGAAAACTACCACATCACTCAAACATCACTGGTATGAACACTATATTCTATCACTGCCACCTAAGTGACTACGCCACCAGGACACTGAAATACTAGCTTTACTTCCCACTCTATCTTGTCCAAAACAAGGAAGGTAAAGAGATCAACTTGGTAAGCACCAAGGAGGGAAGAGCCAGAACTGGGAGACAAGGCCTTTGGTCGATACTGGATTCAACTAGCATCTGAATAGGAAGTCATCATTTATTTTCAAGAAAATGGGCATGCCAGATGTGTGACTGTTTAAGCAAAAACAAGTAGCAGTGTATGTCATACGTGGAAATTACACGAAGTTTTACCAAATCAGAATTGAAATTAACTTTTGAAAATGGGACAGGATGCTCAAAAAATTACTTCCTGATTGTCACACATTAATGCTTCTGTATCTCTGCTATTCTTGTGACCCAATAAATTGTGATGGGAAATGGAGAGGATTTCCTTTGTTGACAAAAATGCACAGATACTGTTACTACCTGAAAGTGTTTAGATTAAAATAGGAAGCCCACATTTCCCCTTTGTAAAGTCACAAACAACCTGTCTGGGCTACAAAAGAGTATGCATGAGCCACCTGACATTTGTGCCTTACTTCCCGTTTCAGTCATGAATACAACTCTTCCACTGACCTGCTGGGTTCTGCCCATAAATGCCTCACATTTTTTCCATAAAATTAGGTCTTTTATCTTCTCTAAGATGTCTTAACCTTCTAGATCTTTCTTACAGGCTTTATCATTAAAATACCTTTCTTGGAGACTAAAATTAGGCATATACCCCATTTGCGTTACTATGAATGAATCAAGACGTCTAAAAAATATTTATCTTTGAACTCAAATTTGAACTCAAAGTAAATCATGTTTTTCATTCAAACTTGTCTCTTACTTCCTTTTGGCAGCTCTGAAAGGTGAGTGCTTCACTTCCTCACACAGTCTGATAGTTCTTCCCACACTCAATAAGGAAAAATTTCTTCTTCAGCCCAACACCCCATCATTTCTGTACCTCACATTAGGTACCTTTCTTTCAAGAGCTTATTCTTTTCCTAGATCCTAAAAACATGCCTTCTCTAGATGGTGCCTGAAAACACAATTCCTAAACTCTTTTCTGAGTTTTCTCCAACTCATTACCACTAGCAATATTTCTGATGGACACACTAGAAGCCCTAAGAGAGCCCCCTCATTGTACCTCCTTGTATTTCTCTCCCCGTTCACGTGTGGAACCACTTCCAACATTCTAAACGTTTATTCCTCTTAGAGTTGACCAAAACCCGCAGAACTTTTTTTTAGAAATGCTGCTGCTAATCTATCTCATCCATTCTGAACTTACTATATTTTAAAACCTTTCCCTTCTCCTACTCCGTCCATTGCATTTAATATTTCTGAAGTCGGATTTCATTGGTTTAACCTCTTACATAGAGATCAAGTCTAAAGTCAGGCAGATAGGACTAAATAGAATATAATCAAAATTAAACTTAAAAAGCCCTTCAGAATATTTTCCTCTGGTGTCCGAACAGGACCAGATACAGTGGATGGCTGGCATCCAGTGGCTGCATCGTTACCAAAAATCCCGTATCTTAAACTACCAGAATCATACTCAGTGTGGCATCTCTATGAGCGGTATTCAGACACAACAGATTTAAGCAGCCTTTTTCAAACAGCATTCCTCATTTCAACCACAGAACACAAAAAATAATCAACTATTTTCTCAGTCTTCCAACAATGATACACAACTAACACCATCCTAAATGCATAGGAGAGAAGGTAATTGATCACATACAGTGGATGCTTTACGGAATCAGGGATGAGTTCTTTCGGTTGAGAAAGGCTCTTTCATCTCAAGTGTAGTCTAGGGAATGTGCCCACGGAATGGAACGGATGGCCACGTAATTCAAACCGCTCAAGAGCACCAGCATGCACTCTTGCTCTCCCATCCCCACACACACCTCCCTCTCTCCTGCCCACTTGGTCTTCAGCCCCCAACATCTTAAAGGGCTTTTATTGAAATTTATGTAAGGTAAATGAGCTTCTTACAGAATTTCACTACAAATCCAATCAACAGCTGCTAAAATATTAGTAAATGCAAAGGAAATGTAACAAAAATGTTGGCAAGAATGTTTCTGGTGAGACTGTGTTGGTTTTTTCACATTTTTTCTTACACATTTAAAAAAATAACTATATATTACCTTTATATTCATAGAGAAAATCTACTTCTTAATAATTTCTAAGAGTTTATAATAACACGGGGAAATATTAAGTGGAAAAAAAGCAACGAATAAGACCATATTGACAATATTTCTGATTAAATGTTGGGGAAAAAAAGCAAAATGTTTGTCTTTAAGTAGTGGAGAAGTGTTTGAGTTTTCTTCTGCTTGTCTTTATTTCCTGTATTTTCTATAAAGAGTGCTCTTTGATGATATAATTTGGGGAAATGGACTTCACTTTTAAAAATCAGATTTCTTATTTTGGCAACCAGATGTTATCACTGCTTTCTGTTTCAACAGTTAAGAGCAAAACCAACGGCATCAATAGTTCTGTCTCAACCTGTATTTTATATGATCTACTAACAGACTGAACAATCCCAAATCATATTTCTGAAATCATTTTCCTTGCTCACATTTAGGATTTTGTCACAACGTTTCAGTGTATCTTTATTTTGCTAAACATGATATTCCTTCTAAAAGCTACATAACACTAAAAGCCCAAACTTTATCAACCACACCATATATCCATGTAACACAACTTCACCTGTACCACCTAAATCTACTGAAATGAAAGAAAAACAAGCTACATAAATGTCCATACCCACATAATGCCATAATTTTTAGCCAAATATTCTGCCATTGGACCCCTTAAATTCTGCTCATTTCAAGAAATAGGCTGAACATGAGAAATGACTGAATAAGTATGTCCATTCCATACAACTACCTTACAATATCATTCCTCTTTTGTTGTTCAAGAAACTAGGGCTCAGAGAGAATAAAAACTCACATTCAAGGTAACAAAATTTGTAAGTGGCAAAGCTACTATTCAAACTCAAGTCCAACAAATTTCAAAGTCTAAATTCTTTCTACTATGCAATGTGGAATGAAGAAATGCCTTCTAGAATCAGCTTTGCCACTAACTTGTCATTTGCCCTTGAACAATAATTGGATTCCTCAGCTATAAATTAAAGGCTGGACTAGATGACCTCAAAGATCCCTTCCAGCTCTAATGGCCTATGCTCCAAAGCTTCCCCCTTCCTTTAAAGCACACTGAAAAATCCTTTAGTGAGGACAAGATTTTAGCAACTACTGTCCTGTTTATGTTCTGTCTTGAACATCCTTTGTATGCTGGTAAATTACCAGGGGATAGTTTTCTTTGCATCTGGCACTATCTTCCCAAACCAAGAGAATATATTGCTGCCAGAACTATAAAATAGCAATTTCTAACAAAATTATTTGTCACTATGTCTAATGGCTTTCCCCTTAAATGTGCATTTTAGATGAAAATGTGATCAATCATTTTTAAAATTCTACAGGGACAGTAATATTATATATTCAGGGCCATTTCAACATATGCTAGGGGGTCAAAGAGATCTCTCATATGGGGAATTCTCCAGAATATCAAATTAGTAAACATAAATGAGCCTCTAGTGTTGGTTTTGAATTGAAATAGATCAACTGGACCAATCCCGGTCCACATTCAAACCCAAATCTTAGGGAGAAGCATGTATAGCATTTCCAGCAACTCTAGTTAAAAGCACAGCTACACATAGGAAGAAAAATAAAAGGCATTACTTCCAATCTTTAAAACAGGTAAGTCCATTGTACCCTATTTACAAAGCCAACTTTTGCACAAATCCCAAAAAGCTACAAAAAAGCTAAATGCCCCTGTACTCATATTCTCCTTTCAAGTTTAATTAATCTATCCTCGTAAAAGAATCACTATTAAATCTTCTGGACAAGGCATTACTTTCAGAAATCTGTCAGTACACCCAGACACAATGATTGCATCACACCAAGATTTTTCAGATCTGGCTGATTAGAAGGCACTGTCAGAGCCAAGGAACTGATGCTAATACTACTGTATAAAAATTATATTCTGGTAGTTATGAACCATGTTCTCTGCTTTTGCATTTCAATAGTGACAACAAAAAAAGGGCAAATGCAAAATTCCAATTTGGTATAAGGACACTTAAAAGGCAATGAAAACCAGCCATTGTCAAAGTACATAAGCACTGACTGGGTGCAGTGGCTCACACCTGTAATCTTAACACTTTGGGAGGCTGAGGGGGGAAGATTGCTTGAGGCCAAGAGTTTGAGACCAGCCTGGGCAACATAGTGATACCCCCATCTCCACAAAAATTAAAAAATTAGCCAGGCATGGTGGCATGCACTTGTAGTGTTAGCTACCAGGGAGGCAGAAGCAGGAGGATCCCTTGAGCCCAGGAGTTTGAAACCACAGTGAACTATGATCATACTACTGTACTCCACCCTGGGCAAGAAAGAATGATCCTGTACCCCCACACCTCAAAAAAGTATACAACCATTTCTAAGAGTCCCCAAATTACAGTAATCAGGATACTCACACATATCTGCTCATAAGTTTTCAACATCTACTAAGTGGGTGCCTATAGTGTGATGGGCACTGTTTTTAGGTAGGGAGATGTAACAGGGAAAAAGAAAAAACAATGTCCCTGTGTCCATGCCTTACATTACGATGGGGAAAGATTCACATAAAGAAGTAAATAAATAAATGTAGGGAAAATATTTTAGGGCTTGCAGGCCATATGGTGTCTCACTGCTACTCAATTCTGCCATTATAGTCAGAAAGCTGCCATAGACAATACATAAATGAATGGGCACACTGTGTTCAAATAAAATTTTATTTACAAAAACAGGCAGGTAGTGTTTAGTTTGCCAAACCCCTGGTCTACAGCACACCCTTCAAGATTATCTGATTTTGATTTTATGGAATCTACTTTACAACTCTGCAATTTGTAGGTAACTGAAAGCAATGCAAAATAATTGCCTGTTGACGTACAAATGAATTTTGTCTGGTGGACAGTTAAATCTTCATACCTTTGGAAAAGCCCATTTTGTATCCATTTGTACACCCTCAATTCAACACAATTTCATTCCATGTACATTTATGCTTTTTTAGACTTCTCCTTTGATCTGGTTATATATAACACATACCTGGTTCCCTCATTTAATTAATGGGTTAAATTAAAATGTTTAACATGTATTCATTTTATATCTATATGAAAGTCAAGATTTCGCCGTTTTTGGAAAATTATCCTTTAACAGTTTTGGGGGTCTCACTAAGATGTCCAATGGATTCACATGCAGAGCCACGAAAACTTCCTCACCAGAGTGCACTGCACTGGGGATGCTCAAATCCAGGCAGTTTCCTTGGCTGCCAGGGGTGAATCCAAGGGGCACTAGAATTTGGCTGTCTCTGTTTAATTTTAAATTTCCTCTAATAATTTTGTGTTTTGGTTAACATACAGCTGATAAGTTATTCCCCATTTATGGAAGCAATGGCTGGGGATTTGGTTTTATGGTCTGACCATTTGGTGATCTCTGTAAATGGATTAATGGTTTGTAGAGTCCATTCTCTGTTGGGTGAGAGAAAACAGAGAATCCAGTTCTTTAGTCTTTTTCTGCTTGTCCATCACGTACGACCTTCTAAGCTAGGAGAAGATGTGCTACTAGACATGTAAGGAGAGAAGCCATGTAGACTGATGGATACACAACTCTGTAGCTCAGAGGGAAGGCAAGAGAGAGAAAACTGGATGTCATCAAGACACAGCTGTCTATGAAACTGAGGCATAAATGATCTCTCTAGGGAGAGAATATAGACAGGGAAGAGACAAGGACTAAGCCCCAGGGCTCACTAACATGGGGTTGGGGGAGCCAAGCCCCAATCCATCGGACACACCATCAGAAGGAGTCAGCGAAGACTGAGAAAGGCCAACTAGACGACAGGAGGAAAACCAGGAAGTTGTGTGTTCTAGAAGCTGGGCACAGCGTTTTGAGGAGGCCTGATCAACTGTGTTTCTAAATGCTACTGGGACATAAAGCAGAGTGATCTGTATATGAAATGTATGTTAAAGGAGAAAGGGAGCCTATTTGTACAAATGACTGTCCAGGAAAGGCAGTACAGGTTGAGTATCCCTTTTCCAAAATGCTTGAGACCAGAAGTGTTTTGGATTTTAGAATATTTGCATAAATATAATGAGAATCTTGGGGATGAGACCCAAATCTAAACATGAAATTCATTTATGTTTCCTATATACCTTATACACATAGCCTGAAGGTAATTTTATACCTTTAAAATTTTTATATTTTTTATTAGTGATCTCACTGTTTAAAATGGCCCCCAAGCATGATGTTGAGATGCTGTCTAGTGTTCCTAAGCACAAAAAGGCTGTGTGACGTGCCTTATAGAGAAAACACGTGTGTTAGGTAAGCTTGAGTTATAGCGCTGTAGGCTGTGAGTTCAGT
>NW_012148596.1:259374-259973 GCF_000956105.1 Propithecus coquereli
ATGGGACCCAATTTTAAACAAAAGTTGTATTTATGTTTCATATAGACATTATACACATAGCCTGAAGATAATTTTATGATATTTTTAGTAATTTTTTGCATGAAATAAAGTTTGTGTCAAGTACTTAGGTGTGGAATTTTCTACTTGTGGAGTAATGTTGGCATTCAAAGGAGCTTTGAATTTTGGACCATTTCTGATTTCAGACTTTTGGGTTATGGACACTCAACCTTGTACCTTCTCTGTTGGTCAACTTTCTCTCTGCTGTTCTGTTTGTTTCTAGAGACCCTGGAACAAATATAGTCATTCACCATCTTGTCCCAGGTATGTGATGTGATCATAAGATAAAGAGAAAACCAAGTCTCTCATCCTAAACTTTAAAATGAAAGCAGGGAGATTAAAAAAATCTCTATATAATATCTACATAAGAAAATTGATAAAATATCTATATAAAGACACCTGAGGCCAGGCACGGTGGCTCACGCCTGTAATCCTAGCACTCTGGGAGGCTGAGGCAGGTGGATCGTTTGAGCTCAGGAGTTTGAGACCAGCCTGAGCAAGAGCAAGACCCCGTCTCTACTAAAAATAGAAAGAAATTAGCT
>NW_012148596.1:260023-260863 GCF_000956105.1 Propithecus coquereli
ACAATACAGGAAAACACAAAATAAAAATATTAATAGACAAAAGAGCAAAGAAGTCATCCACCTAAGAACTTTAGGCAGTTATTTCTAAGATATTGTCACATCTAATGTTAAACTAAAACAAGATATAATTTGGATAGCTGATAAAATGTAGTATCTACTTAATGAAGGTAAAGAACACGGCTATATTCTTAAGGCTTTGGAAAAGTATGCCAAAACATACCAGAGCAGTAATATTTAAAATAACTGAACTTGATTGAAAAAAGATACCATCTATGAAGAAGGCCACACAGGGATGATTAAAAAGTATCCATAAATACCTCTATAACAGACAATCTGACACAGTGGTTGAGTTTCGAACTAGACTAACAAATTCAATTCACCACAGAGAAAGTAGTAAAAGTTGTATATAAATTTATTTTTATCAGAAAAGCCCTTAGAGAAAAAAATACTGATAAAAAGACTAGATATCTATTTTTATTTCTTTATTGAGCAACAAAAAAAATCTGACAGACTGCAAATCGCCATATATTTACTGCAAAATTTTCCATGCTGCTTCTCTGAAACTGACTTCCAAATGCTGCAATTATTTAAAAAGTACCTCCTTGACCACCCCCAAAACTGCAGCACTTGCTGACCAGTGGTCTCCACAGGTCCTGCAGCACAGACGTGTGTCCTAAATTGGTGGCTAAACCCCACGGGAGACAGAAGCAAATGAACCCCACAATGATATCAGAAGATCCTGGCTCAGTCATAAACCTTCTGGGGTGATGTGATAACCCACTGCAGTAGAGAGACTTAAAGACATTCACTAAACTGAACTTTTTATTACATTCCACAAAA
>NW_012148596.1:261843-270743 GCF_000956105.1 Propithecus coquereli
GTTGGGTGCCATAGGGGACTTGGATTCCCTCTGGAGTCTATGCAGTTGCCAAGGGTGTTAATTATAAATAACTAACCTAAGATTAAATTACATTTCAGAGGAAAACCAAACTTGAAAAATTATTCCTGGCATTAGTCTCCGAAGCTGCAGATGAATTAGACCCTGAAGCAAGCAAACAAACAAATAATATAACTGGGTCTCTGAGAGGAAACAAAAGGAAAGTACTGAGAAAATGGGACAAAGGCTAGAGAAAACCCGCCTGGTCTCAAAGGATGAGTGAGCTACAGAGACATCTAAGTGGCAGAGGGTGGTGTAAATTAGGAACTAAAGATTTCAAGTATTCAAGAAAGATGGTATCAAACAGAAAGGCAAAAATTAACAAGCTAAAAGAACATTAAGCTGTCTTCATCTTCAGCACAGCCCCAAAGGGAGGAAAAAAGAGTTTTCATACTTGATTTATAAGAAATTAATACAAATCACAGTCTACACCTCCTAAACTTGGTACGGATCATATATTAAACACACACAACTCCAGTTCTATAAGCCGCAAATGAACCCGCCAAATATCAGTTTAGTTAAGTTTGATAAAATCTTACAAAAAATGGCAGGCTTTCAGACCTGTGGGCTCTCTTTGCTTTGAAGAAGTATTACCAAGAACAGGTTCCAAGTAAAGACAAGTGGCTCTATAAAATATCACCCAATGGGAAGGCAGCAGGGCAGAAAGGTCAGGAAGGAACTAAACGCTTAGCTTAGCAAGAGTAACTGCTCGCACAGTCCACACACGCAGTCACCTGACAAAAGGCTCTGTGGATTTTGTTCACAGTTTTCTGTTAAACCTCAGTTACAAAGTTGAAATTAATCAGGCCTTCTTAAAGATAAGCTAGTATTTGTCAAGAAAGCAACTCCTCATCACCCGGCTATCATTTGGCCCCTCTTGCTCATGCTAATTAAAGTCCCCGTTATTTGGAACAAAAAAGCCCACCCTAAGAAATAAAGATGCCTGAGAATCAGAAGTGAATAATGGGTCTCCTATAATTCTAAGATAATACAAATGTCATAAGCCAGGCAGTGAAGTATAATGAAGATAACTAAAAATAGATAATTTTAATACCTTGTAATTAACAGTCCTAAGGTTAATTGAAGAAAACAGGATATAAATTTACATATAAAATATGACTTCACATTCATAACATTATAAATATAACTGAAAGACAATACATCTAAATATTAATAGTAGTTATAATATTATCAAGAAGGGATAGGTTTTTTATTTTCTTATACTTTGTAACACACTTAGAATACAAATTTGTGTACATTGTATACATAATCAAAAAAGTTGTGTGTCTGTTTCTTTAAAAGGTCATTTTACAAAATGTAGAAAATACCAAAGGGAAAATAATTTCTAATATTCCCCACCTCTTCCCAGACTTGGAATCATCATCCACAGTTAGTGAAGCAGATACCAGGGGTGTCATCCTGGGTTCTTTCTTCTTCCTTACTCCTCACATCCAAGCGGTTACCAAGTCTGTCTCACAACCTTAACCACCCTTCCATTCCATCCTCACTGCCACCATCCTCACACCAGCCCCTATAATGGCCTCACTGCAACAGTCTTCAGAACTGCTCCCACCCCACGATGAAGCTCTCTGGCCTGCAGTTCCTTCTCCATTTCCTTCTCCATCTACACTCCATCTCAGAGTGCTTCTCACCCTTCCACTAGTTGGTTCTATCTACTTTTGACATGAGGAAAGTATCTAAGATCCAAGGCAACAACGGGCAGTTGCTGAAGATCAAGACACAGTAAGTAATCCCAAGAGGAAGATGAAAAGAGACCTCTCTCGTGACATAAAGGTTAGGGAGGCAAGGTGAGCTGATTTGTTCTGCTCTTTTGACGTTCCCCAAAGAGGCAGAAACTGGGAGAAGACTATGTAGTGCTGCTCTGAGGGAAGATACTTCTGGTGCTCTATACCAGTCTTACCCAATGAACACCTCTGAGACACACCACTGGGCAGTTCGAGGATAACAAACCCTCTGAAACCACTGCCTGACAGATGAGACTTCTCTCAAATTATCCCAGAACCCACAAGAGGAGGCCTGGCACAGGCAACGCAGGCACTATCATCCATCCTGCAGAGTGCTACAGCCTGCTCTTGTTGATTCTGGATTAGATCCTATCTAATCCATTCGTCCTGCAGCAGCCAAAATAACCTTTCCAAAATGCACCCTCCTGCCTATGACTCTCCTTCACTCTCCTGCCTATGACTCTGCCAGGACTCCCTGTCCTACATGCCCACACCTGAGTCATGAGACCCTTCCTGATCTGGCTCTTAAACCCCAGAGCCCATGCTCAGCCACGTGAGTTACTTTCTCCCTGGGCTCTGCACACACTGTTCCCTCTACTGTCCAGATCCTTTTCCCATTCTGCACGCCGCCCCACCCCGCCATCCAGTCTACATAACCATGCTCAGGCCCCTCCTTGGAAGTCACTCTCTCTGGGAAGCTTTCTCTGAGCACCCGTCACACTTCCCACCAGCTCCCAGCCACACTGGGTGCAAGGTCTCCCCCGCTCCGTGCTCTCAAAGTTCCCTTCCCTACTCCTGTCATAGCATTCACCACACTGAACTGAAATCGCCTGCTTTCTTGTTTTATTCCCTAATGGTAACTCCTCGGGGCAAGGGGTAGTGCCCTAAACACTTATATTTCCAGCATACAGCACAATGCCTGACATACAGTTGACACAATCTGTAATACTTATTCAACAAACGAATACAAAAAAAGATGGATGAACTGATAGGAATATGGCAGCAGCATCTGTGAGAGTCTGGAACAAGGGCTGGAAAAGGAACAAATGGTAACTTAGGAAAACTGAAATGATTCCTGCTTGAATGGCCTTCATTTCACCGTCAATCAAAAGAAATACCTCAAAGCACTTTCAACAACATATCAGTTTCCTGACACCACAGAAAGTCAACAGCAAGCAGAACCCACTGTTTTGGAAATAACACATATAGTTGAGCTATTTCAAAAGAACCATCATAAACAGGAAGAATTTTTGTAACTGGAGGCTGACAGTGGTTATGGAGAGTTCACCTCCCTCAAGCTCTGATCTTCAAGGCCCCTCACCTGACTCTCTTCTCCAATCTCAGATAAGGGAGATGTTTACTGATTATAAAGTAATCCAATGCCAACTGTACACTATGTATTTTTCTGTTTAGGGGATTACATTTCTGTTTCTTTCCTGTTATAAACTAAATGGCAAAGGTGGTGAAGCTTCTGGCTATATAAAAGAAGAATTCTTTAAGGAGTAAAAAAAGACTAGATTGTAAACTACATGTCATACGGATCACGTCGATCTAAAATGGTTTCTTTCATGTGTAGCTTAAAAGAAACAAACTATAGTGAGATGACTGGAAGAGAGTATCAGACTTCCATTTTAGAATCAGACCTCTTGATCACTAATAGCTAAAAGTTTAAGATTCTGAAACACTGGAAACAAAAAACAAATGTAAATCTGAAGAATAAATACTAATTTCTAATGTCTATTTTAACAATGGCATTAAATAGTTACCCATAAAACATTCCCATAAAAGAAAGCATTACTTTACTGGCTCCAGGACTCAACCTGTGAGTGAGTCCACTGTGTATAATTTACATAGCCACATGTAGACCCAAAGTCCCTCAATACACCCAGTTTAAAAACAAAAGTATCTCTGCTTGTCCTATTTTTATTATAACTCTTATTTGTATTACTTACTGGAATGTAATAGATGCCCATCTTGGGGGTTTCATTGGCAGTAAGAAGCATTCCTAAAAATAAAACATAATGAAAAAGGTAAACACATAGCGGGGAAAAAAAGTATGCTATCTGTTTTACATTTTGAAATGCCTGAGGTGCTCAGTACATGGTGTGCAGAAGAGCCCAGCCTGGAAGACGGGAGCCCCAGGAGGCAGGTCCTGAGCTCTGGTCCCTGACTCTCCAGATGGAGGACCCCAAGCTATGAGAAAGGCCAACCTCCCCACCTGCGAAATGATCAGGTTGTACTGGAGTAAATGAGCAGGCGGTTTCCACCATAAGGTGCTTAGGTCTATGTAAAGTTTGCCATCATTTTTAGGGGGAAAATTTTAAGTTTCAGACACACAGATAAAATGTAGTTTCAGTGCACAATTTATTAGAATAATAACGAAGAAGTTAAGAAGAAAGGCTTCCTTCTGTTAATCAGGAATCAGAGACACAAGTTAAAGCATTTCCCACAAAATGTCACAGCAAATTCCTAACTTTTGCATTAAACTTAAATGACTACGGGGAATGCTATGCGGAACTACACCAGAAAGATCTACAGGGACCATAAGAGCCCTGACTATACCACAGTCACTCTCCCACAAGGGAATTTTAACAGACTGAACCAACAGGGTGAGTAATAATGTAGTCTCCTTGGGATCGGCATTATAAGAAAGCAAAACTGAAGGAAGGAATAACTCTCTGGCATTCAGTACAGGATCCTCTATAACCCCAGGAGCAACAGTAACCTATAAAACCATTATTCTTTGGTACTGAATAATTTAGTACCAAAACATTCAAATATCGCAGTCTTGTTCTCTTTTCTCTGCCACTTTTGCAACACACGCCTCCACCAAGTTTTCGGAAGCAGCTCCAATGTGGCAATATGCAGCTACCAAGACTCCCCACAGCTTCTCTCCAGATTGCTGTACCTCAAATAAAACTGAGGTCAGCAAACATTTAGCTAGTCCTTTGTAATATACATTATTTTAGTGAACATGTGACAACCCTCTAAAATAAGAAATATCTCTATTTTACTGATCAGAAAAATAAAGCTCAAAGGGACGGGTGAGAGAATGTTATGGCTAAAAGTCAAACTCAAAAGCTCTTGTTTTTAAAGACTGTTGCAGACCAACCAAACTATATTCACTTTAAAAATCTATTTGCAAAATACAATAAAGGAACCCACAGAGGGAAGACATTTAGATTATTAGATCACATAATCATAATTAAATACACCAAATGTTAAGGACAATGATTTGATTGTTTAAGGAAAATAATTTTTGTTGCCCTTCCTTTTGTTAATACGAAAGCTTCTAAAAGTGATGATATTTGATGCTGTTACAGAAATGAAATGCTGAGTGAATAAAGTCAATTACCCTTCAAGCAGAAAGCAGGGATTCAACGGTATCTCACCAAACCACGCCTTGCCTATAACTCAAAAGTATAAGCTAGCCTTGAACTGGGACCAACAGGTCACCAAAAATACACATACAGCCCCACGCCATAAAAACATCTAAAAGCACTTAATGAAACCTTAAAAAGGCAAGAATACATGTCTAAATTAAATCAAAACAAAAATCGGAGCTATTTTTCATAGCTTGTAGCCCATAAAATCTTTCCTCTCGGCACGTTCCCTGGCCCTGGGCACAGAATGTTCACTGAAGCCCACATGGGAGGAAATGTCATCTACTGATTGTGCCTCCCAGGCCTCCACTAACAGCACGGCCCAACTTTCTCCAAGAGCCTTCAGACATCATTAAGGAAGAAGTTTTGGGGATAGAAGCAACATGTTACAACCAAAAAGAAGGTTCCTGAAGACATCTCCTAAGCCTGTCTCCACGGGTTCAACCCTGAACACTGAACATTCAACAATGAACCACAACCACACCTACCAAAGAAACCATAGAAAGGGCTCTAATCTAATTATGTAAAAGAATTCAAACTGGACACAGCTCGACTGTTTCCTACAATGGAGTAGGACCTCACTTGGCCATATACGGCCAATGACACAAGCTGATCTGCTACCATACTAAAGTGGGGAGGATAGGGCCGAAAGCAATTGTAAATGAGAAAAATAAACAACCTCACAAAGCTTAACGCGTATTAGAAGTTTCTAATAAGTAGAAACAGAAAACTCAAACCAGTGAAACAAAGACTTAGTTCAGCAGCAATACAGGCAAGAGAAGCACAGAGTGTGAGCACTGCGCCAGGTCCTTTACAGCCTCAGAAAGTTAACTCATTTGCTCAAGGTCACCACACAGCTAGGAAGAGAGTAGCTGACAGTGTATTGACTCCAAAGCCCATGTAACATGGGACACTAAGACTCCAATAACTAAGATAAAATTAGAAGACTTCTTTCACGATCAAATAATAAACCACTAAAAAGGGTCAGTATAAATACCATATAGCAACATTAAAAACGATTTTATATAATGTCAAACTTAAAAGCAAAAGACAATCATATGTATAGCATGAGGACAATTTAAAACATATGAATGCAGGATTAATACAGTAAGAATTTCTCCAATAAAAATAGTAATAGTTCTTGTAAAGAGATAGATTGTGGCCTTGTAGAAGGTTTTGTCCTTTAAATGTCCTTTAAGATTGGTGTTTTTATTGTTTCCACAATAAAAATATAAATTTTTAAAGAGAAAAGATAGCACCTAGAGTCTAAAGAACATGCCTCCAATATAAAACAGTACCGTACAATGTACAGTATATAGTGTGCTGTATAGTATAATAATACAGTGAGAGAATTTGATAAAATAGTACCTTCCCCAGAAACATGCACCTATCAATACTCATCTCCATGTGCTTCAGGGGCTAAAGGACTCACTGAAGCCCACAACACAAAATCAGTGCTCTGCAGCAATGCTACTAAAAGTGTGCTCCCAGGGCCAGTCTGCAAAGCCAGGCCAGGAAGTAAGTGCAAAAATTGAAAGGAAGCATTTTAGAAACCTGTATAGCAATTCGACACTGCAGTGACATCCAAATATGTGATCATTTTCCTAGTAATTCATTTTTATTGTATTTCACAAAAGCATCAATCTGCAATGGATCAGAAATTTTAAAACAAAGAAAAAAACAAAACAAAAACCTGGTCCTTCACCAGACACATTTGAGAAGCACTGCATTAAAACATACAGCATCAGTCATTGCCTTGAACAGCTAAGGAGACAGGCTGTGTGCACAGAACTGTGCCAGAGGGGACTGGCAGGGATGCCCCTGCTCTATGTTGAACTTCTGAGAGAAGTATGGGGCATGTGAGCTTACTATGTGAGGCACCAAGGACATTCAGATGACTCCAATAGTTGTTTTCCGTGTATCTGGAGGATACTGACAGAGAAGAAAAGGATGCTTCACACTGAACAGCACAGGCAATCTCCAACAGCCGACAAGGTAGGTGAGAAAGCTGAGGCTGGATAACTGCCCTCATTAAGCCTGAATTAGGTCTTTCTCAAGCCCAAAGCCCACCTTCTTTTCTTTCTATCAATGGTTCTGAAACCACTAATCCTGATTCCATGTGTTTGGAGTGGGACTCAGACATACGTAAGCTTTACAAGCTCTCTGTGCCGTGACTCTGATGCACACCAGTCATAGAGTCATGCCGCCTCTGCAGGTGCCCCGACCTGCACGGAACAGCTGCTCGATGTACAGACACTATACAGGCAGCTGGATGAGCAACGGGAGCAGGGCCAGGAAATAAGCCAGAAAGGCAGGACCATTTCTCAATATTCTGAGCAGTCTTAGTATTAGAAAAACATTACAAAACAAAAATCATGATTAAGGCCGGGCGCGGTGGCTCACGCCTGTAATCCTAGCACTCTGGGAGGCCGAGGCGGGCAGATCATCTGAGCTCAGGAGTTCGAGACCACCCTGAGCAAGAGCGAGACCCCATCTCTACTAAAAATAGGAAGAAATTGACCAAAGAACTAAAAACAGAAAAAAATTAGCCGGGTACAGTGGCGCATGCCTGTAATCCCAGCAACCTGGGAGGCTGAGGCAGGAGGATCGCTTGAGCCCAGGAGTTTGAGGTTGCTGTGAGCCAGGCTGATGCCACAGCACTTGCCCCAGGCAAGAGAGTGAGACTCTGTCTCAAAAAAAAAAAATCACGATTAGACTTTAATTACTCCAAAATGAGTAAGTGAGAAGAAAAAGAAAGTAGAAGGTTTCAGCTTTTTAAAAATATGATTAATCTCATAATGATTAAGCACAAAACATAAAGAAGAGAGTTGAAGGAAAAAGGTGTGGGAAAGCGAGGAAAAGAGCACATGAACGCACCACAGATCCCAGCCACGAAGAAGCGGCGAGATACTGGTCTTACTGTGCTTGTGATCTTACGACATAAATTATTTGGCTATCTTTTGTATGTTTGATTAACCTCTTCTAAGTTATTTGACAGTAACAGTCATTCCTCTGTCCAAGACATCGCTCTTAAAATTGTTATTTTTCAGAAAACTGTACTTTGTAATGAAGACAACACCTTAACAAAGTGATCGACTTCATCCTCACCAATACTAGGATGATCTGACGTGACGAGATCTGAGAACCCAGCAGCTGACACATTATTCTTGTCTGAAATATTTAACCTAAACCAAATTAAGACTTTAGAGTTAACTTGTATTTTAGGAAAAATACAACATGGAGGAACAAGTTAAACACCACGATGAAAAACAATCACATAGATCCAGGATGGGGGACGTTCTACAAGACTACTGGCCTGACCTTAGAAAAGTCAATGTTGTGGAGAAGGGAAAAAAAAGATGGGGGAACTAACTTTGGATTGAAGGAAACTAAAGATATACAACAGTTAAATATAACAGCCTTAATTATATCCTCATTCAAAAAAACAGGCTAAGAAAAGGCCTTTGGGGGACTATTGGGGAAATCTGAAAATGGATGGGATACAAAATAATATTAGGAAAAGGCTGCAATTTTTATTAGGTGTGATAAGGGTCTGTGGTTAAGAGAAGAATGTCTTTCTTCTTACAAGTGCTACACTGGGTGCAGAAGTGCTACCACGTCCATAGCTGGCTTTCAAGTGATTCTACAAAGAAACCGAAACAACCATGCATGTGTAAAGATAAATAAAGCAAATGTGGCTAAAGATTAAAAAACA
>NW_012148596.1:271253-274194 GCF_000956105.1 Propithecus coquereli
AGGCTTTCCAGGCCATCTGGTCTCTGCTACAACTACTCATCTCTGCTGTCAGGCTGCAAAAGCCATGTGGACAATGCATAAATGAACAAGCGTGGCTGTGTTCACATAGAACTTTATGCTAAAAGACAATGAACTTTGAATCTCATATAATTTCTATGTGCCACAAAATATTCTATTTCTTTTGATTTTTTTTCCCAACCATTTTAAATTTGTAACTCATTCTTAGCTCACAGGCTGTAGAAAACCATGTAGTGGGCTGGATTTGGACCACAGGTCAGCCT
Organism: Propithecus coquereli; assembly: GCF_000956105.1. Taxonomy (NCBI): domain Eukaryota; kingdom Metazoa; phylum Chordata; class Mammalia; order Primates; family Indriidae; genus Propithecus; species Propithecus coquereli. Next base: position 271,535 of record NW_012148596.1, read on the forward strand.
GCCAACCCGATACAGATTTTTAAAATGCTGTTCATTAAGAATGTTTTCTGTCCAAATTGTAAAATATTTCTTCATAAATATTACCTTATTAAGTATACATTAATTATCAAAATTATTACACTACAAATGCCTGTACAATTAAAATGATATAAACATAATTAATCGCTGGGCACAGTGGCTCACCCCTGCAATCCCAGCACTTTGGGAGGTTGAGGCGGGAGGATCACTTGAGATTAGGAGTTTGAAACCAGCCTAAGCAAGAGTGAGACCCTGTCACTACATAAATAGAAAATTAACCAGGAGTGGTGATGCGTGCCTGTAGTCTCAGCGACTTAGGAGGCTGAGGCAGAAGAATCGCTTGAGCCCAGGAGTTTGAGGCTGCAGTGAGCTATGATACCACTGCACTCTCGCCCAGGGTACAGAGCGAGACACTGTCTCAAAAAAAAGTTAAGGAAAAAAACACAGAGAAAGGAAAAAGAAAAAAAAATTGTGGGCCACTGACTACACAGAGTTACAAAAAGATTAAATGATAAATTTATTATCATAGCATCCATCATCCAGATTGATAACATAGTGGCATTCAACAAATCTTGGTTCTTCCCTGCCCCAACTTCTGTAATACTTAATACTTGCTGAGCAATGCCCACTGAATCTCTCCTGTACTTCAAGAACTGTGGTTCCTTTCACTATTGTTCAGTCCATTCCCATGGCGTTTCTCAGCTCTTCACCCCCTTTCTCCCCAAAAAGGAACCAGCTCCTGCTTACTTTTTATCTCACTCCACGCTTTCCCCATTGGTAATCTCATTCACTCCCACTGGTGATGGGATAATCTCTGTTTACATATCTCAAAACTTTCTATCTGCACACCTGCTTATCTCGAGACCACATTTCCACTGTGTACCAGACAGGGCTCCCAAGTGCAAGTATGTGGGTCAGTTCAGGGCTCGCTACGTGAGAATCCCTTGAGAAGCATATTAAGATACACACTTGTGAGCCTGCTCCACAGAAACTCTTGAGTCAGTACACCTGGTATGAGGTCAAGGAATCTGTACTTTAAAAGTTGCCCAGGTGACTCTGATGGGCAGCCAGGTGAGACCCTCTGCTGGACACTGCCACTGTGCCATCACCTCCTAATACTCAAATGTTAGAAAAAGAATAATCTTTCTTCCAGATATGCTCCCTTGCTTGTGCTCCCATCTCATCTCGGAATATCAATCGGTTCCTAGTCATTTTAGTTCAAAACTCATCTAGCCTTTACACAGCAGATAAACCCGCCTTCTGGAAAACACAGTGTGGACATGTCCTCTCTGACCACAAACGGAGTCCAGAGGAGCCGGCACATCATGCCTAGACCTCTCCCAGCTGCCACTCTCTGCCTCCCAGACAGCCTCCCCAGAGCCACTGCAGCACAAGAACATGACGGTCCTCCCCATCCCCAAACAAGCCCTACATGCCCATTCTTTCTGCTAGTCTGACACTGTTCTCTCATGTGGATCACCTCAGACCCCAACTCCATTTGACCAAATCTCACTCAGCACTCCACGCACGATGCAAATCAGTCTTCCTGACACTATCCTCTGGGTGCTCCGGGTGAAACCACCCAACGTGTTGCTGCAGTACTGTTTGTACATACATGATAGGACTCCTCATGCTGTGCCTTCTATCCTTCTATCGAAATTAACTGTGTATGTCTGTCCTCAGTGTACACTGCTTGAGCGTAGGAACTGTTCTCATTCTTATCTCATACCTTGAAATTTTTCATAGATTTGCCTTGAACGTATTATTAAATTCTGAAATCTATCATGTAATTTGCTGAACAGCATACACTACAGAATATACCAAAACCCATGGCTTCATGAGCCAACCATGTACCATCAGGCAACTCCTGCCTTCTCCAAATCCCTATCCTTAATTTCCACACACTATTACTAACCACATAAAAGAGCACACTAAAATAGCATTTTGCCTGCCACCTACCTGTATATTGTTACCAGTTTCTACTAATAGCTGGGTAGGCTGAGGACTGACTGAGTCACTAAGAGTGCCATTTTCTGAATCATCCACACCACTTCCTGCTCTTAATTCTTCCAAGTAAGTAAAATGTCCAAGAATTGTCCTGACCAAGCCAAACTCTATCTTAAGAAATAAAATAAACCTAAAAACCAAAAAAGTATAGCCTAGATTTGTCTCACTGAATGGTCATTCACTATAGAATGCATGCATACCTGAGTTGGGGTACAGACAAACATCATTAAGGTCATGCTCTGGCTCCAGAGAAGTAAATATTTTCCCCTAAAATAGCAAGCAAAAATGAATTATTAAAATAGTTAAAGCACAACAACTTTTGGCAATGTCACATAAAGAAAACAAACTGGAAAGAACTCAATCACCGACTGCTACGTAAAGAAATAGAACAACCCGGCGGGGCGTGGCAGCTCACTCCTGTAATCCTAGCTCTCTAGGGGACCAAGGCGGGAGGATCACTTGAGCTCAGGAGTTTGAGACCAGCCTGAGCAACAGTGAGACCCTGTCTCTATCAAAGAGAAAAGAAAAAGAAAAAGAAAAAAAATACACAAAACAACAAAACCCAGCTGGGTGTTGCGGCATGTGCCTATAGTCCCAGCTACCAGGGAGGCTGAGGCAGAAGGATCACTCACGCT
>NW_012148596.1:285359-287836 GCF_000956105.1 Propithecus coquereli
AGGCTGATGCCACGACACTCACTCTAGCCAGGGCAACAAAGCAAGACTCTGTCTCAAAAAAAATGTTCCTCAAATACATAAATTTTGAAAACATTTACTAAAAACATTTCTTGTCTGCAGAGATTCCTCGGAGACTTCAATATGTATCGAAACTCACTGTGAATCTGCAAGAGTAGGAGTCTAACAGAATTACAAACTTGCCTGACAGAAACTTGTCTAACAGAAATACAAACTTGTATGGGACAGAATTCTGTACCATACACAAAGAAAAACGTTCCAAACCACTATCAAGAGAACACCTGAGGCCTACCTCACTGTAGCTCTAGCTCCAAAGCATCTCAGACCAACCACTAAGGCAAGAGTCAAGATTTCTCAAGGTGCTAGAAGAATCCAGCAGTCTAGAGTACCCTCCCCACTCTGACTCAAACTGTAAAGCCTCATTTTCTGTTTTCACAGTATGTTTCTCACAACACATACATGCCTCTAAACAGCAACTTACATATGAAGTTTCCAAATTAAACATATTCACCTGCCCTGTGGATGTTCCAACTGCCATGGTCAAGGCACCATTAAATTTCAAAGCAGAGATTGTTGGTAAACTGTTTATCCTGAAAGGCAAAATGTTCATGCTCCATGAATATACGGCCAAATCTCCTTTCAAGTAACAGGTTCATTACTAATCTTCGCTTCAAATTTAACAGGAAAAAATCACATTTCTAGCCTTCTACAATGTTTAAAAGGTAATTGCATCCAAACTCTCATAATCAAAATTTTAAAATGTTTTATATACAAATATAATCTACCTTTATCTTCCATTTTAATTAAGCTAGGATAAAACATTTACAGAAACGTCCCCTTTTTTACTTAAGAGGAAATAATTTTATATTTAGACATGGGTATATTCATTTCCATTTTAAAATCAGCCATTCCCAGCTAAAATAAAAACTAATCTCCAAATGAGGACCCTAGAACCCCTCAAAGTACCAAAGGCAGAACGAATGGTATGGCCATGACATTAGAATATGCCCCTCATCCACCAACCAAGAGCATCAGCATGGGATAGGGAACCTGTAGCCTTCTGATTTCAAGACTGTTCTTCTTTAAGCACCAAAGGAGGCAAGACAAGCTTCATTTTTCTCTGCTGCGCCCCTTTTAACAAAGGATTTGTTATGTAAAATTTGGATTTAGTCAAAAAGCCCCATTTAAGGACCAGGAAGGCCACCTGTTTCCTTATGGCCTGAGGTTCCCCAACCCTCTGTTGGCATCATCAGGTCTCTTCTGCCACCTAAAGCCTCAACCTGTAACTACCCTGAAGCATCGGTTGTGAACCCTGAGACCTCATACCCACATCATTTTTAGTCATTTAATGTTCAAAATGAACTTTAGAATCATTTTTCAGTACAGTGATATATGAGGGCTGTCCGGAAAGTATCCATCCATTGTTAATATAGCAAGAATGGTTACATGGCTGGATACTTTCCCAACAGCCCTCACATTTTTTCTACTTATTCAAATTTTGTTTCTTAATAAAATTTTGTCATTTTCTTCATATATGTACTTATTAAGTTTATCCCTCAGTATTTTACAATTTTTGTTGTTATAAATGAGAACTCTTTTCCATTGGATCTTTCTAACTGGATATTGCTGATAAATACCAAAGCCATTGGTTTTTGCACATTTTGTAACCCATTTATTTAACTCTCATATTAATTCTTACAGGTTTACAGTTGATTCTACTGAATTTCTTGGGCAGACAATCAAGTCATTTCCAAATAATGACAGCTTGCCTGCCCTACTCAATATTTACACTTAATTCTTTCTCATATTGTAGTGGCCCCACCTTCTTGAACTTTGTAAAGTAACAGAATTGACAGCTTATAAGGTATGTAGGGAAAAAATAAGGCTAAGCATAAAAAAGTGAACAAGTAAAATCACCTGAAACTGAATTAGCAAGAAAAACTACGTTTAACATTTTGGTACACATCCAAATTTTTCCCTACGACTGCTTACATGTTCATTGTTTTTCTTACAAAAATGCGATAAAGCTCTACAGGCAATTGTATGATTTGCTATTCCACTTAAAGGTATATTTGCAGGGGAGATAAAGTGGCAGGGGGAAGGGGAAGGTATATTTGGAATATCTTTCCCGAGTAATAAATATGCTTCTGCAACATAATTCTTAAAGGCTGAAAAGTATGTATGCCATTAATGGATATGTTTTCATCTGTAAAACAGAATACAATAACAGTTCCTACAGCAAGGGGTTGTTGTATTAAATGTAAAGTACTGTCTGTTAGCTACATTTCTACTAAGCTTTATTAGACAATATCCTCAGGCTCTAACACTTTAATATAATTATTATTATTTTTTAGAGATGGGTCTTGCTATGATGCCCGGGCTATTCTTGAACTCAGGGCCCCAAGTGATTCTCCCATCTCAGCCTCCTGAGCAGCTGGGATTACAGATGTGAGCCACCA
>NW_012148596.1:287886-288262 GCF_000956105.1 Propithecus coquereli
TACTGAGTTCTTATTCCACATTTTGATAATTCGAGAGTCTGCAGATAAAATCAAATCTAACGAATCCTGGAAATGAACTGACTTAATGGGCAGCCCATACTGGTGATCCTTAACTAGCAACGGCTTATCAGATCGAAGGTCATATAATAAAACCTAAAAGAAAAAAAAAACAAGTTATTTCTGTTTAAACAATACAAATAGAAACATTTGAAAGTTAGAATGATGACAGCCATTTGTTTCATTACCTTTTTATGAATACCCTTACTCAGGGTGCTAAGATACTAAAGCAGGCAATCAGTACTCTAGAAAAATCTCTTAAATTACCCTTAGAGTGCAAAGTGTTATGAATTCAACCCTGAGAGTAATTTTTGAGCAC
>NW_012148596.1:293125-294781 GCF_000956105.1 Propithecus coquereli
TCTGTAAAACTGATGCAAAAATTTATTCTAAACCTAAAAAATATTCTCCTTATTTGTGAATTTACTCATGTATAAAAGTGATTTAAATCACTCACGTGCCAAGGAAATACCATGAAGTCATTAAGCATATTATTTACAAATAACAAAGAGAATGTGAGATCCAAAAGCATATGTAACACATCTACATAGGCATATAAGACTAGAAAGAAACAATAAAATACTAATAAGGATTCTCTCTGGGTGGCATAATGATGGATGAATTTTTTTTTCTTCATACTTTTCTATATTTTCCCAATTTTCTAAAATGAGTATGTATTATTTTTAAAATCATAAAAAAGGTAGCATTTAAGAATAAAAAGTTTTAGAATACCATGCAATTGGGCTAAGAAACTGACATCACCAACAATATTCCCCTACTAGGTTATCTGTGTCTCTCTCCAGATCTAGAGCACCGTGCTAACAGAAGCCAGAGATGTAATCCCTACATGAGTCAACCACTTAGCAACTACATCCTTTAAGCAACTTAAAGGCAGGGATCGTGTCTTACTCTTTAAAGTCCTCTCCCCAATTTTTTTTAACTAGAGTCCACAACCACATATGACCTTAATCACAAAATGATCCAGATAGAAATTCATCACTGATACTGAACAAACTTAAAGCAGGAGCTACAAGTTATGGGATGTAAACAGAAATCTGGGAAGTAACAGGAAAATAAAACAATGTTATGTGTCATATATTGTGGCAACTGGGCTATACTGAACAGGCTTATACATTCCCCATCAGTATTTCCCGATTTAACCACTGTGACATGTAACGATCATAGATGCTTTTATCATTAGAAAAGATTTTATTAAACAAGTGTTAAAACAGTGCATTATAATACTAGCACTTACAAATAAAATAAATCTATATGTAGAAAATAGGAATTTTATCCCTTGTTTTCTGAAGTTTTTTTAATTACAATAGCCATGTATCACTTTTTTATTAAAGCAAGCCATCTAAATAGACAAAATATACAAGAAATTTAAGAATAGAAGCCGGTTGTTTCAGGGGGTAGGAAGGAGAAAGCAAAAAGTAGTTAGAACCAATACCTTGCACCAACAAAGTACAAGTCACAGGATGGGTAGTGGTAAGAGAAATCTCTCCCAAACTTTGGTATTCTGGTTTTGTAGTAAAAACCTGATTGTGAATGAAATTCAATATATCTATCATTATGTAAGAAGACAATCTGAAAATAAAACAAGAAATTAGTTTGTTTACGTTTCTCGATAAGGGGTTTATTTCATCATCACTAAAACTGGCAAAGCAAGAAAACCTCTGATCTCTTCACCCTCACTTTCTCTCAACACACACACACTCTCCAGTGTGATTAAGAATCAAAACTCTTCATTGGTTCCCTAACACCTCCTTGTATCCTGATAGCTTTTCTGCAAACCTTACTTTCTAACTGGAAGACTTCAAACAAACCTTTCATTTACCTGGCACCAACACTTCATAACATAGAGCTGTACAGTAATCTCTCAATGAGCAATTTCCTATTTCACTTAGGAACACACTTTAACAACCCCACAATTATACAAGGTTTGATAAACTCCTTGTATAAATCTAACTTTAAGCCAGGCATAGTAGCACATGTCTGTAGTCCCAGCTACTTGA
>NW_012148596.1:295361-298266 GCF_000956105.1 Propithecus coquereli
ATCTACAGATGATATTTAAAGGCAAATTTATCAATATTTAGAGAAAATACATTCTAAAATTACATTGTCCCCAAACACATGATAAATGACTACCATAGGCAAAACGATAAACTGTAACCCATAGTTTCCAAAACTGAAGACAATATATAAAGCCATGTTAGCTAAGAAAATTCAATTTTCCTTCCTGTCAGAGAAGATACTTGACAGCACTAAAAAATTTTTCATTTTAAATTGAATAAAGACTTTACTGACAATTTTATAACTGCTGAAAACAACCGTAAAAGTTGAAAGACGAACTAATGACACCAAGAAAACATATCTATTTAGCTGTAATTTGAACTGATTCAAAATATGCCATAACCCCTTGCAGGGTTAAGAAAATTAAACAGGCTGGGCACAGCAGCTCCTGGCTGTAATCCTAGCACTGGGAGGCTGAAGTGGGAGGACTGCTTGAGGCCAAGAGTTTAAGACCAGCCTGGGCAACATAGCGACACCCCATATTACAAAAAATAGAAAAATTAGCTAGGTGTTGGGACACACGCACCTGTAGTCCCAGTTAATTGGGAGGCTGAGATAAGAAGATCACTTGAGCCTAGGAGTTTGAGGTTGCAGTGAGCTATAATGACACCACTGCATTCTACCAAGGGTGCCAAAGCGAGACTCCGTCTCAAAAAAAAAAAAAGATGACTGCCTCCAATTCTTGAAAACATAAATAAAGTTTTATACGTGATACGGAAAACTAATTTTGGGATTAGATGAGACTGGCCAAAGGCTATCTATATCACTATTGTTTTAAAATCATACATGTACCAAACTAAAAATATTAATATTTTAATAGAAAATGATGGGTTATATTTTACTACACAGCCATTTTTAATTTAACAATGGGAACATCATAAAACTGCTTATCACGAATATAAATTCCATTCACTCATTTCTTGGGTGTAGCCAGTAAAAACCAATACTATGGAACATACCTTTGAGTAGTCATCAGACAGAATTTCAAAGGTGACAACTGAAAAACAAGAAATAGTAGGAAAAAATAAGAATACCAATGTTCTTAATAAAAATGCAAACAATGCAAAGATTCTAATTCAACACAGAAATTATACACAAATACCAGTTTTTCTTTTCTGCCTCTATGTAAAACAAGAATAAAATTGCTGTGATCCAAATATATAGTTTATGAGTTTGTACTTCAAAATTTGACATTCCTGTAAATAATCTCACAAAATTTTTTGCTGAAATTCAGAGATACAAGAAGTTCACAATCTACCTTACTGACATGAAATGTGAAGACTTATTTAGATATCGTATTAACTAAACATTAGTGACCTTGACTGGTTGCATTAATGCTCACAGTTGGGTCTCCATGTTTCCCAGAAGAAAAAAAATCACTAACCTTTTTTGAGAAAAATATTTAATATTTCATAATTTCAGTATTGCAATTATCAATGTAAAGTATACTTGAATGCTTATTAACACTTTCCCAATTAATTTTTTTAAAAAGAATAAAATTGTCATATTATCCCCAAAACACCAAATGAAAAATTAAAAGCTTTACAATTTCTCAACATACATCAACTAGATTTCTCATAGAACTGAAGCAAATTCACAAAATATAATGATTTCTAACTTTTGCCACTATTTTTCTGAGATGTTCAAAACAATTTTTACAATTTTCAAACATTAAAGAACATTACAAAATTGTTGCTTAAAAAAAGTCACTTTTTATCCATTCATAGTTTACTTTCTAAACAAACTTTCTAAACAAACTTTCTAAACAAAAATAAAGAGTGAAAATGGCTATTATGAGTGACACACAGAGTTTCTGTTGTTTTCACAAAACAAAGGGGTGAAATAGGAGAATATGCATATATAATTTCATAGAACACATATCCCATTAACTTCTTTTCCTTCAATCCCAAACACTAGGCCAACTGATAAAGTACTTGAACTTTCCCATTTTAACCTGCCCTCAGTGCCAGCATCTAAGAATTACCCCAGTGACCTTTACCCCATACAACCTCCCTTCTTGAGAGTGTGTGTGGCACTCGTGAATTGATGAGATACCACTCCCATGATTATATCACATTATATGGCAAAGGGGAGATTTATAATCATATGAGCCCTCTGAAAGCAGAGTTTTCTCCAGGGGAAGTAAGAGAGATTCGAAGCACAAGACGGATGTGATGAGAAATGCATGCAGCCTCTAGAGCTACAAGTGGCCCCCGCTGACAGCCAGCAGGAAATGGGGATGCCAGTCCTACAACCACAACAAACTGAATTCTGCCAACACCCTGAGCGAGTGTGGAAGTATTAATAGATTCTTGATCAGCATCTCTAGATAAGAGCTCACCCTGGCCAACACCCTGACTTTAGCGCTGAGCACAGCTCCTGTAGCAAGAGTTACAGAAGTGTGAGCTATTACGTGGATATTTTAAGCCACCATGATTGTAGTACAGTAATTTGTTACATATCAATAGAAAACTAATTACACACTATTCCCAACTTAAACCCAGAAGACAAATATAAAAGCTATTTCCATTAGTTTAAGTTTAGCTCTTACTTACCTTCTGAATCTAAACACCTTTCAAACTTCAAGGATAATTGATAGGTATCATAACATCGGACCCGAGGTTTATATGTTCCTATAAAAAAAATTAATGTGATATAAAACCTAAAGACATTTTTCATAGTCAATATCCTGCAAATATGTTTAGTGAGCCTTTTCTTCAGAGATAGGCAGGATTAATTACAAACAAATCAAAGGAAAGGAATTTAAAAGGAGCCCCTCCCAAACATCCCAGGGAGGAAAACGAACAAAGTTAGATAAGCAAGTTGTAAAAAATAAAATACAAAATACTAATAAACTTCACAAATAATCTAGCAAAAGTAGATTAAA
>NW_012148596.1:298316-300498 GCF_000956105.1 Propithecus coquereli
AATGTTCAGCAGTGTCCACAGTATAGAAGACACTTGATAAATAACAGCTATTATTATAAACAGGAAATTATTCAGCTAAAAAGCAGATTTTATTATGTAATAATGCATTGTGAAGTTATTACAAGTTTTTTAAAGGAAATTAAAGTATTTCAAGCCAATATAAAACAAAAAAATCTCAAGAGTTTGTTTGATTTTTATCACTGTATGTTCTTCCAACCTTTAAAAATCCTCTCAAAGCAACAAGGAAAATTCAATAAGCTCTTTATCTACACGGATGAGAAGTAATCCAGCTTCCATATTTACTAGTTGTATAGCCTTGGGCAAACTACTTCACCTAAGCCTCAGCTGCCCTTTGTGTTAAAGGGTATTTAGCACAAAAATCTGTTGTAAGTTTAAAATGAGTTAATAGAAGTAAATGGCTGAATAATGCCTGGCAAATAGTAAGCGCTTTCACTATTATCATTATTATTATTTGTTATGATGATGGTAATGATGACAAGATTCATTCCTAAAGAATTTCTCGGCTGACCAAAGTGGCTCACACCCATAATCCTAGCACTTTAAAAGGCTAAGGAGAAGGAGGGAGGATCATTTGAGGCCAGGAGTTCAAGACCAGCCTGAGCAACATAGTGAGACACCACCTCTACAAAAAGTAGAAAAAAAAACTAGCAGAGCATGGTACCAGCATGGTGGTACAAGCCTGTGGTCCTAGCTACTCAGGAGGCTGAGGTGGGAGGATTGCTTGAGAGCAGGAATATGAAATTGCAGTGAGCTATGGTGATACCACTGCACTCTAGCCCGGCAACAGAGCAAGACCCTGTCTCAAAACAGAAACAAAAACAAAAAGAATTTCTCTTTGAATAAAACATAAATGTAGAGTATAATGTAGGTCTAAAAAGGAAAACAAAAAAACTTTAAAGGGGGTTGGGCCCAGTGGCTCACACTTACATAATCCCAGCAATTTTGGAGGCTGAGGCAGGCAGATCACCAGAGCTCAAGAGTTTGAAGTTGCAGTAAGCTATGATTTCACCACTGCACTCCAGCCTGGGTAACAGAGTGAGACCCCATCTCAAAAACAAAACAAAACCTTAAAGATCTGCTAGCACAAACATAAAAAATAAACATTTAAAAATGGCACTCAGGCCAGGCGCAACGGCTCACACCTGTAATCCTAGCACTCTGGGAGGCCAAGGTGGGAGGATTGCTTGAGTTCAGGAGTTCGAGACCAGCCTGAGCAAGAGCAAGACCCCATCTCTACCAAAAATAGAAAAAATTAGCCCAGCGTGGTGGTGCGAGCCTGTAGTCCCAGCTGGTCGGGAGGCCAAGGCAGGAGGATTACTTGGGCCTAGGAGCCACGGCACTCTAGCCTGGGCGAAAGAACAAGACTCAAACAAGTCTCAAAAAAAATAAAAAATAAAAATGGCACTCCAAGTTAATTCGAAATTTCTCCACAGGAGAAAATATCATAAAACAAGACCATGAATAAAATTTAATGAACACTGCAAATAATAAACTGAGTTTTTTTAAAGTGACTTTTAAAAATTTTGGATATATTTTTAATCTTTTTTTAATTTTTAAGAAATAACTAAGTCTTTCAGTGAATTTTTTGCTTAAGAAAAAATTTAACAGTATTCTTTTTAACTAAGTTGCCCGGAGTTCTGCTTAAATGCAATACTGTATGCTATATGACAACAAATTGAGCACCTGGCTCCATCTCCTGGTCAAAATAAATACAGCAATACTCACGCAGCATCAGTGTGTAGAGGATTCAGGTATCGTCCTTGTTCCAAATTTAACCTATAAACTTCAGAACTGAAAAGTAATAAAGAAAGTTAAAAATCTGGTAAACTGGCGGGGTGAGGTGGCTCACACCTGTAATCTTAGCACTCTGGGATGCCAAGGCGGGAGGATGGCTTGAGGTAAGGAGTTTGAAACCAGCCTGAGCAACCCTGTCTCTACCCAAAATAGAAAAAATTAGCTGGACGCAGTGACGTGCACCTGTAGTCCCAGCTACTCAGGAGGCTAAGGCAGGAGGATCGCTTGAGCCCAAGAGTTGGAGGTCGCAGTGAGCTATGATGACTCCACTACATTCCAGCCTGTGCGACAGAGTGAGACTGTGAGACTCTGTCTCAAAAAAAAAAAAAAACTGGTAAACTATTAATACAATGAAATTTTCTTTAAG
>NW_012148596.1:300548-302638 GCF_000956105.1 Propithecus coquereli
AGACCGGTCTCTACAAAAAATTTAAAAATTAGCCAAGTATGGTGGTGTGTGCCTGACTGTAGTCCCAGCTACTTAGGAGGCTAAGCCAAGAGGATAACCTGAACCTAGCAGTTCCAGGTTACAGTGAGCTATGCTTATGCCGCTGCACTCCAGCCTGGGTGACTGAGCGAGACCCTATCTTAAAAAAAAAAATTTTTTTTCCACAAGGAAACTATTTAGAAATTCCCCTTGGTAATCTCAAGCAAAGTGATTACCAAGAGAATGCTTCATTGGTCTGATGTAGGCATAATGATATTATAACACATTGAATATAGTTTTATATATGTTAGATCAACCTCATGTGTCCCATTTCAAATCTTAAATCTCTTAACATAAAAATAATTTGAGTAAAAAAACCTTAATTTCATCCATATGAAATTGGTTTAATAAATTATAGTATATTCAAACAATAGACTCCTATCCATCAATTAAAAGAATTAGGTTAGCAGTGCAAGGAATTTTAAGTATCAACATACAAATATGCACATTATATACTGTTATATTAAAAAAAAAGGAAATGGAGAACTATGGTAGAATATAATTTCATTTTTATAAAGACATTTAAAAAATACCTACATATACATATGTATATTTACATATACTACTTAGGAAAAAGTCTAAAAGGATACTACCCCAAACCATTAAAGAGCTACCTTTAAGGTATAGAATTTGGTGACTGGAAGGTACAACAGGACATTTTTTTTTTTTATCATATGCTTCTGACAAATTTGCCTTTTGTTTTTACTATGAGTATTAATATAATTGTTGTAAGTGAAAAATGCAAATCTAAAAAAAAATTCTTGACACATATAAATGACACTGATTCAAAGATATTTTAGTTTAAAAGGAAAATGTGTATGTTCGTTTCAACATTTATTGAATGCTACTGTACTGGGTGTGCAAATCACTATCCTATACACTCTCACAGTTCATACTGCTTTCATATAGGTGATTTAATGGGATTCTCACCAACACCTCTATGAAGTTGGCAAGGTTAAGTAGTAGTATTGCCATTTCACCTGTGAGGAAACTAAGCCTCAGGGAAAGTAATTCACAGTCATAAAACTAATCTAATAAGTGAGAGAGCTGAGACTCCGGGGCATATTGCCTCCAACTAAGAACAAGAGGGGCTGTCTGCAGGGGTCCCCTGGATCTGGCAATCCAGGAGTAATGGTGGGCTGTGCTCAGCTACTTGCATCTTCCCGTCTAGTTCCTGAGGGCAACGTAAATGTGTGCCAGATCTGAGGTACAGGGGCAACAGTCTGCAGCAGTGCAATAGCCAGGTCTTCGTGTGGACAGGTAAGTGTTCCATACAAAATGCAAACCAGAGACTGCCGCCTCATTATCATCCTGCTCTAAGGAATCAAGCAAGCCTATCTTTAAATAAAAACTCCATTATCAAATGTAAAACAAATAATCTTTAAAAAAAAAAAGTCAATGTATGCATACCTCTACTGTTCCTGTGGCAAACAAGCCATGAACCGAATTTATGTCACAAACATTATTCTCTCTAGTACAGTAAAGCAATAAGAGAGAAAGTATTAGTTAGCATCTACTTTAGGAGGAAATGTGGTATTAAATGAACTTTCTAAGTAAACAGTCAACCCAAATTCTACAGAGAAACAAGACATGCAGATTCTTTCTCACCAATCTGCAAATGAAAAACACCAAAGCATGAAAGAATTAAAGCATGTGGCTCATGGTCACCACAGTTTCTGATCCCCAGGGTGACACTCTACCTGCTAGGTGACAAACAAGGAAGGACTTCCTTCTGAAATACTACTCCACCACCATGAGAAGAAAGGGACAGTGTATTTTTTCAATATATTGTCTTCCAAGGCAAGGAAACATTCTTAAAAGAATGCAGGCTACAGCTATGATCATCCTAAACCTTGACAAGCTTGAGCTGAACAGCTGATCCTCAGTCTTCTTTCTCTGTAAAACGGATATTTCACCTAACTCTTGTGGTTATTGTGAGGATTAAATGAAAAAAACTACAAAATGGGCTGGGCGCGGTGGCTCACGCCTGTAATCCTAGCACTCAGGGAGGC
>NW_012148596.1:315603-345038 GCF_000956105.1 Propithecus coquereli
GGTAAAGACTAACACCACCATTAAGAATGTGGTGTTGTTAGTGGATCTGGCATGATCAAAAAAACCTGATGTTTCCACAAGGAACCAAGAGGCTGGTAAGTTCCGTAACAAACCACTACTTAGCACATCCCCTAGGTTTATTCCCTTGTATACTCTATTTCTCCAACTAAACTGAAATACTTTCAAAGGCCAATCTAAAATCAACTTGTTTCTAGCCACAAGGCTTACAACACCAAAGGCAACCTGAGAAAGAGGTAGGGATGAGATCAAGATTGAGATCAAAAGAAGAATCTCTATCAAATTAAACGGAGAAGCAAGCGGCACCCCAAGTCCATTTCACCTACCAATAGCAAAAAAAGACCTCTACAAAAGTCAAACCAGAGGGACTCTGGACTCTACAACTGTGCTGTCCAATAAGGAAGCCACTCACCAAGTGTGCATTTTAAAATTAAATCAAATTAAAAATTCAGTTCCTCAGTCCCACTAGCCGCATTTCATATATTCTTTATAAAATATTCTTTTTAAGATAAAAATAAAACCAAAGGGTGTGAATAAGAAGGAAAGCAATTAATTTTGCATAGTAGTAGAGGATGATTTATAGAAGAAAACGTAATTTAACAGATTTAGTCTCTTAATCTGTATCGTATCTCTCTTAAGTACTTGATCCGTGACCTTGGACAAGTTACTTAATATTTCAGATCTGCAAGATAAAGAAAACGAATTAAATCTCTAGTTTCTTCCAGTCCTCAACAAGTGTATTCATGTGTCTTGCATCTCCCCAGTTCTCTTTACCAGTTTCTTAACATAAAACTCGAGCTTAAGAGATATGTACAACATTAGTACTGAGAAAGCCATTAACACGGAACAACAGAGACTGGCCTGTGTACGTATGAAGGTGTTTTCAAAAAAGAAAGTGGTTGGAAAAGGTATATAGATAGATACCATTAAACCGGCAAAAAAAATGTGTGTGGACAACACACAAGATAGACATATACACCAAAATCACAACCAAAAAAGCCTGGGTGATACTGTTCAATGTTTTAACACATTAAAAGTTCTCTATATCTCATGGTTTTTTATAATGATGAACACTGTTAATATAAAATCTTAGTAATATAAAAAAATTAGTACATAATACAGAAAATCATGTTAAAAGTAACTTTTCCTGGAATCCTCATTGTGGGGATTGTAAATGTTGTTGAGAGTGTAAATGATATGAGAGTGTAAGTGATATGACCACTTTGGGTCTGGTAGTTTTCTAAAAACTAAACATACACATACCCTATGACTCAGAAATTCTACTCCTAGGTATTTACCAACGACAAATGAAAAGTATATAACCACAAAACAGCCTTGTGTAAGATTGTTTGCACTGCTTTATCAATAAAAGTCAATAAATGAAAATAGTCCAGGTGTCCACCAAATGGAGAATGGAGAACCTGTGGTATATTCATATAATGAAATACTTGTTAATTAGAGAAGAACAAGCTACTGATACATATAACATGTATGAATCTCAAATACAAAATCCCAGGTAGAATGAGTCTTACATAGAAAGAATACAAAGTGTATGACTGCATTTATATCAAGTTCTGAAACAGGCTAAATTTGTCTGTGGGGAAAAAAAGTCAGAGCAGTGGCTGCCTCTGCAGGGTCGGAGCAGGGTCTGACTTCGAGGAGTGTGAGGGAATTTCATGAAGGAAAGGAATGTTCTGTGTCTTGATATGGGTTTGGGTTACACAGGTGTGTGCATTTGTCAAAACTCAACAAAGAGTAAACTTACGATCTATCAATCTATGCATTTCACTGTATGTATGTAAACTTTACCTAAAAAAAAAAAATCCATAAATAAATACTGAAAATATTGAACTCCAGTCAATGATACACCCGCTGAGGTATGTAGGGGTAAAGCATACTGACGTCTGCAACTTGCTCTGATATGCATCCGATCGACGTGTGGACAGGGACAGATGTGATAAACCAAATACTGTAAACTATTTACTGCAGAATTTAGGTTAGTGGATAAATAGGTGTTTACTGTACAGTTTTTTCAATATTTTTGTATGTTTTAAATTTTTCATAATGAAATGAAATGGTAGGGTTAAAATAAAAGTGACCTTTCTCATCACAGCAGTTCCTACTATGAAATGTATTTAAATCATAAAAAAAGATGCTTACCAGTTGCTAAAATATACTGTCCATCTTTTGACACCTTAATAGTGGTGCAAACAGTAGGCATTTCAAAATCCTGAATAAGTTCAATTCTCCTACGGATATCTAAAAAGAAAGAAAAAATAAGTAGTTTAACTGACATGCGCCTATTCCCTATCACAGGCAAAGTGTGCTGAGCACTCACAGCAACTACAAACAATAAAATACATCCCAAATGCTTCCAGTACAGCCCGCCCTTAAACAGCGAAGGTTTTTTTCTAAGCTCATACATATTTTTCTAAGCTAAGTATTCTATTTTTACTTTTCAAAAAGTATCATCAATTTAAAAAAAAATTTCCCACCGGGCATGGTGGTTCACGCCTGTAAACCTAGCACTCTGGGAGGCTGAGGCAGGAGGATCGCTTGATCTCAGGAGTTCGACACCAGCCTGAGCAAGAGCGAGACCCTGTCTCTACTAAAAATAGAAAAAAATCAAAAAAAAAAAGAAAGAAAGAAAAGAAAACATTAGCCCAGCATCATGGCATGCACCTATAATCCCAGCTATTTGGGAGGCTGAGGCAGGAGGATCACTTGAGCCCAGGAGTTTAAGGTTGCTGTGAGCTATGATGATGCCACTGCACTCTACCCGGGGTGACAGACTTTGTCTCAAAAATAAAAAATTGAACAACAGTATATGAAACATCCAGTTTTAAGAGGATATGGATGAATGAGAATAAACATTAAACCATTATCATTACCCAATCATGGCAAAGACAAAAATCTTATAATTTTTTCTCCTAAATAATAACAGATTTAAAACTCTAATATCTGAAGCTTATATAAGAAACTGCTGCCACACTGACTTTTGCCTCTGTTGGCGTCCCTGATCTGCAGTCAAGAGGACCCAGGCTAGAGGAAGACTTAGTGCAGTCTCTCTGGAGCAGAACACTAACACTGACTCTCACAAAAACCTGTTCCTTCCTACAGGAAAGTGTGGATTCTTGCTGGTTGCCATCATAAAAATGTGCCTATTGCAAAGACTGTTTATCACTCTATGGAACATTACTGCCTTGTTTATTGAAGCCAAATACAAAACTCAAACCAACTGAGTTAGGAGTGGCCCACTGAATTTGAAAGACGCACAAGTTCCAAAATGGGTTGGGAGAAATAATGAACATTTTTTCCCCACAAAAATCTGAATCTGTTTTGTTACACACGAGAACACTGGAATGGGAGAATCAGATAAAATCAGGATCAGTAAACAGTACTAAAGCAGCAATTTGTTTTCCTTTGATTTAAAATTTTAATTTTCTAACTTTAGTACTGTATTTTCCAAGATGCTTGCCTTGGGGTATTTATCTCATATTCAGAAACCCTTTCAATATCTTAGGTCTTTGATTTTTAAAGAATAAGTTAAACAAAATATATGGGAAAATAAACTTTCTTTCATACGAGTTATTGTTTTTATTTTTTTTTACCATAGGTGAGTAGTCACATACATGACAAGTTGTAATATAGAAATATAATGAAATTTGGTCACTAAAATGATTTAAGTAATAAACTGATCTCACATTCCTATCTTCCCTGCTGCTGTAAGTTAAAAGAATCAAACTCTTCGAATCTTTATAGTTCATGTTCATACATCCTGTATGTAAAATTGCTTTCTTCAGAAAGAAAATGCTCACTGTATCTCAAAAACTGACAAACGGATTTACCTAACAGAATAAGATTTTTAAATTTTTTCATTTTTTTATTTTTAATTATTATGGGTACACAATAGTTGTATATCTTTATAGGGCCCATGTGATGTTTTGATACAGGCATACAATGTGAATTAGTCAAATCAAGGTAACTGGGGTATCTATCGCTTCAGGCATCTAACATTTCTTTGGTTAGGAACATTCCAATTTCACTCTTTTAGTTTTTTTAAAGTACACCCTGACTCATTGCTGATTATAGCAATAATAGCAATAATCAGCAATTACAGCTGATAACTGCTCATAGCACAACCACTTTGTTGTGCTATCAAATATTATTCGTTCTAACTTAACCATATTTTTGCACCCATGAACCATCCCCTCTTTATCCCCTCTCCACTACCCTTCCCATTCTCTGGTAACCATCATTCTACTCTCTGTCTCAAGGTGATCAACTGTTTTTAATAGTTAGCTTCCACATATGAGTGAGAACGTGTGAGATTTGTCTTTCCGTGCTTGGCTTATTTTGCTCAACATAATGTTCTCCAGTTCCATCCATGTTGTTGCAAATGACAGGAGTTCATTCTTTTTGTGGCTATATAATATTCCACTGTGTATTAATATTTGTGCCACAATTTCTTTACCCATTCATCTATTGATGGACACTTAAGTTGATTCCAAACCTTGGCTATTGCAAACAGTGCTGCAATAAACATGGGAGTGCAGATATCTTTTTGATACATTTAATTCCCTTCTTTTGGATATATATCCAACAGTGGGATTGCTGGGTCATATGGTAGTTCTATTTTCAGTTTTTTGAGGAAACTCCACACTGTGCTCCATAGTGGTTGCACTAATTTACATTCCCACCAACAGCATGTGAGGGTCCCCCTTTCTCCATATCCTCTACAGCATTTGTTATTGCCTGTCTTATTGATAAAAGCCATTTTAACTGGGGTCAGACAACATCTCACTGTAGTTTTGATTTGCATTTCTCTGGTAACTAATGATGTTGAGCATTTCTTTGTATACCCTGTTGGCAATTTGTATGTCTTCTTTTGAGAATTGTCTCCGATCCTTTGCCCATTTTTTTTTTTTTTTTTTTTTGAGACAGAGTCTTACTGTGTTGCCCGGGCTAGAGTGCCGTGGCGTCATCCTAGCTCACAGCAACCTCAAACTCCTGGGCTCAAGCGATCCTCCTGCCTCAGCCTCCCGAGTAGCTGGGACTACAGGCATGCGCCACCATGCCTGGCTAATTTTTTCTATATATTTTTAGTTGTCCAATTAATTTCTTTCTATTTTTAGTAGAGACGGGGTCTCGCTCTTGCTCAGGCTGGTCTCGAACTCCTGAGCTCAAACAATCCGCCCGCCTCGGCCTCCCAGAGAGCTAGGATTACAGGCGTGAGCCACCGTGCCCGGCCCTTTGCCCATTTTTAATCAGATTTTTTTTTCTATTGAGTTGTTGGAGCTCCTTATATATTCTAGTTATTAATCCCTTGTCAGATGGATAGTTTGGAAATATTTTCTCCCATTCTATGGGTTGTCTCTTTCCTTTGTTGATTGTTTCCTTTGCTACGTGGAAGCTTTTTAGCTTGATGTGATCCCATTTGTCCAATTTTGCTTTGCCTTCCTGTGCTTTGGGGACATTACTCAAGAAGTTTTTGCCCAGCAGAATAAGATTTTGATACACTAGAGAACAAAGAAATTATGGAACTATTAGGAGAGGCTATCCTCCTTGGGCCTCTTTCATTCCTACAAACTCACTGAATACAGCAACACCGCAAGGCCCTGGCCATGCTTACCTAAGCCATTTCTCAGGGTTATTTATGCAGCTGGGAACCTTGACAAACAAGGTAACACGTCCCCTGTGGACAAAGAGTAGGCTTACTTACTGCCAGCTATAAAAGCAATGGACTTCCCAAGCTATATTTATATTCCTCAGCTACAACACAAATCCACTGTGTGCCAAGCATCTATCTGGACTGTGCTAAGTGGCGCCCTGGGACTCAAGAGGGTAACTGGCACCAATATGCTGATGCTCACGCTATTTGCTATGCTGTGAGTAATGTCCTTGTCGCTGACCAGGAGTCTTGTGTTTTCTGCTATTATCCATGACACAGTAATAGGCTAACTTACTAGCTTATAAATAGGGTAAAATCAAACCCCACATCCAGCAGGAACATATCAACCACAACCATAGGATTCTTAAGAAGGAAAAAGGACTGGGTACAGTGGCTCACACCTATAATCCTAGCACTTTGGAAGGCGGAGGCAGGAGGATCACTTGAGGCCAGGAGCTGGAGACCAGCCTGGGCAACATCATGAGACCCCAGCTCTACAAAAACTTAAAAAAAAAAAAAAAAAAAGAACGAAGAGTGGTGGCATGTGCCTGTAGTCTCAGCTACTCGGGAGGCTGAGGTGAGAGAATCGCTTGAGCCCAGGAGTCTGAGGCTGCAGTGAGCTATGACTGGGCCACTGCACTCCAGCCTGGGTGACAGAGCAAGTCTCTGTCTCTTAAAAAAAAAAAATAAAAGGAAAAGGGCAAAAATGTTTATTTTCCACTATATTAATTCTACTGCATTTTTGTAAATGTACTTATATATGACAACAATAAATGAGAGAAAGTATTATGGCTCACTAATGTAGTTGTAGTGGGAAAAACAATACTCACCAACATCTTTCTTCTGTAATGCTCTCTTCTTCCTATCAGAAAGCCACTTAAAGAAAATGAAGAGACCTTATTTTAAAACAATATTACCTAAATTGCCTTTCTGCTTGCAAAAATAGTACATGCTCATGTTAAAAAATTCAAATCTTACAGGAATATGTAACATAGAAAGTAGAAATATTCTGTAATCTTAACCTTACTGTTAAACATTTCTTCTGGACTTTTTTCGTGTATATATTTACACGTATTTACACGTATCAGACAACAAATTTTTTGAACTAGCATGTTTTACACAAGAGAAAACTAATTCATCTAAATAATCCAATGGAAAACAGTAAGCCTCAAATATGATGGATTATAACTAATACATGGAACAACTTCATCTATAATATTTAAGTGAAATTTTAAAAAGAAAAAACATTAAAATGAGAATGTTTCTTATAGGAATATATTTTTTAACAAAGAATAAAACCAGATAAATAACTGACCAAATAGATGATAAAGAAACGATACTTTGGCCGGGCGCGGTGGCTCACTCCTGTAATCCTGGCACTCTGGGATGCCGAGGCAGGAGGATTGCTCAAGATCAGGAGTTGAAGACCAGCCTGAGCAAGAGCGAGGCCCCGTCTCTACTAAAAATAGAAAGAAATTAGCTGGACAACTAAAAATACATAAAAAAAATTAGCCGGGCATGGTGCACATGCCTATAGTCTCAGCTATTTGGGAGGCTGAGGCAGTAGGATCGCTTGAGCTCAGGAGTTTGAGGTTGCTGTGAGCTAGGCTGACGCCACGGCACTCTAGCCCAGGCAACAGAGCAAGACTCTGTATCAAAAAAAAAAAAAAAAAGAAATGAAATGATACTTTTACCATCATATTCACTGATATCAGATTTTGCTCTGTAATTAACATACCTCAATTTAGCAAGCAGTATAATTCCATTGCATGAATAGGTGCCAGTGATGAAGCACTTGTCAATTGTCAATTATGATTATCCTAAAGCAGTGGTTCTCAACCACATGCAATTTTGTGTCCTAGGGGGCATTTGGCAATTCCTGAAAACATATTTGGTTGTCACAACTGGGGAGTATGCTCCTGGCATCTGGTGGATAGAGGTCAGGCATGCTGCCACCAAACATCCTACAATGCATAAGACAACCCCTATAACAAAGAATTGTCCAGCCCATAATGTCAATAATGGTGAGATTAAGAAACCCTACCCCTAAAGAAATAAAAGAGAAAAATTGTGATGTCATTTCTAAAAGCACAAACCCAATGTATAGCCCTTATCAGACACATGACGTTATAACCTTTAGGACTCACTGGTCAGGCAGACACCCCACGCAAGACCCTAAGTAGGATGCCTGAGGCAGTGCCCACATATGAAGAGGGATAACACTTTTGAGGAGGCTGAGTTTGAGCCACAGCTTTCCTCCTGGCTCTGTATTTAGTGCATTGATTTATAGATTTACAGGCCTTTTTGATTATATTGCTCTGATTTTATTTTAGGCAGTAATCTTCAATTAAAGCTGATGTTGACGTATATTTCTGGGCACTCAATGTGTTCTTTTATATAAACCTAATACAAACACAACCAAGGTATATTGCCAGGGCTTCCCCCTAATAACCAGGATTCAGTTTCCTCTTCTCAGGAAGTTATGAGCAAGGTAGGAGGCTGTTCACACAATAGCTGGTCTCGTGCATCTTGAGCATGTGGCAAAGAGGGGCCTAAGATTTCCTCCTAAGTGGGAGCCTGAAACCCGAAAGGGCCAAAGTTCTCAAAACAGTAATGGTGGGAAGAAAGCAAAGTTCATTCAGGAGTTTCTGTGCAGGTTGATTTTTTTTTTTTTAAGTTTCTTTTTCAAGTTCACCGAAGAACTGAAAGCTGTCACTAAATTCAGCCATCCTCTCCGTATCCTATAAACTCATAACTAATAAAGAACTGCGCATTACCAATGTCAAAAAATTTCATCAGAAACCTAGTTTAAAAAAGCTCTAGAAATGCTGATGACTTAATTCTCTCGCTGGACAGGTGCCTCACTGCTGCTGAAGAGAAAAAATAGACCCCATCTCATCTCACATTTAAATAAGGTAAAGCAAAATAGGCAATCTGTTAGTAAGTTACGATTGCTTATTTTTTATTTATTTATTTTTTTCTGGCTCATCACTGACAGAGGATTACTTTAAAGGAAGATGCAAAGACAGCGACAGAGAGACAGAGAGAAAGCACCAGTTCTCAAAGTTTTTGGTCTCAGAATCCCTGAACACTCTTTATGGAGGACCCCAAAAGGGCTTTTGTTTCTGTGGGTTACATCCATTAATACTGAATGCATGAGAAGTTAAAACTGAGAAACTATTTAAGTATTTATGTATTCAGCTAAAAACAACCACCTCACCACATGTTCATCTAAATAAATACTATACCTGTATGAAAAATAGCTATATTCTTAAAAATCTCCTTTATAGGAAACACTTATAGATTCTCATACCTGCTTCTGTAACCAACTTGTGATTTAAGTTGAAGTGTATGAAGATAATAGGCCTCACACAGACGTGCAGCTGGAAAAAGAAGAGGAGGACTTTAATAGTCCTTTCAGACAACTGTGGCTATTTTTCTTTGGTATTACAATAAAACTCAACAAGTGGTAGTTTCTTCAGCGTTAGCTGCAATGTGGAATGTGAAGCCTGTCGATGCATTTTTGGTACTCTGGTATGTTGAAACTCATTGGTATATCTTGCCTTCTGAATGAGTCTTTTACTCATGCATGATTTTATAACAACAGACATTGGTCAATTTGGAAAGTATTTGGTCCACTGGGTTGTAAGATCTATCCAATGTTGATGCATTTCATGAAATGATATCAAAAAATCACATTCACTAATATCACCACCGATCTCATCAGAAAAGTCTTTAAGTTTTGGAAGCTATCAAGCTTATGGTGGTGGATACAAGTTTTCCAAAATTTTATTTTTCACCCGAAAGCACAATTTTATCAATGTCATCAAATACTGCCAGTTGTTTTCCTCTGAAGTGACACTTGTTCATCTTCAAGAAAATGCCTGCCAAATACTGAAGTCTGAACAATTGTTTGTCTGTAAGCCGTTTTTCAAGTAAAAACTGTGTTTCACATAAAAACGCAGCTCCTTCAGCTCGCAACTGAAACACGTACACAAGTGCTTTTTCTCCAGACAACCACAGTACGTGCTGTGACACACAGAACTGCTTTACGTGTACTTCCCACTTCCTCACACAGAATATTACAAAAGACGTGTGTTTAAGAAATTAATAATTTTTAAAGCTTCTCAAAGACATTCTTAAGTAAAACTAGCACATTTTGTTTTTGACTATAGGTGCATGTTGGTGAATACAGGGCTACTAACACAGTTTGAGGTCACTGCTTCAATAGTTAGTAAGGTACCAGCAGTTTTACCCACTACTGCCTCTGCACCATTGGAAAAAATGTCAACACAGTGTAAAAGGCCAATAATGTCTTAGCATGATTGTGAAAACGGTCTGACCTCATGGACCCCCCTGAAAAAGTCCTGGGGACCTCCAGGGGCTCACAGACCTTGCTTTGAGAACCACTGTATCAATGAATAAGAGTAAAGCAAAGGTCAAGATTAAGCCTGTACAACAGAGGAAACAAAATGCTTAATCACTGGAAAACACCAAAAATAAATTTAACAGCATTAAAAATACAACAACAAAAGCTGATTAACTCTAGAACGAAAGATTTTGGGTCAATTTACACGAATGAAAATTGTACCCCCAAGTCAAAAGTGTGATGGGGTTGAAAAATAAATTAACTTTATTCATTAATACTTTGTTGTTTTTTGTTTTTTTTTTTGAGTCATGGTGTTGCTCTGTTGCCTGGGCTGGAGTGCAGTGGCATCACCATAGCTCATTGCAGCCTCAAATTCCTGGGCTGAAGCAATCCTCCTGCCTCAGCTTCCTGAGTAATTGGGACTACAGGAACGTGCCATCATGCCCAGCTAATTTTTTAATTGTCTTGTAGAGATGGGGTCTCACTATGTTGCACAGGCTAGTCTTGAAATCCTGGCCTCAAGCAATCCTCCCACCTTGGCCTCCCAAAATGCTGGGATTACAGGCATGAGTCACCATGCCTGTACATCCCTCCTTTCATGAAGTTTTCTTTCAAATGAGGGAAGACTGACAAACAAGTAAAATAATTAAAATGTCAGATGATTATGTGTCTATGGAAAAAATAAAGCAAAAAAGGAGATAAGGAAGTATTGGGGGGAGGACTATAATTTTAAATAAGGTTAGGCTTTTCTTGAATGACGACTTGAAAGGCATGAGAAAGCAAGCCTGGTGAATCTCTGGGAGAAAAGCAGTGAGGCAGAGGGATCCCCAGTGCAAAGGTCCTGAGGCAGGAGCATGCCTGGTCTCAAGCAGTGAGGAGATTAGCAAAGCTGGTGCAAAGTGAAGAGTGACTGTGAATGCCCTCAGAGAGGAAGGCAGGGAAGACACAAAATCAGGCAAGCATTCAAAGGACTTTGGTTTGCACCCTGAGGAGATGGGGAGCCACTGGAGGCTTTTGAGTAGAGATTGCCTCGGCAGCTTGTTGATAACAGATTACGGAATAGGGGCTGGGGGTTGAAACACAGAAACCACTTAGGGGTCAACCGCAGTAACTGCAATTGCAACAATCCAGGGGAGATGCCTTGACTAGAGTGATGGTAATGGAGGTAGGTGACTGGACTCTGGCTGAATACTGAAGACAGAACCAACAGCAAAAATGGGGCTTTGGTGGACCATATGAGAGAGCAAAGAGTGAAAAGAAACTCCAGTGCTTTGGCATCAACAAGCTGAGGGATGGAGTTGTTACGGACTGAGAGGGGAAAGACTACCAGGTTGGGGGAGGGCCTTGGGGGGCAGAGCTGGTGTTCTACTCTGGAGAAGTTAAGTTTGAGATGCCTATCAGACATCCAAGAGGAGATGACAAGAAACAGCTGGAAAAAAAAAAAAGAAACAGCTGGACATGCAAATCCAGTTCAGAGCAGCGGTACGGGCTGCAGATGTAAATTTAATAGTTATCAATATGGAGATCGTGCTTACCACCAGGAGCCTGGAACAGACCACCTGGCGAGTAAATATAAAGACCTTCTCTACATTAATAGAACATAAGGCCCAGAAGGAGAGGAGCACTATTTACACAGAACAGACAACAACTGTAGTTCCATGTGTAGTTTAAGTATCACACCTCAAAGGAATGACCAGAAAATATTAACAAGGACAAGCAGAGGTTTCCAAATCCATTCGTCTCAAGCTACTCTCCCTACCACTCCAGTGGAACTATTCACCAAGGCCAGCAGCTTGCTCCATTACGCCAAAGTCCATGGTCCCCTCTCTGTGCTCATCTTTTTTCCGCCCCCCCAGGTATACATAACCAGAAGAAAACAGTTACTTTTTAAATCCTTAATTATTATTTTTTTAAGAGACATGTCTTGCTATGTTGCCCAGGCTGGTCTCCAACTCCTGAGATCAAGTGATCCTCCCACCTCGGCCTCCTGCATAGATAGGTGGGATTACAGATGAGTGCCACCTGGTGGCACAACTGTAAAACTCTTTCCAGTTTCTCTTGATCTGCATCTGGGCTCACCATACCATACCTCACCCAAGGCTGTATGATTAAAGTACGAATCTATAACCTTTCATGATTAAAAAAAAACCACAAAAACCCAAAAACCTCAAAGAGTAACTGCATGTGATGCTGGAAGGAATGCATGGACAACATGAGCACTGTTGTGGTGCCAATCTGCACTCATCTTACTGGAGCTCTCCGCAGCAGCTGACAACGGCTGCTCTCTCCTTAAACACTCTATCCTTAAAACACTTGCTTCCACAAAACCACACATTTCTGATTCTCCTCTCTTGTCAGTGCCACCTTCTCTTTCTTCTTTGCTGGGTTCTCCTCCTCTTCTTGGGTGATGAACATTTGAGTACCTCAGGTCTTCAGCCCAGTTCTCCTCTCTGTTTGGTCTCACATGGTGTATGATTTTACCTAGTCCCAGGTATGGTTCCTTTCCATTATTCAAATTTCTGCTCAAATGTCATCTCTTATAGAGAGGCCTTCCCTGAAGGCTTTATCCAAAACACTTTCTCTGAACACTATCCACAACAGCTCTCTTCTACTCACTCATAACTCAAAACATTTTTTAATATCTGAAATTGTCTTCTCACTTCCTTGCTTGTTTATTATCATTTTACCGAACAGGAAACCTTATCTGAGATGTTCACTATGTATTCCAGCACTTAAAATAGAGCTTCTTGCACACAGTAACTTCTCAGTAAGTGTGCAGAATGAATGAACAAAACGGAAAAGATCATGTGGTGTGAAGAACTTGAAGACAAGGAGTTATTTAAACCTGAATTTTGAGAACAAAGGAAAAATATAATCACTGGCTCCAAATTTTTCAGGAGCAGACACATGGAAGGAGAAGTATATTTACTCTGTTTTCCAAGGGCAGGACTCAGACTAACTAACAGTGGCATGCTATAAAGTGGCATGTTTTAAAACCACTTCCTAACAAGTGCAGCGTCTCAAAATGGAAATGAGCTTTCATGGTTTGCTCTTTGTCCAAGTGCTTGGGCGAAGGCTAGATCATCATTTATAAGAAATAAAAAGCTTAAGAACCTAGATGTGTGACGCTGGATAGGTTACCTTTCCCCTTGCTGGATCTCGGGTGCATATTTTAAACAGGAGAAGACTGAAAGAGAATTACTGATTTGTACAAGCCCCTTCCAATTTTGATGTTCTAAGACTATGGAATCAAGTTAAGTTCGGCGTGGTTCAAAAATACTGTCCTATACACCATAAATTCTGCAGATTCAAACTCTGCATCTGTCTTGTTCGCTGCTGTAACCCTACGACCTGGCTTTTGACAGGAACTCAAACAGCTGATGAGCGGGCATGAAAATGGGGAGGGCCGCAATATCGGGGAGAGATGGCTGTCAATCTGTCCACGTTTTCCTCCTCGGTGTGGCAGCGACTGCGAACACCCACAGAAGCCCAAAGGGAAGCGTCCTCGTTCTAGAGAACTTTAAAGAAGTTCTAGGAAAGCACACCAACCCCGATCACCCCTATGTCCAGTTTCTGATGCAGTGACAATAGTGTCCTCGTCTAACAGTGTCGACCAGTTCCCCAAGTGCATCGTCAGTCGCCTCGGGGCCTCCCCGAATCGAGGGCTGGTCAGGGCCCAGCTAAAATAGAGGCCAGGGCCGGGGAGAGGGGCGGCAACCCCAAGAGGAGGAAGACCCCAAAGAGTTCCAGAGTGAAGGGGCCTGGAAGTGACTCACCTCAGGAAGTGACTTCCCGCAGCTGAGACTGTAAATCTTCACCTCGTTGAGGCTGGAGACCTGCATGGCGGCGCCAAGAAGCGGCAAACCCTGTTACAGACCCCGCTAGTCACCCAACCGCGCGCTAGAGCATCAGAACCCCAGCGCCTCGAGGCGTGCAGCAGCTGACGCCGGCTGATGACGCACTTCCGGGCGCCCGAGGGCGCTCACGTTCCTGGAAGAGGGGAGGTTGCGGAATCCGGGAATGGAGGCAGCGGTGTGAGAGCTGGTGAAGTTCTGCAAGGGGGCGCGGGCTGGCGGCGATACTCATGCGGGCAAGGCCGGACACCGCTCTCCCTCCTCGCAGCCTCCCGAGCGTTAGGAGGCGGCCCTCGAGTCGCCACCCAGGCAGAAATGTTGCTGCCCCGGGCGGGGGCGAGGCGGTTCAGTGAGTGAGCCCAGCGAGCGAAGGCAGCCAGGGTGCGAATTCGGATTGGAAATGTATTGTTTCTTTCCTCCAGTGTTTCTGCAACATTACGTTAGCAGTAAATGCTTTTAAAAATTAGTGTGTTGAAAATAGGTTATTTTCGTAAGTATTTGTTCGACATCCGCTAATGAAGGAAGTAAAAGAAAATGCAAACTAAAAAAGAAAAGGAAAATAGTGAGAGAAGGGATGAAAATCAGGGAAGAAGTAAAATGGAGCCCATGTTTTTCGAGACAGGCGTGTGACAGTAATGACCGACACAGCCCCTCACATACCTATGGTTTTCAGAATGTTTTCGGAAACTTTCTATAGATGCTCAGTTACGTAGACAACTGCCTTTCCTGTTGTCTAGATCTGAGGACTTGAGAATTCTTGACTTAGCTAGATGAAAACTCGGGAAAGTGTGGGCCAACTGGGCAGTCACACGGGTCCTTTTGAAATTGGAGCATAGCATGTGGTTCCCGTCCTTAGAGTGCTTGCATTCTTTCAAACCGTAGATTGGAGAAAAGAGCCGATAAAGTTGCAGTGTCCCAAAATAGCCATGGTAGGCCTTCTACTTCTACTCTACATTATCTGATCAATTTAGACCTCACTTTAGGGACAGTCACATTGCTTGTAATAACTTAATACATGGTGCCTCAAATCAAAAGGAGTTATGAAAGTAATTTTATTACTTGAATAATAGAAACTTCTCTGGCCTGCAGAGCCCAGTTTCAGCCTATTTGAATATCATCATCACTATGCTTGCTTACCATCTGCCAGACATATCTACAACTAAATTTTTTATCTGAACTCCTGTCAATATTCTGTGCTCTTTTTCATGGTTAATAGCATTACTGTCTTCACAGTCACGTAGCTAGAACTGTAGAGTCATCTTCAACCCATTTTTATTCTGGGCCCCACATTCAGTATTTAACCTTGACATTTCTAATTATAAAATATCCCTTTAAAACTCACTCTATTTTCATTCCTCCTGCCCAAGTTTATTTCATCATTTTTGGATTATCACATTCCCAACTGATCTTACTACCTCCTTTCTTGGATTTTTTTTTAAACCAGTACAATATCAGAGAACTTTCTTTGATTTAATGCACAAATCCTTTTACTGCTTTACTTTCCAAAGCCCAAGTATTCTCGTTTCACTCTTCTACCCAGAAAATTTTGGAGACTCAAATACCAACACCACATTGCAACTGAGTTAGGTTGAGAGTTCTTCATGGACTGTATGTCATTTGTCTTTATATTCCCTACCCTCTCCATCCACCCCTACCCAGTACCAAACAGTGCCTGGCCTCTTAGGCATTGCTACATATTTACGTTAGCCATGTAAATAGGGATAAATTCCTAAACTCTTCTCAAATTCAAAACCCTCCATGAAATAATTTTCAATTTTCTGCACTGGCTATGGTTAAGAAAAACAAACTATAAATGTCATTGAGAAAGACAGCATAATAAAATACTTACAATCACAGACTCTGGAGTCAGACTGGCAGGATTTAAATCCTGACTGCCATTTTTAGCTGAATGGCCTTAGGTAAGTTACTTAACCTCTCTGTGCCTGTGTAAAAGGGATATAACAATAATATGCTCTTCATAGGGTTATTATGAGGATGAAATACATTCAAATTTAGAAAGTGTTTGGAACCCAGTGCCTAGCACATAATAAGTCCCATGTAAGTGTTTGTAAAATAAAACTGAAAATAAATGCCATATACTGAGTAAATGCAAGTTTATCCAAATTTCATTAGCATTTTCTTTTTAACAGTTCTATTGAGATATAATTAACATACCATAAAATGTACCCATTTAATATATAATTTACCTATTTAACATGTACAATGTACCCATTTAATTTAATGTACTTCTGGGATATTCACAGAGTTGTGCAACCATCACCACAATTTTAGAATATTCTCATCATCCCAGAAAGAAACCCCATCCCCATTAGCATTCACTCCATCCCCCACCCAAACCCTAGGCAACCACTGATCTACTTCCTGTTAGGGTTTTGTTTTTTTTTTTTTTTGAGACAGAGTCTCGCTTTGTTGCCCTGGCTAGAGTGAGTGCCATGGCGTCAGCCTAGCTCACAGCAACCTCACACTCCTGGGCTCAAGCAATCCTTCTGCCTCAGCCTCCCGAGTAGCTGGGGCTACAGGCATGCGCCACCATGCCCGGCTAATTTTTTCTATGTGTTTTTAGTTGTCCGATTAATTTCTTTCTATTTTTAGTAGAGACGGGGACTCGCTCTTGCTCAGGCTGGTCTCGAACTCCTGAGCTCAAAGGATCCGCCGGCCTCGGCCTCCCAGAGAGCTAGGATTATAGGCGTGAGCCACCGCGCCCAGCCCCTGTTAGGGTTTTTTATAATTTGATTTCTAGCTTTTCTGAATACACTATGGGCAAGTGAAAAAAATTTTCCGGCTTTATCTTCATAATATTCTGCTTTATATATAATATTAAACATCATTAAGTCAGACATGCTTTCTTTGTTCAACAAGGACTGGGATTACCCTTGTTCAGTTAAGGTCATCCACAGCACCCAGATCTATAAAAATGTAACTGTGGTGGGTCATTTTGAGTACCAGCCTATATTATATTAGTACATGGTGAGGTGAGGACTTTTGGGTTTAGCAATTTTGTTTCTATTACAACTGTCCTTAAAGTCCCAGTCCAAATTCTACCTTATGCCTGAGACTTTCTTTGAGGAAATGTGCAGTCCTGCCATCTTGGGGAGAGAGATAGAGATAGTGATAATAAAGTAAGACTTACTATTTCTTTTGCTCAATTATTTGTCGACTAGAAAAAATAAGACTTTTAAACAAGTCACAAAAATAGAAAACACTTTCCAAAATATGCAGGATGATTTTCAAGAAATCTTGAATAATTTTACAGACACAAAATATTATTTACATTATTTAAGAATGTACTGTAAAAGCCCATTGACTATAAAACTCTTAGAATAGGCTTATTAAGTGCTTGTATGTGTTATATATAAGATATGCCCTACTCCTAACTTTGATGATTAAGAGCCCTGGACTCCGGTTTTACTTTATTCAATCCTGTTTCCCACTGACCCTGGATTTGCCTTCTGCTTCCTTAGCATTGGTGTCGTTTATCTGGGTTTGAATCTTTGCCTATGCGGATCTGGACTCTAGAACGCCCTCCCCGTCTCACAGCCAATCCTACCAGCCCCTCAAAACTCACCTTTTGAATATTTTGCTCATTCTCCTATGCTCCCACTGTGTGCTGTATAAATAACCTTTATGGCTGGAACATTTTTATTATTAAAATACACAGTAATTAAAAACACCCTGCAAGTACAATAAGCATGAACTCGAATGTAATGCTGTATTAGGTGACTACACTTGGCAGTTTCCTTCATGCACTATGGTTTCCTTAAGTCACCAAATCACCTCAAGGCTAACTAAAATATCATTTTAAAAGAGCCCATAAAGCTTCTTCCTTTATTAGTCTTGGGTTGGGCTCTTTTTTAGTATGTTCTCCACTCCGTCGTTGTCTTTCTCCCTCGTTTTTATTACTATAGAAAATTTTAAACATATTTAAACGTATAATAATGTATTGAATTCATGTATGTATCACCCAGCTTCAGAAATTCACACATGACCCATCTTGTTTCAGCTATACCCTCACCACTCCCTCATCCTTGGATTATTTTGAATGATTTTGAAGCAAATGTATGGCAGTTATCTTTGTGGATTGTAATGTACTTGTCTAACCACCCCCTCCATCTAGACTTAAGACAGGATCAGACCTTATTCATTTCTGTGTGTCCCATCCCCTGACCCAGTGCCTGGTGTATAGGGCACTCTCAGTAAATATTTCTTGATAAAAATGAACCAATTAATTGATCACTCCTACTCCATCCTGGCTGCTATAACAAAACACCTTAGAGGCTGGGTGCAGTGGCTCATGCCTATAATTCTAGCACTCTGAGAGGCTGAGGCAGGAGGATCGCTTGAGCTCAGGAGTTTGAGACCAACCTGAGCAAGAGTGAGACCCCATCTCTACTAAAAATAGAAAAATTAGCCAGGCATCATGGCGCACACCTGTAGTCCCAGCTACTTGGGAGGCTAAGGCAGGAGGATTGCTTGAGCCCAGGAGTTTGAGGTTGCTGTGAGCTAGGCTGACACCACGGCACTCTAGCCCAGGCAACAGAGTGAGACTTTGTCTCAAAAAAAAAAAAAAAAGAATTATACACAAAAAATAAAACAAACGGAAATATTTGCCCAAGAGAGGCAGAATTCAAACCCTGGACTGTTTGACTTTAGACCCCCCTCTTACCCCTTCTCCCCCCTCCTCCCCTCCCTTTCTTTCTCTCCTTCCCTCCCCTTCCTTCTCACTTCCCCTCCTCCCCTCCCCCTTCTCCCTCTCCCCCTTCTTCTCTTTGCCCTTTTCCCTATTCTATCATCACATTCTTTATCTATCAGTTCTTGGTTGCAAACAACAGTCAGACTCTGGCCAATTTAAAAGGAGAAGGAATTTATAGGAAGGATGTCAAGTGTCTCACAGGGATAGTGAATCCTCAGGAAGGTAGAGAAGCCAGCTCAGAAACTAGCAGGATGAGGGAGGCTAGGCAACTGCCAGACCCACGTCTAAATCTACCCCTTGAGGACACTGCTGCCATCACCAAAGAACCTGGACCCCACAGTTTGCTGCCCCTAAAACCTGGTCGTTCCTGCTGCCACTGCAGCCCCACCTCCAGAAGGGAGGCTGCCCGTTCTTCACGTGACTTACTCCCATTCCAGAGTCCACTGTACATCTGACTGGCCAAGCCTGGGTCCCAGCCCATGCCCAAGCTGCACAGGAGGCCAGGAGGAGAGAACCTGGCATTCTCAGCTGCTGCACCAAGATTCCTTCTACAGACATTGGACAAGGGAGGGTTCAAATGCCGGGCAGTCAAAGATGACAGACGTCCACTACACACACACATACCAGGCTTTTGGTCAGCGAATTCTCTTGGTCCTTTTCCTCTAGATGATTCCATTGTAGGCACTTCTAGTTCAGTGTGCTGACCTAGGGACTGTAGGCAAGGATGCCATGGGTTGGCTTTGAGGAGTTCTAAAGTCCCCCAGAATTGATGAAAAAATTCTGTATGTGTGCATTTTCCTATGGAATAGACACAGAGTTCTCATCAGATTCTTAAATGAATTGGTACCCACATACGGTTAGGAACAACTATCTGGCTTGGGTGTCAACAGTAAGCCCCATCCAGCTTTGCTGGAGCGAGCAGACCAAGCAAGGCTACTGACACTGAAGCCTGGTTAGGTTTTCACTGACCGTTTGCCAAGCCATGGCGAGTCTGTTTCTTCCAGATACTGCTGCTTCATTCTCTCTCCATGTAGCTTCACAGTAGGGTTGTGGGTAGATTTCCCAGCTTAACCCTTAACAGAATCCTTGGCATCTCCTCAGCCCTGATTTTGGTCTCCTTAAATGGGATCATCCACTACACATGGTGGTTCGCCCTCCGAGTCAGATCCACTGGGAAGTCTTATCTGCCTTCCCTCTGATGTAGACCTTCTGGATTTCTGCATCACGGCTGCTGCTCTCTGGTCTGAGCCGCCCCGCTCTGCTACCCGGTGCCTCAGGACTGGTCTCCTGGTTCTTCCTCCTCCCCTTCCGCAGTAGCGCTCCCTTCCGCCCTCAGAGAGGCCTTATAAAAATAGCACATCAGATGGTATCGCTCCCCTGCTTGACATCCAGGGCACTCACCTTGAAATCTAAATTCCTTCCTGTTGCTGATGAGACCCTGCACACCCTGGCTGCAGCCTGTCTCTCTCACCTATCTCAGAGCACTCTCTTCACGGAGTGAAGAAAACGAAATCCCACCGTTTTCTTGCTTTGCCTGCCTTGGGCCCTTTGCACTTGTGTTTTCTCTGCGCAGCGTGCTCTGGCCCCAGCTTTTCCATGGCTGACTACCTTAACCGTCCAGATCCCAGCTAAAATGTCACCACCCAGAGATGTCTTCTCCGACCAAAGCAGCCCTTCCCCTAGCCCAGCAGCCTCTGCCATATCCATCAAGGGCAATATTGTCTTCATGGCACTGACTGGAACTACCTTACTCTTTGACACTTCTGTGTTTCTATGCCGATTCCTCTATGCTCCACGAGAATGTGAGCCCCATGAGGTGATCTGATTGCTATATATGCGATGCTGAGAATAGAACAAATACAAATATTTGTTGAATGAATGAATGAAAGAGGAAAGTGCTACTCTAAGTGATCCCCAAAGGTTATGTTTCTGTCCTCCAGACTCTTGCTGCCCTCATGGTCTCCATCTTGCCTCTCAGACCTTGTCTGTTTGTCTGCTGTGTCTGAGTTTTCCTGGAGTACCGAAATGCCTGACAACTAGCCAGGACCTTTCCAGCCTGGCATGCCATGCCCACCCATCTCCCTGTTCCCCTCAATCATCACTTAGGTTTGCCCAAAACCTGCAGAGGAATTTTCCATACCTTAAAAATACCATTTACAATGGGATCAGTTTTCTATTGCTGTATAACAAATGACCACAAACTTAGTGGCTTAAAACAACACCCACTTACATTTTACAGTTCTGTAGGCCGGAAGCCTGGCATGGCATGGCTGGGCCCTCTGCTTTGGGTACCACAAGGCAGATGCCAAGCCAATGTATTGGCCAGGAAAGTTCTCATTTGGATGCTCAGGGGAAAAAGCAGCAGCTTCCCAGCTCATTCCTGTTGTCAGCAGAATTCAGTCTTTCACGGTTGTAGGACTGAGGTCCCCATTTTCCTATAGGTCATAAGCTGGGGGCCACTCTCATCTCCCAGAGGCCATGCTCATGTCCTTCCCACACAGCCCCCACACACAGTGCACAGTATGGATGTGTGTGTTCTTTTAGGCCAAGAGAGCATGTATCTCTGACTCCCTCTTCTGCATGCAGCAGAAAAACTCTGCTTTCAAAGGGCTCATGTGACTAGGTGAGGCCCTACTTCAAGGTCAACTGATTAGTAACCTAAATTACACCTGCAAAATCCCCTCTGCCATGTAACTTAACATAATATCCTATAACATTCACAGGAGAAGTTATACAAGAGTGAGAGCCATTGGTGTCATCTTAAGACTTCTGCCTACCACAGCCACTTACCTAGTCATCCTCCTCCTCCTCCTCCTCCTCCTCCCCATCTTCATCCTAAACAAGTTATCTTTCCCATCACGGTAACAGGAGAATCACTCCTCCCTCCATCCAGTGACTCCTGGCATACAGCAAGGATTTGAGAAATTAAATTCAGTTAAATACATATGTTTACAGCTGCTAATATGTATAAAGACCATATTTGAATTAAGTTTAAATGTCTTGAAGGAAGTACTGTAAAATTTTTGTGTTTTCATATTATTTTAATGCTTCCTTATTCTTGCTCACATGTACTGCAACCATATTTATTTGTGCACTCATTCAACAAATAACAAATATTTATCAAGTTTCTATACGTGCCAGGCAAGATTCAGGCATTTGTCAATATATCTGCTTTAGGTTGTGAGCTTCTTGAAGGCACATTTCAAGCGAAATTACACATATGCAAATGCTTGGTAGGTGACATTGTTATATAAAAATAAGACATTACTATGCAGGTCCTTCTCCAAGTGCTAACTCAGTATACAGGTCCCAGGGGTACGTCGGGGAACGTTAATGTTTTCAGGGATGCGTGTGCAGTTTGCACGTTGGTGCTGGTCTTGCTCTTTATTTTTACACAACCTTATTTTATGCTTTTTGTCCATTTTATGTGGCATGAGCAGGAAAGAGAAAGGAATATACAGTTAATATTTTTACTGTTAAAAAGATTTAGTTTTTACTGTGTTGCAATCCACAAATGGCCAGTGATAAAATAAATTATAAAATGTGTGATCAGGCCGGGTGTGGTCGCTCACGTCTGTAATCCCAGTACTGTGGGAGGCCGAGGCAGGAGGATCCCTTGAGCTCAGGAGTTCAAGACCAGTCTGAGCAAGAGCGAGACCCCATCTCTACTAAAAATAGAAAAAACTAGCCCAGCATGGTGGTCCCAGCTTGTAGTCCCAGCTACTCGGGAGGCTGAGGCAAGAGGATCACTTGAGCCCGGGAGTTTGAGGTTGCTGTGAGCCAGGCTAACTGCACGACACCTAGCTCAGGCGACAGAGCAATGCTCTGTCTCAAAAAAATAAAAAAATAAGATAAAATGTGTGATCATGGAAATGCATTCTTTAATTATCACACATTGGCATTCAATGTCTATTGAATGAATAGATGACTAAATAACTAAATTTTTAAAGTGATTAAGGTTATATGCATGTTATTAAGAAAATACTGAACAGAGCAAGATCCTGTCTCAAAAAAAACCCAAAAAAACAAAGAAAGAAAATAACATTTCATAAATGTTATCGATATAAATTTTGTATTGTTTTCATTAGCATTATTTATATGGGCATTTAACTGTCACAAATGAACTAAAATGAGTTATTATCTATATTGTGGACAAAGTTAAACTATACTTTAGATTAAGTAAAGCTTTTTATTTGTCTGTCTTTTTGTGGTGGTGGTAGAGGGTATGTTAATTATCTTATTTCCTCCAGATAAAAGAACCCAACCCTGAGAACTCCCTTCTTTTCCTTCTCTGTTCTTTTTTTCCTAACTTTCTCTTCCGATTGACAGCCAAACATTTAGTGGACCAACAGTCAGGCCCTGTGCACGTGAGAAATGAGGGGCTGGATAAGACACAGTCTACACTGACTAGCAGTTCTGGAGAGAGAGAAATAAAGCCAGGCAACTTGGCAGTAAGACAGACCAGAAGATTCCTTAGACTTGGCCATGAAAACCCTCACTAGGACCCAGGCCCCAGACCACACCACAGTGAACGCTCACACCCAGGCAAAAAAGAGGATGCCACCTCCTGTGTGTTTCCTCCTTTGGTCACACACCTACACGTTGTACAAATAATACCAAATACAAACGTGCATGTATTTCCAGTCTATTTGGGGGGAGACGTTTGGGTTATTTAATGTATAGAATCCTTTGAATAAGAACGTTGTGAGATATTTACTGAGAATAAGCACAAGCCATTTCTACTACACAGAACACAAATTGGCCACACGGCGACTCCTGTGCTTGAATGCTTATCACAACCTCTACCTTTGTGGTGACATTGCTGACCGACATTGTGACCACAAGCAAATTCGTTCCATCAGAACTCACAATGCTGATCCCAGGGCATCTCACACATTGTCACTGGTTAACTCCATTTTTCAGAACTGAGTAACTGGACTATAATACCGGTGAATGTTTGACTTGTAAGAGCATTTAAAATGATCGGGTTATAACAAAAGAGAAAAGCCATCGATTTGGGAAGAAAGCAACTCACTTCATGGATGACTTGCCTGAGGCCCCAGAGCTCCAGGGCTGCCTGCCCCGTGGAAACAGAGACAATGGCAAGCATGGGACATGCAAAGGCCCCGTTGGGGCCTTCCTGGTTGGTGAACACATCAAGGTTCCAGGAAGGTGGCACGTCTGAGAGGGCATGGAAGGTATTGGGGCCTGTACCCAATACCACGCCCCATGCGTCTCTTCCACTTGCCTGTCCCCGAGTTGTATCCTCTGTAACAAACTGGTAATAGTAAGTGGCTGCTTTCCTGAGTCCTGTGAGCATTCTAGCAAACTATCAGACCTGAGGGAGGGGTGTTGGGAACCCTGGCTGGTCAGAAGTACAGGCGGAAACCTGGGATTCGCAACCGGGGCGGTCTCGTGACTGACCTTTAACCGTGGGGTCTGTGTTAACTCCAGTCTGAATTGCATTGAATTGTAGGACACCCAGTTGGTGCAGAGAGTTGGAAAATTGGTTTGTATGAGAAAAAACCCACACATTTGGTGTCAGAAGTGTGGTGAGTAAAAACAATTCAGGGTCGGTGGGGGGTCCACAGGGTGGTAAATGCATAGATAGGTTGAATTAGAAGGGATATGCCATCCGAGGGGACCCCTTCTCTTGAAGCAGAAGGCAAGGCCACCTACAGAGTGGAGACTGCACAGCCTCAAGCAGGAACCCCAGCAGGACAGTGAAGCCACACTGGCCAAATCGCCTTGGTCACTATTTACTTACTGTCCCCCACCCCGGCAGGTAAGTTCCCTAAGATTGGGGGTCTGGCCTGTCTGTTGACAGCTCAGTTCCCAGAGCCTTGAACAGTCACGGGCTGTGGCAGGTGCTCAACACATATTTGTTGAGCACAGGAACGGGTGAGTGACCAAAGGGGAGGGACAGCGGGGAAGGATGCCATGCCCAGGAGCGGGGCGGGTCAGCGCGGTGGTGCGGCTCTTCCCAGCACTGCTTCGCTGCCAAAACATAGGTGCAGAGGACACGCTATAAAGCTGACCTAGCACTCTGGGAGGTGGAGGCAGGGGGATCGCTTGAGGCCAGGAGTTTGAGACCAGCCTGGGCAACATAGCGAAACCCTGTCTCTACAAAAAATTTAAAAAATCAGCTGAATGTGGTGGCATGAGCCAATAGTCCCAACTACTCTGGAAGCTGAGGCAGGAGGATTGCTTGATCCCAGAGGTTTGAGGCTGCAGTGAGCTAGGCTTGGGCTACTGCACTCCAGCCTGAGCGTGAGAGCGAGAACCTGTCTCTTAAAAAAAAAAGAAATAAACCTAACCCAGGTTGGGGTTCTGCTGAAACAAGGGGAGCGTGATTAGTAGCAAGAGAAGGGCACAAGGGAACCAAAGGTGCTGATGAGTGGGAAGCTGAGCCTGGGGTTGGGCGAGACCCGCAGGAGGTGGCAGGTGGCATGGGGAGCAGAGGCAGCCCTGCGTGAGCCGGTGGGAAGGTGTGGTGGGAGGCAGGCCTGGGGGGACAGAGGTTGTGGTAAGAGAGTGGGATACCGGTGTTCGAGGTTTCAGAGGTGGAGCAGTTTCAGGTGATGACAAAGTGCAGGGAGTGGCCACAGGAGCTGAAAGGACAAAAAAGGGAAGGTCCTTGTAGTGGAGGAGAAGGAGCTTGGAGGCAGGAGACCAGGTATTGTCCATGGGGACACTGAAGCCACCCCTGCTTGGGCTGGAGAGAAATATTGCACCAAAGTTAGATGCCCAAGTCTTCACTGAGCAAGGGGGGGTGATTGACGATAACATTTCTTTCCTCCATCATTCATTCATTAACTCAGGAAATATTTACTGTTTATTGGCTTCACCCCGTGGTGAACCAGGCAGATCTCATCATTTCCCAAGGACCCCTCTCCGCACACACACAATATGCAATATGCTGTTTCTTGCCCCTTTCAAGGAGGGGCAGAGGATGGTTGGTAGGATGGCAGGACCCTCGGGGAGCATGGGCTTCCATGTGGGCGCGGAGGTGCCGTGGCCTGGCAGTTGGGCAGAGAGGGCTGGGATCTGCAGGAAGCAGAGGCAGGTGGAGGAGGTAGTGGAGTTTGCTACACTGGAGGATGGCTCCAGGGAGCCGTGGGGCTTTAGGATCGGGAAGGATGCCTAGCACTCTGAGAAGAATGAGTGACGACAGCAGAGTGGGGACAAGCAGGATGCCCGAGAAGTGGGCAGGACAGACGATGTAAGACACATGAGGGTCCCCATGCACCTGTCCAAACTCTTGGACAGCTTCAGCAGTGGACACAAGGCTCAGGCTCATATCCAAGCCAGACCTGCAGACACCTTTCACTCCCCCAGGAGATTTCACCCCTGCTTGTACTAACATCTCAAAAGCCCCGTCTTGCATGCTGGTATGCGCTGGAACCACCTCCTCGCTGTGCCGATGGCTTCAGCAGGCTTCTACCACACAGGAGCCGGGTAAGAAACCAGTGCTGTTATTCCACGGCTTTTATGTGTGTTGAGAACCATTGTTCCTTTATAACAGTCACATTGAAAATCCCTGTTCTCATGGTGCCCGTTTCCCAGATGGATACTCCTTAAAAGTGATGGCGTGCCAAAGAGAGAAGATGCTGCCGGGAGCGGTGGCTCACGCCTGTAATCCCAGCACTCTGCGAGGCCAGGTGGGAGGATTGCTCTCGCCCAGAAGGTCAAGACCAGCCTGGGCAACAGAGCGAGACCCCATCTCTACAAAAAATAAAAAATCAGCTGGAGGTAGTGATGCACGCCTGTAGTCCCAGCTGCTGGGGAGGCTGAGGTGGGAGGATCGCTTGCCTGGAAACCTTGCCTGGAACCTTGCCTGCAAGGTTGCAGTGAGCTGTGATCACACCATTGCACCCCAGCCTGTGCAACTGAGTGAGACCCTGTCTCAAAAAACAAACGCATAAAAAAACAAAACAAAGTGAAACAACAAAAAAAGATGCTGTTAGTTCCATACATTATATTACATCCATATAACAGTGTGTCACTCTCACCAAATAAATCCCCAGGGACAGAGAAGGAAGTCACTCACATTGGCAAAAGTTTTTATAGGCGATACCAGCAGCTCTAAAAGGGATCTTGAAAACCTCTTTATGAAATTATAGGGCAGGAGCCTCATTTGCACCCTAAGGAACTGTCTACACTGTCCTCCCAAGTTGCTGGGACGAAGCAGGTGTGGCCTCTCCCCTCCGAGGGAGGATGCCCTCAGTGGAGGACAAGGACAGGATCACAGCAGGGGCACGGTTCACCGCCAGCTGCTCTCTGCCTCTGCCTGCACAGGTCTCCTTCACTCAGGCCAGGTGGGACAACCCACGGTGCAATGCTTTCCCAAGGACCCACTCTGTAGGGCATGCTGTGCCAACACAGCACAGGGGCACAGAGATGATTCAGAATCAGGATCGAGACGAGCTGGATTGTCATCAGAGCTGGCTACAGGCTGAGGGCCCAGGGAGGGAACCAGCAGCTGGGCTGGGGGGTCCAGGTGGCAAAGCCCAGACACTCCAGCCCCCTGCATGGTGGCTTACTCTCGCCGAGTGTGGGCTGTGCAGGGTTGTGGTCAAAATAAAGGTCAAATATTCAGAAAATCTGACGTTCTTCACCTCTAAAGGTATTAATCACTGAATTTTTTTACTCAGAATTTTAAGGGGCAGGAATGTTTTTAGCTGTTGATGAATTAACCATATATTATTTATGGCAATGGGCAGTATACATTTATCATATAAGTAAGTGTTTGGTATGTTTACTAAATGATTAAAGATCCTACTATTTATCAAAATAGTTGTAAGAATTCACTTATTAAACAAACTTTTACTGCCAACCTACTTTGTGCCAGGCACCATGCGGGGCATCGATGCAGAGGTGAGTGGGCAGCTCACAAGCGGCGACCAGGCGGAGGCGTCCAGGCCTGCGGTCTCCATCACTACAAGCCGTGACTGAGGGATGGGAGGTGCCGGGCACGGGAGCCAAGTGAGGATGGAGAATGATTGCAAAGGCAGGTCATGCTGGGGCTGCTTTGTTTGTTTTCGGATTACCCTTTTTGGTAGATGATGTTTGCAGTCGCTTTCTCTTTTTAACAGTTTTACTGAGATATAGTTCCCATACCATGCAATTTACCAATTAAACTGTGCAACCCAGTGCTTTTTTAGTGTATTCACAGAGTATGCATCTAACCCCACAATCAGTTTCAGAACATTTTTATCACTCCAAAAAGAAGCTGGGGATTTTTCCTGTTTCCTGTGATACCTGGGATATCCTAAGTGATGAAGATCTCTGGCATGTTAGGAGGGCTTCTCACGCTTTTGGGTTCATTCACGGTCTTGATGACGTGCCTGTGAAGTGTACTGAATTTTGGCTCCGGTCAGAGTGAGACGGACGCCTGTTTTGGATAACTTGCAACCCCAGACTTATGAGCTATATCTAGGGACTGGCTGTCCTGTAAGCAGAGCGCTGTCCTGTAAACAGAGCGCTGTTTGATTTTTATGAGTTCATTTATGCTCTTACTACTTGTGGCATCAGGACATCTGAACGCCCGTGGGGTACTTTCGACGAATGTTCAATCACATATGAACCAGTAGTTTTAAATATCATAGGTTACAGCCAAATGATATGCTCTGTTCACAGAAAATTTTCATTGGCCTTTGTGCAAAAAGCGACGGAG
This sequence comes from Propithecus coquereli, assembly GCF_000956105.1. NCBI lineage: Eukaryota > Metazoa > Chordata > Mammalia > Primates > Indriidae > Propithecus > Propithecus coquereli. Next base: position 343,903 of record NW_012148596.1, read on the forward strand.
AGTAATAGTGGTCCATCTGGGGAAATACACCAAGGGTCAGTGGGAAGGATAAACTCCACATCTTCTCAAGGAGAAAATTTGGGTACCTATTCAGGAACATCATTTGGAAACAGTTTCCCCCTTGTTGGATTAAATTTCTGTACCAAAATCTAAGTGAAGGAATTAAGCAACGAAGTCTGGTGCTGAAAACAACCTTGCTAAATTTAGTATGCTGAGTACCTGAGGATGGCGCTATGTCTTAGAAGCTGAACGAATGCCTTTCGATACTATATTTTGCCTTTTTAACAGTGTTCTTAGTTTGCTCTGCTGTACATGTTTATTGACCCCTTGGTGGGGGAAAGAAAAGCTTCCCCAGACTTTTCAAATTTGTAGTGAAGGTGATTTTTAAAAATAAAATTTTGAATATCTAGAACAAAAAAAAGAAAGAAACTATGTCCATTATAAGTCTCCATATTCCCCAACTGCCCCCGCCCATAGGCAACCACGAAGCTGCTTTCTGTCGGGATGGGTCTGCCTGTTCCCGACACTTCGTATGAGGGGACTTGTACGATATGCTGCCTTCTGTGACCGACTTCCTTCGCTCCGCGTACCGTGCTCAGGGTTCATCCATCGTGAGGCGTGTGTCAATACTCCATTCCTTTTTATTGCCAGATAACATTACATTGTAGAGATATGCCATATTTTATTCAATTTATTTATTTTTTCTGCCCAGCTCACATATTTCTTGGCGAGACCCTTCCCTTCCCCGACACCAGGAAGCCACGCCCACAGAGTCCCAGGCCCCTGCAGCAAGGTCCCTCCGCCCCATCTCTGCAACACACTCTCAGGCCTTGGCAGTAGTTCGAGCTGCTGAATTTTCTGGCTCATCATTTCCGTGACAGCCTGTTCCGTGGCGTGCTCCTCCTGGAGAGCTGGCTGGACTTTCTCCATCTGCGTGGTTAGGAAGTCTGTCTGTCTCCTGAAGAAGTCCCTGGCATCCTCAGCTGTCTTGTCTACATGGTAGCCAGTTCCCACGTCAATGAGCACGTGTTCCACATCACGTGTCTTCCCAGGGACATACATAGAACTCGTCAGTGGGACGAGCAATTCTTTCCCCTGGTTGCTCTTGTTCGGTGCGTTCAGACAGTCCTTGGCGT
>NW_012148596.1:345677-355770 GCF_000956105.1 Propithecus coquereli
GCTCTTGCTCAGGCTGGTCTCGAACTCCTGAGCTCAAACAATCCGCCTGCCTCGGCCTCCCAAAGTGCTAGGATTACAGGTGTGAGCCACTGTGCCCGGCCCAGAGAGGGTTCTTGACCTTCACACTAGAAAGAATTCAAATGGAGGGTCACACGAGAAGCAAAGAACTTTATTATTAAAGACAGAGTATAGAAAGTGTATTATGCTCTCAAAGATGGTAGAGAGTGGACTGCTCCAATAAGGAACAGTGCCTCCCCAGGGTTAGGGTCTGTCCTTTTATGCTAATCCCTAATAATATGCTAAGTTGGGGGTGGAATATTCACAGTCTTTTTGGAAAGCAGTGAAGAGTTCCTAGAACTGGGACTCCTCCCCTTTCTTGACCATATAGGGTAACTTCCCAGAGTTGCCATGGCATCTGTAAACTGTCATGGTGCTGGTGGCTATGAGTTTTACTGTTGATAAGGGTAGTTCACTTAGGGACACTGTCACCTCAACTGTGCATGCTCCAATTAAAGAAATCCCCCTTTTACCTTAGATAAAGATGTTATGGTTAAAGTAAAATAACTAAAGGGTCCCTGTTGGTTCCATGTATCTCAGCTAAGCATATTCATGTTTTTGTGGCTTTCTTATTCTGTTTGCCTTCTCCTTCTGACCCCTGTCCTGACTGCCTGCAGGGTGTCTGATTCCTGCCTCACTGCCCCAGCTTCCTAAGCAGCCAGGACCACAAGCATGAACCACCATGCCTGGCTGAACTTTTCATTTTTTGTAGAGATGGGGTCTTGCCATTTTGCCCAGGCTGGTCTCAAACTCCTGGCCTCGAGTGATCCTCCTGCCTCAGCCTCCCAAAGAATTGGGATTACAGGTGTGAGCCACCATGCCCTGAACATATGTTTTCACTTCCACTATATACCTAGGAATAGGATTGCTGGCTCATGTGGGGACTCTGTTTAATACTTAAGCATGATCATAAGCATGGAGCAGAGTAGCATGACCCTAGCTCACTGCCGCCTCAAACTCCTGGGCTCAAGTGATCCTCCTGCCTCAGCCTCCCATCATTGTGGTTTTTATTGGTATTTGTTTAATGGCTAATGATGTTGAGCATCTTTTCATGTGCTTATTGGCCATCCATATGTCTTCTTTGAAGAAATGCCTACTCACATGCTTAGCCAATTTTTAAGTTATATCATTTGTATTTTTATTAATATTATTGAGTTGAAGGAATTTTTAAAATAAATTCTGGATACAAGCCCCTTATCAGATATATGATTTGCAAATATTCCTCCCACTCTCTGGGTTGTCCTTTCAATTTCTTGATGGTGTTCTTTGAAGCATGAAAGTTTTTTAGTTCAATTTATCTGTTTTTCTTTTTCCATTTGTGACTTTGGTGTTGTATCTAAGAACCTTTTTCCTAATCCAAGGTCACAAAGCTTTACTCTTATGTTTTGTTCTTACAGTTTCATAATTTCAGCTTTTACATTTGGGCCCATGATCATTTCGAGTGAAGTTTTGTATACGGTGACCAGGGCGCATGTAGGTTCTGCTTTGATTTAGTTTCCCAGAGAATTAGGGAGCAAAGTCCTCAGCTGAGGGTGGGATGGGAGAGGAATTGAATGTATGAGGAGAGCAGCAGTGTTCTGGGAGAACGGAGCAAAAACAAATCAGGGAAACAGGACAGTCTCCTGGACTGTTTCGAGGGATCCACTTAGGTTCGGGGTCATCCACTTAAGTGAGACCAATCAGCACAGGGTTGTGTTTTCCTCCAGCCTCCTGCAGCTGCATGATGTAGGCACGGAGCAGGTCAAGACTTGGGTTTTACCAGGGTTGGATTTTTGCCCATGAAGTAAGACAAAGCAAGTAAGGGTGAAGGGAGTTGAGAGGATCATGGAGTTTAAGGAATGAAATGGAGGCATGAGGGGTGGCAGACAGGCAAGGGCAGGATCAGTGAGTTTGGGTTTCAGGAGGGTGGAAAGGCACGGAAATCAGGTGGGAAATGGAAGTAGTGGTGTTGGGGAAAAATTTAAAGATAAGACTTCTTTCTTTGTCTTTTTTTTTTTTTTTTTTTTGAGACAGGGTCTTGCTCTGTCACCTGGGCTAGAGTGCCCTGATGTCATCACAGCTCACTGCAACTTCAAACTCCTGGCTCAAGCAATTCTCCTGCCTCAGCCTCCCGAGTAGCTGGAACTACAGGTGTGTATCACCACCCCTGGCTAATTTTTCTATTTTTAGTAGAGATGGTATCTTACTCTTTTACTCAGGCTGGTCTCAAACTCCTGAGCTCAAGCCATCCTCCCCCCTCAGCCTCCCAGAGTGTAGGATTACAGCATAAGCCACCACACCCAGCCAAAGATAAAATATCTTGACAGCCTAGACCACCCTCCCCACAAATGTAAAAAAGGCAGAGAAGAGTTTGTTATTGAGTAAACATTAAACCAGGCTGTAATGCAAATCACGGGTAATCTGCTAATGAGATTACAAAAACAGGAAGGAATGTCACCCTTTTATGTAGCACATAGAATCTATTACATACATGTTCTCAGGTGGGTATGGCTTGCCCTCATGTAGGCAGCCTCAACATAACCCATTTTACACTTTACACATTTTTTCTTCATTCACCTTAAATTTACCTGGTAATTAGGATGGCCATTTCTGTTAGTTAATTGTCTTTATCCAAAGGACAAATAAAACTTCTCAAGACTCTATGACAAACAGTGACTAAAAGGAGGAACATGGCACTATCTACCCTGATGTTCACATTCTAAAGAGATGGCTCCTAGTCCCTGAAGGAAATCAGTTCTGGGTTGTAATATTGGCAAAAGGCTTTATTTATTAAATAGTTTTTTTTTTTTTTAGAGACAGGGTCTTACTCTGTCACCCAAGCTGGAGTGCAGTGGTGTGATCATAGCTCACTGATGCAACCTCGCATTTCTAGGCTGAAGCAATCCTCCCACCTCAGCCTCCCAAGTAGCTAGGACTACAGGCGTGTAACACAACACCTGGCTAATTTTTTATTCTTTGTAGAGATGAGATCTTACTATGTTGCCCAGGCTGGGCTTGAACTCCTGGTTTCAAGTGATCCTCCTGCTTCGGCCTCCCAGAATGCTGGGATTACAGGCATGAGCCACTGTGCCTGGCTTGTGGAGTTACTATAAAGGCAAAGTTTACATATAGTGAAATATATAAAGCTTGAGGGTACAGTTTGATGCCTTCTGATAAACACATATATTCATGTAAGCCACACTCCATCAAGATATAGAAACTTCCAAATAGTCCAAGATGCATCCACCCCAAAAGGTTCCTGTGTCCCTTCTTAGTCAATCCAGAAGGGGGAGCCTTGCTCTAGCACGTACAGCTCCCTCTTGATCACTGTTGATGGAGGCTTTTTGGCAATACCTTACAGGAAATAGGTTGACATAGACTTCTTAGAGCTGTGATGAGAAGATGGCAGGAGAATGAAAGCCAAGCTTGAAAACGTGCAGACAGGGTGGTGAGGAGCGCTGTCTTGTCCACCTGTGGATTCATCACCGGATGACAGTGTGGTCCCCAGGCCCCACCCAGCTGAAGTTAGGACCCGATCATAGCCATCTGCAGATGACCGTGATGAGAGCTTTGAAGTTGATTGCAAGAGCAATGGGAATTGTTAGGTAGATAGTGAGGGATTCCGGGTCTCCTGGGGACGAAAGTGGGTGCTGCTGAAATTCACCCCCCCAAATGAGCTTTCAGAGAGGCTCATGGGAGATCTGCATGTGCAGTGAGACTCAGGTCATGCAACTCCCAACTGTCCAATCAAGTGGTTCCATGGTGACGTCTGAACCTGAGGGAGGTCCTATGCGGGCACTATAAAATAAGACGCAGACTGTAGCCAACCGCTCTTTTTTGCCCTTCCTTTTGCTCTCCCTTTGCTGTGACAATGAGTCTGGTTGTCCTCTGTGGCGTATGTACCATGCTCTGTAAACCTATATCTTGCTCTTGCCTTATAATCCTATCTTTCTCTCCTCAATAAACCTCATTTTCGTGCTTGCCTTACTTTGGCATGTCTGGTCAATCCTCCACATGAGCGCACTAAGAACTGCATTTTCAGACTAAAACTTGACAAAATGACTGTAGGATTTTAAGCAGAGGAGTGGTATGACCTGATACATGCTACTAACTACAGCTCTGGATTGTAGGGAGGTGGATTAGTTACCTGCGGCAGCTTTGACTAATTACCACAAACCAACCAGGTGGCTTAAAACAACAGAAATCTATTTCCTCACAGCTCTGGAGGCTGGAAGCCCAAACCACAGTGTCGGCTGGGCGTGCTCCCTCCAAAGGCTCTAGGGGGGACTCCTTCCTTGCCTCTTGCTAGCTTCTGATGGCTTCCAGCAATCCTTGGCCTTCCTTGGCTTGTAGCTGCATCACTCTAATCTCTGCCTCTGACATCACATGACCTTGTTGCCTGTGTTTGAGTCCTTTTCTCATAAGGACACCAGTAATTGGATTTAGGGCCCACCCTAAATCCGGTAGGACATTATCTTAAGAAGTTTAACTAATTACATCTGCAAAGACCCTACCTATTTCCAAATAAGGTACATTGTAAAGTTCCAGGTAAACATGAACTTTGGGGGGGCAGTATTGTATTCAATACACAACAAGAAACAAGAGTAAAGAGTATGATCGCCTAGAAGCCAGCAATGGTAAGAAGAAAAGTGGGCAAGTTCAAGATGTTCTTTGGAGGTAGAACTAGTAGTGCATGTTTTGGCTGGGCTATTAGGAAGTGACTTTGAGAAGTGGTGAAGAACAGTATAGAACACGTGAAAACATTCTATTGCATGCTTTTAAAAGATTGTAATGAAGCTAGGAGAGCCTCATAACAAATATTTATTTGCTTAGCTCAATATGTAAGCTTTGAATGTTTGCTCTATGCCAGGCCTGTTCTAGGTCCCTGGGGGTTAGGGTGAATAAGGAAAAGTCCAAGCAGGAAAAGATTATTCAAGACACTTAAAATTTGGCAGGAGAAAAGAGATACATAACTAATCATAATAAAAGACTGAATAGTCAGAACAATACTATGTAGCTGATAAAAAAAAAATTCTCCAACACTGCTGTAATACTTGGCTTCCTGGAACAAAGTATTGATCATGCTCACATACATTTCCAAGAACAGAGGACGGGAATATTCAGATGTGCAACTGAGTTTTAGGATGAGGAAAAACAAACAAAAAAAAGGTGATCTCTCTCTGACTTTTCTGAGGTTAAGAGTGGGAAGGGTGTACTTAACACAAAACCAGATGGTAATAAATTAATAAATAAATAATATACAGAGTGTTACCGAAAGTTCGGCACTTGTTGCTGAAGCTGCATCAGAAGAATGAGGACAAGGGGTTTGAGGAGAAGGAAAGAGAAGTTTGTTAATTTGAGGCAAATGAGGCGGGCAGGCTCCCGTCTTTTAAAGTATCAACACCTTGCTTTTGAGCAGAGGTGCAGAGCTTTCAAAGGTTCTGACTCATCCCATCTTCAGCTAAGACAATCTCGTGACCTCCGCCCGGACAATTCCCTGGAGCCATCTCCTGTGGCACAAGGAACAAAGGACACTCCTCCGCCCCTCCTAACCACTGGCTGAGGCCGGGATGCAGGTTTTAGTTCTCACAAAGGGTGAGGGGGTTTTGAAAAGACTGAACACATTTTACCCTTTTAAGGCCATTTTCTCTGTTACAAGAATGGGAAGGGGAGGAGAAGCAACACAATGGAAGATTTCAGGGCTGGAAACAGAACGTGGAAAATGCAGAGACCTTATTATCCTTTAGTTACTGGCATCTGGCCATCGGGATGGCTATCGGTTTTAATGTCATTCAGGATTTTTCTTGATTTAAGAAATGACTTGTCCCCATTTTAAAAGCACTCAGTGGGCCTTTTGCTGATGACTCATTGAGCCGTCTAAAAGGGCAGAATAAAAACACGGCTTTTGGATGAAAGGGCAGCATGTTGTGCTGCTTCTCTTCAACTGGTGGTGTGACAAAGTGTTCTTGGAAAAAGAAAAAAATTTTAAAAACGTAAGTTGTTCATTATTGAAGCTGAAAATATAGAAAAGGTCAAAGGAAAAAGAGCATCTATGATCCCATCACCCAGGAATAGCCTCTTTTCTCATCTTGACATATTTCCTCTCAATATATATAATATATATGTATGTATTATATTTATTATATTTATGTGTGATTTCTTGCAAAATTGGAATCTTGATTTCGGATTTTTCCACTTAATATGTTATGATCATATCTTATGTCATTTAATATTCCTCTAAAGTGTTTTTAATGATGGCATGATTATAACATTATAATTTGTTCAGTCCTCTTGTGGGACATATATGTTGTTTCTAATTTTCAGTCTTACAACCCTAATCGAATGACTATAGATGTCACTCATCCATAACATAGATACCTGATACTTGCCTACACAGCGATAGATCTTCATGGCCCTTTCAAACCATTTGAAATTGGTAAAACAGAGAGATGTAAGAAGAGCAAAAACATTCTCACTCAGCTTGCCCTGACTCTCCAGGCGTTTCTCAGCATTTAAGATCCTTGCTTCAGGTGCAGTGATCCAGAAGATACTCACGGAGCATCTGCTCAGCTCTAAGAACTTGGCGGTGAACCAAGTACAGGAGGCTCCCACCTTCCCGTCCCGGAGCCTCAAATCCCAGGGAAATGACAGGCCCTTACAGCGCGCACCAGGCTCTGGCATGTACAGACATTCTGCAGGGATAGCTCGCTCCATTCGCATCACAACTCCTGGGTTAGACCTTGAAGTCCCCATGTTACAGGTGAGGGAACTGAGGTGCTGAGAGGTTGGGTAGCGGAAGGGACCAGCTAGTAAATGGCAGAACTGAGACTCTGCAGGAGGCTCTTTGTAGCCAAAGGCTCTTCCCAGAGCAGGAGCTGCGTTGCCTTTCCCTTTTTTCCTCCTTCCCCAGCTCAAGACTCTGAATTTTGTGGGGCCAGGGACCTCTTCTATTCACCTAAAGTGACTGAATGCAGGACAGACAAAGGTGCCACATGTTTGCAACAGGAGAGGATCTGTGTCTTCCGAAAGAACCCTGTGAGGGGAAAAAGGAACTTGGAAATGAGAAATAAAAGGAGGAAAAGAAAAGAAGTAGAGAAGAATTGAGCTTTTTATTTTATTATTATTATTATTATTATTTATCTCTTTGTATTTTAGCCTTTTCTTTTTTTCTTTCATTTTTTTGGACAGAGTCTTACTCTGTCACCTGGACTAGAATATAGTAGTGTCATCATAGCTCACTGCAGCCTCAAATTCCTGGGCTGGGCTCAAGCGATCCTCCTGCCTCAGCCTCCCAAGTAGCTGGGACTACAGGCACATACCACTGCACTTGGCTGACTTTTCTATTTTTTGTAGAGACTGGGTCTTGTTATGTTGCTCAAAGTGGTCTCTAACTCCTGACCTCAAGTGATCCTCTTGTGTTGGCCTCCCAAAGTGCTGGGATTACAGGCCCGAGCCACCTCACCCAGCCTAGGCTTTTCTTTTGTATGTTTTTTGTTTTTTGCTTTCAGCCAGAAAGAAGGTGATAATGGAGCTTTTTAAAGTAGCTAATACTAATAGCACACCTTGCTTACTATGAACTGGTCGCTGTACCATATCATTTAATTCCCAGGAAAACCTTGTAAGACAGGTACTATAATTAACCACATTTTATGCCTACTGAAAAGTGTTCTCAAGTTAAGGACTTCACTCAGTTTACACGTGGAAGAGCCGGGAAGGTAGCTCTCCAGGCAGAGCGCTAGTCACTAGTCCTTTGGCTAGGGCAGTAAAGGGCTAGTTTAGATCTTATAATGTAATAGACACTTGGTGGTAGAAGAACGAAGTTCATGTCCTGGTTATGCCACTAACTGTGCTTTGATCAGATCCCTTAATCTCCTTGAGCCTGTTTCCTCATCTGTGAAATGAGGATCATGGGCTTTCTTGCATGTCTACGCCTCATTTCTATGCATGTATCACATCCTGCTTAAGTGTTTTGTACATTAGTGAGTTGGGACTGCTCAACATTCTCTTTACCAGACATGCTTTGCTCTGCTGCTAGTCTGAAAACTCTGGTTCATCTTTGCATGCCCCGTAGTGCCTTGCCGATCTTGGGAGTAGGGACTTGTTAAATGAAGGGATGAACAGAGGAGCTGTTAACTGTGTACACCTGGGAAAATAAACAATGAGAATTTCCTGGCCTTATTTTCTTCAACAAAAAGCGACAATTATAATGATGGCTATCCTAAAACCAGAAGGGATTTTTGGCTGAAAGAGAAAGCATGGATCAGAGTTCTCTGGGCCCTTGAAGAAAGATGCTGGATAATTTCAAGACATCATTACAATGTGCCAACTTAAACTGTAAAAGCCCGAAGAACATCTAAGAAAGCAAGATAATAAGAAGTGAGGGGAAATCTTACTCAGTGGCTCTTGCCAGAAATGCTGTTCTCTCTTATCCTCACAAAAGCCTAAAAAGTGGGCGTATCTGTGCTCCTTTTTTTCAGATGGGAAACCTGAAGCTCAGCAAATTTAAGCAGCTTATCCGATTGTCTGATTCCAAAGCCTAATCTGTTTCTACAACACCATATTGACTCTCAAGGGACAATGCCACTTACATTTTTATGCTCTGTAGAGCTGTTCTTACAGAAAAACTTCCCTGGCTTCTTCTCAACAAAACCTAGAAAAATCCATATGAGCCAACTGAGAGGCAATTATGTCTGTGCTAATTTGGAAAGGGCATCCTCTGATGGCTGTTTTTAGGAGGTTATGAAGAAGTCCAAAAACTACGCCTCCTGGGAGTGGCCGGAGAACAACAGACCAGCTACGCCAGCCTCGTCCTTCTGGTTCCCAAACCTGACGGGACTGTTCGATCTTGCACAGACTTCAGCTGGCTCAGTGCACGGCCAGTGCCAGCTGCAGAAACATTTTGGAAATATCTAACCAAAGCCAAATTGATGATAAGCCCAAGATGATTCAAGGCTGATGGCATTTCCTCCCCAGCCTTTGTTTCCAGGAAGAGATAGCATTTATTATGACCCAAGTTCTTTATCTTTTGTAACCTGGGGAGTATGTTAAAAGCAGTGAACAAGACACACAAACTCTTAGTCTTTCAGCAGCAGATTTCAGAGACTTTGGGAATGTGTGGGATGGGGACAGAAAATGGCTTGCTTAATGCTGCTTCAGGCTGATACATGGAACAGAAATGCTTTCCCTGTAGAGTAGGAATGTTAGATCATATTCTTCTAATATAGCAAGGAAGTAGGCTGCACAAACTTTTGATTTATTACTCAGTGTTAAAGACTAATCTCACTTTATTTTATTTATCTTTTTTTTTCTGAGATAGGGTCTCACTCTGCCAACCAGGCTAGAGTGCAGTGGTGTCATCATAGCTCACTGCGACCTCAAACTCCTGGGCTCAAGTGATCCTCCAGCCTCAGCCTCCTGAGTGGCTGAGACTACATGCATGTGCCACCATGCCTGGATAATTTTTGTATTTTTTGTAGAAACAGGGTCTCACTCTTGCTCAGGATGATCTCCAAATCCTGGCCTCAAGCAATCCTCCTGCCTTGGCCTGCCAAAGTGCTAAGATTACAGGCAAGAGCCACTGCGCCTGGCCTGATCATACTTTATAGGGAAACTTGAGAGAAAAACACAAGTCAGCTCAAAATTGGCAAGTCCATATGTGGTTTCCTTTGAGAAAGGCAAATCAAAAAGCTCTTGGGCAAGATTGTCTCCTCCTCTTCTCTCTGTTTCAAGATGTAAGTTGTTCAACAAGGTGTCTTTATTTGGCTTTGATATCTAACTCAAGTTCTGAGCTGTGGTAAACTGCTGATGACATTGGATTATCCTTTACTGATAAGATACATTTGATAATTTTTTGATCTTTAAAAAGCAATCAAGAGCAGGACGCCAAATTTTATGTGTAACATATAATCTCAATCATGCCCAAAAAGTCCATATCTATATATATGAATATGCATTAAAAATTAACAAAGAGAATTTGAATGTTAATAGCAGTTATTTTCAGATTATGGAATGGCAGGTTATTTTTACTTTCTTCTTTATACTTTTCTGTTTGCCAAAC
>NW_012148596.1:357834-360826 GCF_000956105.1 Propithecus coquereli
GGGCCGGTCCCCGGCGGGCGCGACAGCGGGCGGCCCGTATGCAAATGTCCGGCGGGGGCCGGGCCGCCTCCCGCGCGGGGATAAGAGGCGGGGCGGGGCGCTGGGGCCGCAGAAGCCGCCGCCTGCCGGGAGCCGGCCGTGCGCTCCGCCCCGCGCCCGCCGCCCGCAGCCCCGACAGCGCGGCCCGCCGGCCCCGGTAAGGACGCGCGGCGCAGGGGACCCGGGCGGCGGTGCGGGCAGAGGCGCCGGGCGGCCACCAGAGGGGCCGCGGAGGGCGACCCGCGTCCTGCCCGCCCTGGCCGCGGTTTCTCAGCGGGAACGTGGGAAGCCGGCGCCGCCGCGCGGGCCGGGCAGGTGGCATCTCCGCAGGTGTCGCGCAGGGCCAGCTTGTCCCCAGGCCATCGGCAGTCAGGCGTTGGGTCTGCGCAGGGTTAGGAGGGACTGGAACGACCTCGGATTTGAATGAGACTGAGAGTCAAACAGAAAGGGCTCCCCGAGGGTCCTTTTGCTCTCCTGAGGTTACCGTCCTGTTTCCCCGCAGCTGTCCAGAGACGCTTCGGGGAGGCGACGCGAGGGAGGAGCGGCGGGGGAAGGTGTGGGCCACACGTCCCCCCAGCAGAGCAGCTCGACGTGAGCGGCCGCAAGCGGCTTGGGAACCACCCACCAGGCCCGGCAAGGAGGTACCCATCTCTGCTCGGCGGTAGCACAGTGCAACCCTTACTAGCTCTCTCTTCTATTTCCAAAAAGAGCCCTTCTGAAGTCTATTTTTAAAGCAAATACCAATCTCGAGGTTGGCCAGCTAAGATCTGGGAACTGGCCTGTGGCCTGTTGTGACAATTCTCCCTCATCTCCTTCCTTCCTCCACCCATCCTGCATCCCAGAAGATGCCATGTGGAAGGAAGAAAAATATCCTCCCAGAAGGCGTCCAGGTCCAGCTTACTGTCCCCCATTTTATGATGTCAGGTAGGGGTTCAGAGCAGAGAGAATGAAAGGAACTTTCCTCTCCTCCTCTGCTCCTTAAAACCAGTCAGAACCACCCCAGGGATGGAGGAGCTTTGGCCTCTCCTGAGGACCTGAGGGCTTCCCAGTGGATGAGCACGTTGCTCTTGCAAACTGATGTCCTTGGAGCTCTAGACACTGAACGGGAAGGTCGAGGGGGCAAGAGATAAGAAAGAAAGGAGAAAAGTGACAGATCCTAGAGAGGATTAATTCTGAGGGCAGGGAGAGGTGAAGTAGGGAAATCTGACACATCTCTCCTCCTGTTTCTGTTTGTGTATGTTTGTGTTGGTTCTGGGCAGTGCCTGGGTTAGAGAAGACTGGAAGCATGTCGGAGTTTTGGTTAATTTCTGCCCCTGGCGATAAGGAAAATTTACAAGCTCTGGAGAGGATGAATATTGTAACCTCCAAGTCCAACCTGTCTTATAATACCAAGTTCGCTATTCCTGACTTCAAGGTAAAATCCCTGGGGAGGAGGAAGGAGGTGAAGGGTGGGTGGGGGGAAAGGGAGGGGAGACAGAGATTGCTGCCCCAGGAAGCTAAGGAGAAAATAACAGGGCAGAGGCAGGAACGCTGAGGACAAGCCTGAGGTTGAGGACGGACAGGGAGACTTGGTGGTATCAGTGGGACTCTGAGCCACAACCCCAAATTATTTGTGGTACCTGTGGACTTGGCGCCGCAGGAGAGAATGAATAGTGGAGAAGGTTGTGGGTAGCGGTGTCTGATGCTTCAAAAGGTGGGAAGGGCGTTATACACACTCAGGTCCTCACGGGCTGTTCTTAGGTTCTTGCTGTTTTGACTGCGACATCTAAGAAGACCTATGACATAGTTTAGATGTGCAGGCTTAGAGGGCTTCAGCCTTGATTGTGCTCTGACCTAGGGGCAGGGGACGAATCCGGGATCCCTCTGGTTCTGCCAGAGGGGAAGGAAGGGGATTTAGTGGCTACAGGAGTCTTGGGATCATACTTGGCATTTGAGGGCTCTTGTAGTGGAGAGCAAAGTTCAAATGAAACCAGCGTTAAAGAGAATCGAGACACATATAATCCTTTTTACTTCAACAAGGGTGGAGTTTTTGTGGTGCTCCTTAAGACCGCAGGTTTCCCCAGAGAAGAAGATGCTAAAAGTGTTCTCCCTGACCACATGGGCGCAAATGCTGGCGAGATGGCGCTAACTGCCCCGAGTCCACTCTCTGAGAAAACTGCCATATATTCCTCTTTCAGACCTCACTTTGTCCCTCTGTCAAAAGGGTTGCACCATCAGCCGTCGTAGTTGTGGATGATGCTGCCACATTTACCAGCATTTATTGAGCAACGTGCTGGTGGCCAGGTACTTTAAACACGTCATCTGGAAGCTTCACAACTCCCACTGACTAGATCAGGGCAGGCTAAGAGAGGCTAAGTGATTACTAGGGTTGTTGAGCTGGTAAGTGACAGTGGTAGGTTCTGAACCCACATCTTGCTGCTTTTAAAGCCTGCCTCTGTCTGCCCAGCGACAGACTCTGGAGGTTTGTAAATTCTGCATCCACTCATCATTTACAATGTGTGCGGCACTGTGCTAGACTCTGGAGGGTGCAAAGATTAAAAAAAAAGACGCAGCCCCTTCCAAAAGTTGCTTAAAATTACATTGCTTGAAAAGAAGCAACTTCACTTAGTTAGAGATATCCAGGCTTCATCATTCCCTAATTATGTTTTAATGTCCTGTTGGTGGTATCACAGGATAGCAGATCTTTTCTTTCTGATTCTGTGAAAAGATCTTTAAATACAATTTCTGGATATTGTAATAATTTCCACACTAAGAAAAAGATCGTAAGTAATCTGAAAAGAAAAGGATCTCCATGAATGATGAAATGGGAGGAAAAGCTGCCCCCTTCCCCAGCAAGATCAGGGAGTAAAGAAAGGAATTGGTGGGACTGTCCTGGAGAGGAAAGGCTTTTGGGAATGATAACTTTTTTTTTTTGAGACAGAGTCTCACTGTGTTGCCTGGGGTAGAGTGCCGT
>NW_012148596.1:360876-363173 GCF_000956105.1 Propithecus coquereli
CAGCTCAAAATTGGCAAGTCCATATGTGGTTTCCTTTGAGAGAGGCAAATCAAAAAGCTCTTGGGCAAGATTGTCTCCTCCTCTTCTCTCTGTTTCAAGATGTAAGTTGTTCAACAAGGTGTCTTTATTTGGCTTTGATATCTGACTCAAATTCTGAGCTGTGGTAAACTGCTGATGACATTGGATTATCCTTTACTGATAAGATACATGTGATAATTTTTTGATCTTTAAAAAGCAATCAAGAGCAGGACGCCAAATTTTACGTGTAACATATAATCTCAGTCATGCCCAAAAAGTCCATATCTATATATATGAATATGCATTAAAAATTAACAAAGAGAATTTGAATGTTAATAGCAGTTATTTTCAGATTATGGAATGGCAGGTTATTTTTACTTTCTTCTTTATACTTTTCTGTTTGCCAAACTCTTTTTTTTTTTCAGACGAGTAATGTGCTGACGTCCTAACAAGCTTTGAGGCAGACACATCTCATACGTGTGTGAAAACCCAATCATCATGCTTATGACCCACAAAAGGATCTGTTTGCCAAATTCTTTATAAAAGGCAGAGAATTACCTCTACAGGCAGAAAAAAAAATTTTTGAAAAAGAAAGTCAAGCTACTCCTGCAGCAACAGACATAATCCATTAAAAATTCAGTTATTTAACAAGAAACTTAAGATGTGAAAGATCACAAAGATTTTAGATTTTGAGTAGGAAGATTTTAAGGAAGACAAGAAACACTGTAGGTCCTCATTGTTTTCTTTTCTACTTTTTAGTAGAGACAGGGCCTCACTATATGTTGCCCAAGCTGGTCTGGAACTCCAGGCCTCAAGCAATCCTCCTGTCTTGGCCTCCCAAAGTGCTGGAATTACAGGCATGAGCCACCTCACCTGGCCTTATCGTTTTCTTCATCAGATGTCCCGGAGTTTTTTGTGCCTGACTTGTTTTATTTCACAAAGCAAACTATTAATAGTTAAAGGAAACCAGCTTTAGAGAAAGAATGGTGCGAAGTCAGAGACACTGCTAAACATGTTGACCAATCTCTGAGAAGCCAGGTCCATGACTCTGAACTTTGAAGGCTAGGAAAATGTTGACTGAAATGCAAAGCATGGGTTCTCTCTCAGAGCGATGACCCGGTCCTGCAGGCTTGTTGGAAGCAGTGGGAAGGACACGAGACTCGATCTCAGGACTGATTTCCATTTGTAGCGCTGCCATAACCAGTTGTGTGACACCGGGCAATTCATGCAACTTCTGCGGGCATCCCTGTCTTTGTCTGCAAATGAGGTCTGCCCAGCTCTGATTGTTTTCCCTGGCTGGATAAAATGGCATGTCTGGATAAAGTCCAAGATTGGAGACCACCCGGGTTTTAATGTTTAACCAGGCCACTCCTTCCCTGGAACAGCCACTTAACCTCCCTGTACGCATCGGGTTTCCTCATCCCTCAGTTTCAGGTATCCTCCCTAAGGAAGATGGTGCAAGGACTGACTAATGCACATTAGTGTCTCAATAACAATGATGGGCACTGCAGGTGCTGGGAGTTCCACATCCATAATAGCCTACAAGTGTGATCCCATTGTGACTTTAAAGCCGCCCTCCTGTTCCGGGTCTGGGGCTCCACATCCCACCCTATGTGGTTACAGCTGCTCAAGTCTCAGATGATGTCAAAAACTATTCTGAAGATCCGAAGGCATTCGCAAGAATGGGCTGACGGTGCGACTCGTTCTGTACATTAAGGGAGTCCATTCTCAAGGAAGCAATGAACACCTTCTTCAACAGCACCCCTCATGATCCTGAGATTTCTATCTTCCCCAAAAACCACTGAAAACACAGCCCACAGAGAAGGATGCTTTGAGGTTTCCTCCTTTAGTCCAGAGAAAATGAATTCTCAGAGTTTTCTCTTGATTTTCTCTTGTTTTTAACATTCACACGCTAATCTCTGGGAGTTCTGCCTTTTGATTTCGGACAGTACCTATCAAGAACTCACATCATGATCCTGGGACGGTACTTTTAAATCCCCGGTATCCACCGGGCAATTCGGAAGGTGGGCAGGGTGAGGTGGGGGTTTCCTGGGCAACCAGGTTAGTTAAGCTCGCGCCCACACGGAAAATGTTTCGCTCCTCTGCTCAGGTGTGTGTTCCAAAACATCTGGGAACCCGTTGCGCTGCTTTTCATAGGTCAGCCCCGTCTCTCTCGTGCGCGGGCCTTGGAAACACCTGGGAGCAGGTGCTTCCCCCAGCCCGCGTGTGCGTGGAGGTGGCGCGCGGGGGGCCAGGAGCGGGCAGCGCGGCCGCGCGAG
>NW_012148596.1:375223-377500 GCF_000956105.1 Propithecus coquereli
AAATCACTGTGTGTTGTTTTAGTTTTCCTTGTGGGTATATATTCTCAGGGGCCTTCCTGTCAGAAAAGGAAAACTGGGGTGGTCTGAGCACCTCAAAATTCTTATTTCTAGCTTTTCTCCAGTCCAGGGATCAGGATATCTTGTCTTAGGAGTTAATATTGGAGTGTGGGGTAACCTAGGATATACACACTAATAGATCCAGAGATTGGCTTTAGTTCTTTGAAAAGTCCTCAAGTGTTATTAGGTAAATAAATGCTGGCTGGGTCTGTAACCCAGGTAGCATAAACCTGTCAGCACCGCCTCTGCCCAGGAGAACAGAGAAGGGACAAGAGTTTTCAAGGTGTATTGTTTCCGTATCCTTTTATTATTTATTTACCCTGGGGCACTAGAGTGTTTTTCCATGTACCTGGAAGGCAGCTTTTGCTCACGAGAGCGTTCCCTTTATTTTTGGATTAATTCCTCCGTGCTGCCTTTGTTAATTTACTCTGTATTTACACTATAATTCAAGAACATTTGAAAAATGAAATAATCTTATGTTTAGAAAAGCCTCTCCCTCCTGTTTTTTTAAAAATGTTTGAGTGCTTCACAGTTCGCAGCCTGTTTGTGGCGCTGGTTGAAATGCTGCGTTTCACGGGCGCTTGGACACGCAGCCGCGCCTCGCGGGCTCCGCCGCACGCTGTTGGCTGTCACCCGCCCTGAGAGCCTTACCTGTCTGTGGAAGGCTGGCGGCTTTTTCTTTACCCACGGGATTTCGTGAAGTTGACCGAGGGTTGGCTCATCAAGGATTCCATGTCTCAGTGATACGAGTGAGTCAGTTCTTGTAAGGGCATTCTAAAGAGAAGCAAAGTAGAATTTTAAAAAGTACCTAGGCTTCTCTTCTCTGTTGGTGCAAGAATATCAGATCGAAGCCTGCAGTCCTCGCTACTCGGGAGCCTGAGACCAGAGGATCACCCGAGCCCAGGAGTTCAAGGCTGCAGTGAGCTATGATTGTGCCACTTCACTCCAACCCGGGCAACAGAGTGAGACCCTAGCTCAGAAAAAAATAAATAAAAGAATATCAGATTAAGATTATCTGCGTGACATTTCATCAGATTCAGTGAATATATAGCCATTGAATGCCTATTTATGCTGCGTGCCTTCTGGTTTCCCCAGAGCTACTTGGCAGTCCTACTGCGTGTGTGTTTGCTGTTCTCCCACTTTCTGTGCTGGTGGTTTCAAAACTCTTCTGCCCCTCATCCTCTCACCTGCTCCCACAAACACCTTCTCCTGCCCAGCTCCCCTGGACGCTCCACCTCTGCCCACCCCCACTGCCCTCAGCCTGCAGATTTCCCTCTCCTAGCACAGCGGGGGAAGGACTTGCTGCAGTGGACTTTGGCATTTTCTTATGGGATTATTTGGTTAATATTCGTCTTCCCTGTCTTTCGCTCACAATTAGATCCCCAGCACCTGTAACATTGTAGACCCTTAATGACTGAACGAATGAATGAATGCATGGAAGAAAGAATCCTGGAATCTAAGAGCTGGGCAGACCCTTAGAGATCTAATCTAACCCCTTCATGTTCCAAATGAGGAAACAGGCCCAGAGAGAAACTCTTAGGAAAAGGTGGGTGGGGCAGCCGAGGAGGGAAGGGAGCCCTGATCTGCCAACTGGCCCCCTGATGGTCTGTCTGTGCCCCCTGCCACTAACTGGTTCCCACCTGCCCCGGCAGGGCTCCGTGTCCTGGACTTTACATGGTGCTTCAAGGTCTCAGGGGTCATGGGCAGAACTAACCAGAAGAGGGCCTTTTCCTCCTCCCTTCCACACTCCCAACCTCCACTATCAATCATTATTATTATTTATGATAACACAATACTATGTTTTAATCCAGACATTTTAAAATGTCTTACTCATGTCTTATTTATTATTCAATAATTGCTGACATTAAGAAAAGAAGGTTAAATATTTGCACATTTAGAAAAGTCAAATGGTACAAAAAGGTAAAAAAGAAAATAGAAAGTTCCACTTTAACCCTAATCCCTCTCCTCATAGGTAATCATTATTAGGGTTTTATTTGTTTTCTTCCCCTGGTAAAACAAAACAAAACAAAAATATGCATACACATACATTCATAATCCAGCCCAAATATTTACAACTCTTGAAGACCTTATTTTGAGATATCTACTAAGCGCAAACAATTTTTTTAAAAAGATATATTTGGCTGGGTGTGGGGTTTATGCCTATAATCCCAGTACTTCAGAAGGCTGAGGCAGGGGGATCGCTTGAGGCCAGGAGTTTGA
>NW_012148596.1:378701-380811 GCF_000956105.1 Propithecus coquereli
ACACTTATCCAGTACTTACTCTGCCAGCCAGAGAAATGCAGTATGTGTTGAGGCGCTGGTTAGTGGCCAGGGAGTCTGGCTCTAGAGTACTCATTCTCAGCCACAATATTAAGATTTGCTATCACACAAAATTAGACAAAGCCGTATTAGTATACGAAAGGTGATGGCTTTGTAAAAAGAATTTGGAAGCTTTCCTTTTTTTTAACTTTATTTTTAAAAATTTACTTTTTAATAGACAAATAAAAACTATGCATATTTATCATGTGCAATATGATGTTTTGAAATATGTATACATTGTGGAATGGCTAAATCAAGTTAAATAAGATATGTATTACCTCACGTAGTTATTTTTTGTTGTTCGAACACTTAAAATTTATCCTTAATTTATTCTTTCTAAGAACATGATATGTTGTTACTAACAATAGTCACCTTGACCTCCTGAATTTATTCTTCCTATCTAACTGAAATTCTGTATCCTTTGACATATCTCCCCAACCTTCCACCCTACCCAGCCCCTGGTAACCACCATTGTGCTCTATATTTCTGAGTTAAACTTTTTAGACTTACATTGAAGTGCAGTGAAGCTTTCCTTTCTCCATGCTCTAGACACTGTTCTATATGACATCCACTAGCCACATGGGGCACTGAGCACTTGAAATGTGGCCAGTCTGAATCAAGATGTAAAACACACATCAGATTTTGAAGACTTAGCACAAGAAAAAGAATGTAAAATACCTTGTTAAATTTCTTTATGTTGGTTACCTGTTTAAATGATAATATTTTGGATATTGGGTTTAAAATATGCCATGAAAATTGATTTCACCTGATGCTACTTTTTTAAATGTGTGACTAGGTATTTCAAATTACCTGTGTGGCTTGGATTATATTTCTGAGCTAGAGCTTTAGAGAGTGTGTCTCAAACTGGAACATGTAAACAAATTTTCTGGGGATCTTGGCAAAATGCAAACTTGGGCTCCGTGGCTCTGGGAGCCTGGGAACCTGCATTTCTAACAAGCTCCCCAGGGGTGCGGGTGCTGCTGGCCTGGACGCCACACTTGGCATACCGGGGCTGAACACTTGAAATCAGAGGCTTTCAAACTTTAGTGTGCATCAGAAATATCCAGATGATTTGTTAAAACATACACTACTGGCCTTGCTAGGATCGTCTCCGTATTGCCTTAGGTGATCAGCATCTGCCAGAATTCCGGATTCAGTAGGGCCCAGGCGGGGCCTGAGAATCTGTATTCCTGCAAGTTCCCAGGTGCAGCTGCTGCTGGTCCTGGCGCTGTGCTTTGAGAACAGTTGCTTTAACTGGTAATGGGGCAATCTGTTTCTAGAAGGTTTAAAATATGTCATTATGGTATATTCGAGACTGGTTTTTAGGAGCCATTCTTTGATAATCACAAGATTTTTTTTTCAGTGCCGTTGGTCAGTTGGTTTTCGCTTTGGAGGGGAAGTGTCAATAATGGTAAATTGCAATTTCCTAGAAACTAATAAACTTTATGAACTTTTTCAAGTTATTTTCAGAGTCTACCAATACATATTGTATCTGCACGTTTCTGATTTTTTGGTATTTGCATTTTCTTTGATTAGGCCACCTAATGGTTGATCTGTTTTGCTTTTGAGAGAAGCAGCTTTTGTATCCTGCCTCAGTCTCCCTAGTAGCTGGGACTATAGGTGCATCCCACCACGACTGGCTAATTTTTTCTATTTTTGCCGGAGATGGGGTCTCACTCTTGCCAAGGCTGGTATTGAACTCAAGAGCTCAAGCGAGCTTCCTACCTCAGCCTACCACAGTGCTAGCATTACAGGTGTGAGCCAGTGTGCCCCCCTTAGCCACTGATAATTTTTTTTATCATTTTTCTGATTTCTAATGTTTTAATTTCTGCATTTATCCTAATTTCCCTCCTCTTGCTTCATTTGGATTTATTTTCTTGTTCTTTTCTGTAAAACATGCTGAGTTTCATGCTTAGTTCATTTATTCTCTTTTTTGTTTTGTTCAGTAATGCTAAGGGCAATGAATTTTTCTGAGTATTATATAAATTTTGATGTGTGGTGTTTTCATTATTTTTTTCCTAGATATTCTGCAATTTTTTTATCCCTTTATTTC
>NW_012148596.1:380861-382642 GCF_000956105.1 Propithecus coquereli
TGAATGTAGTCTTAAAATTAATTTCATACAAATGATAGCATATATTCTGCAGCTTGCTTTTTTCATTAATACTGTATCTTAGAGATTCATGTCAGTCCACAGCTGCACATTCTTTCTGCTGGCTATATTGCCTTAAACAGAGGTACCCTCATTTCTTTGAATTTCTTCTTCTTAGTGCAGTGGTGATATGGCTGCTACTGCCTTTTCTAATGAATTTGCATGAAAAAATGTGTAATTACGAGTTCTAATGAGCATACACGGTGGAGGATTTCTAATCTCTGCAGGTTGGTGCCATGAGCTAAAAATCGAGTATTCTGTGTTCTGTTGCTCTTCACCTACCGATTGCTAAGAGTAATAGGAATCCTTCCAGAGTGACATTTTGCTGTACGTGCCATGTTGGATTAATTTACATAAAGGCAGTCCTTTGGCTATCTCATCTGTAAAATGGGATAACAGTGACCATTTCTCTGTTATCAGGGAAGAATGAAGGGAAGTGAAGTCATGTTAAATCAAGTATTATCAAATCCCAGGACCTGTCCTATGAAAAGCTAACATCCAAGAAACAGTGGCTCGGTCCCTAAATGCCGACTCCTTTCTTAGGCTGCTCTGCACCGCAGAGAAGTCTGACTGGCCTCGTACAATTTACAGGCTGACTGAGAAGACAGATTAGTCAAGTAATCAAATCAAATAATCAAATAATCCCAGGCCTAAGAAAGGCATCTGGCAGATACCGTCAAGGCCAGCCCACTGCCTTAGGCTGGTGATTGTCTTAGGTTTTCTGGGGCAGCTCTGACAAACCACAGTGTGAGCCTGTTTGGTCAGGGGCAACAAGGGTGGTTTAAGAAATCAGAATTGCTCCCATGCTTGCTGCAGGAATGACAGTGATTTTAGACCCGTCTTTGCTACCAGTGGTCTGCCCTGCTGCAATTCCTTCAACCTCTTCCTTACTCACTGAAGCCCCCTCTAGCTCTGGAATTCTGTGATCCTAGATTATTTATTGTTTCCTTCTTTTAGTCTGCCTTTTTTGGTGGTTGTTTTTTCAGTAAACAGTGGCATTTTGTTCTGTAAATATTATACTCGTTGCACAAGTGGCTTGTTGTGGTGGTGTAGCATATGTTTAAGAAAAAAGTATGAAAACGCATGAGCAAGCACAATTACGGCTATTGTTGTGAAACAGATAGAACCTGTATGCATCAAAGTGTTTTCAAACCACAGGGACTAGGTGTGGTAAGAATGCAAATCACTGTGTGTTGTTTTAGTTTTCCTTGTGGGTATATATTCTCAGGGGCCTTCCTGTCAGAAAAGGAAAACTGGGGTGGTCTGAGCACCTCAAAATTCTTATTTCTAGCTTTTCTCCAGTCCAGGGATCAGGATATCTTGTCTTAGGAGTTAATATTGGAGTGTGGGGTAACCTAGGCTATACACACTAATAGATCCAGAGATTGGCTTCAGTTCTTTGAAAAGTCCTCAAGTGTTATTAGGTAAATAAATGCTGGCTGGGTTTGTAACCCAGGTAGCATAAACCTGTCAGCACCGCCTCTGCCCAGGAGAACAGAGAAGGGACAAGAGTTTTCAAGGTGTATTGTTTCCGTATCCTTTTATTATTTATTTACCCTGGGGCACTAGAGTGTTTTTCCATGTACCTGGAAGGCAGCTTTTGCTCACGAGAGCGTTCCCTTTATTTTTGGATTAATTCCTCCGTGCTGCCTTTGTTAATTTACTCTGTATTTACACTATAATTCAAGAACATTTGAAAAATGAAATAATCTTATGTTTAGAAA
>NW_012148596.1:398017-416405 GCF_000956105.1 Propithecus coquereli
AAGTTAGCTGGGCATGGTAGCTCTCATTTATCGTCCTGGCCACTCAGGAGGCTGAGGTGAGAGGTGGGAGGATCACTTGAGCCCAAGAGTTTGAAGTTATGATTGCACCACTGCACTGCAGCCTGGGCAACAGAGTGAGACCCTGTCTCTAATAAATAAATAAATAGACAAACAAATAAATTTTAAGAATATATACCCAGGAGATTTTTCCCCTCAGTACACAGAGAGCTTTCTTGCTTTTTAAACTATCTACCATCCCACCATGTGGAGGGAGCATCACTTATTAACCACAGTTAATGACTAGTTTATTAACTCCTAGAGATAGACACTTGGGTTATTTGCTTTTGTGAGGAAGGAGGCTGTTACCAGCAGAGCTGTAATAGATAATCTTGCACATACATTATTACTTTGTGTGTAGACACATACAGGTATATCTGCAGGGTAAATTCTCAGAAGCAAATTTCTGGGTCCAAGGGTCCTATGCTTTTGTCTTTTGGGTACATGTTGCCAGATTCTGTCCCCGTGGGATGGCCACTTTGCACGTCCACGAGCAGTGAAGGAGCGAGAGCCCATGTTCCCCTATAACCTTTCTAACAGAGGGTATTGTCAGACGTTTGGCTTTCTGTGAACCTGGTAGGTAACCAATGCTACTTCAGCGTTGGTTTTTTTAAAACAATGGCTTTATTGAGACATAAATGATGTAAAATGAATGACAAATTTTATAGTGTATGATTTGATGAGTTTTGATGTGTATGTGAAGTTATCACCACAGGCAAGATAATGAACAAATCCACCACCCCAAAAGCATCCTCATGCCCCTCGTCATCAATTTCTCCCCATGCCCTGATCAGAACTGATCTGCCTTCTGTCACTAGCAGATCATTTGCATTTTTAAAAGACCTTTTACAAAAATGGAATGACATAGTGTGCACTTCTTTCGGTCTGGGTTTTCCCCCTCAGCATCATTTTGAGCATTGTCTATGTTGCGTGCATATTAATAGTTACTACTTTACTGCTGAGTGAGATTCCATTTTATGGGTAAGCCACAATTTTTTACCCATTCACCTGTTGGGAGGCATTTAGATGGTCTCTAGTTCTTGTTTATTATGAATAAAGCTGTCATGAACGTTCATGATCTTTGTATTGACATACGTTTTCTTTTTTTTTGAGACAGAGTCTCACTCTGTTGCCCAGGCTAGAGTGCTATGGTGTTAGCCTAGCTCACATCAACCTCAAACTCCTGGGCTCAAGCAATCCTCCTGCCTCAGCCTCCCGAATAGCTGGAACTACAGGTGTGCACCACCACACCCGGCTAATTTTTTTCTATTTTAGTTGCCCAGCTAATTTTTTTCTATTTTTAGTAGAGATGGGGTCTTGCTCTTCTGAGGCTGATCTTGAACTCCTGACCTCAAGTGATCCTCCCTCCTTGGCCTCCCAGAGTGCTAGGATTGCAGGCGTGAGCCACCACGTCTGGCCCGACATACGTTTTCATTTTTCTTGAGTAAACACCTACGCTTCAAGGTAGCTGGGTCGTGGGTACCCAAAGTGTGAGTACAAACGTCCCCTTAAACCTTTGGGTTGATTCCTTGTCCTATGGGCTGGACATGCCTTCGGGGGAAAGCAGATCATGCCTGAGATTCCAGGCCGGGCCCCCTTGCCATCGGCTAAGCTTGGTGTTGCAGCTGTACTGAATACTATGAGATTTTGTGAAAGGTTCACATTCTGGGAGATGAGGTAGATGGATAAAGAGACAATCTCAATGCTGGTGACAGGAGATTGAAGCCAAGATGTCTGGGGACCGTGGTGGCCTGAGTAACATTGGACCAATGCCCTGCTCCTACATCTCAGGTGTCTGTTTAGCCGCCGGGCACTGCTGCACACCTGTGTCTTTTCAGGAGCTGCTGGATGGTTGCAGGAGTCAGGGACAGCACCGTGAATAAATCTTCAGGGAGCTTATTGTTTAGGGGAGCACCCAGGAGAGGAGACCAGCATATTGGCACAGTGCCGTAACTGACGTGGTGGAGGGAGGTTTCAGATGTAAGCCCTGTGAGGGCACAACTGAAACCTGTTTTTTTTGTTTTTTTTTTTTCCAGAGTTTCACTCTGTTGCCTGGGCTAGAGTGCTATGGCATCTACCTAGCTCACAGCAACCTCAAACTCCTGGGCTCAGGCGATCCTCCTGCCTCAGCCTCCTGCGTAGCTGGAACTACAGGCATGCGCCACCACGCCCAGCTAATTTTTCTATTTTTAGTAGAGACAGGGGTCTCCCTCTTGCTCAGGCTGGTCTCGAATTCCTGACCTCAAGTGATCCTCCCTCCTTGGCCCCCCAGAGTGCTAGGATTACAGGTGTGAGCCACCTTGCCCGGCCTGAGATCTGTTTTGTTCACCGCTATGTCCCTGTGACATCGCCTGGTTCCTGATTGGTACCCAATACATTTGTGTCCTGAGTAGCCAATGCTGTAATGTATTCGTTAGGGATGACTTGCTTAGAGGAGGGGCCGTTGGACTGTCCTAAAGGGTGAGTGGCATCCTGGTGGCCCTGGAAGGCTGGTGCAGGAAGGGCAAGGGAGGGGGTGGGGCGCCAAAAGATGATGCTGGAGTGGGGGTACCTTGCAATCTCTGCTAAGGAGTTTAAACGTTAATATTTGAACTTCTTGGGAAACCGTCAGCGCAGTTTCAGCAGTGCAGTGACATGCTAAGGTGTGTATCTTTAGAGAGATCCCGCCAGCTGCGTGGGGGGAATGGACAGGAGGGGCCAGACTGGGGTCGGCAGGGAAGGGAGTGTGGAGGCTGTTGAAGGAAACCCAGCTAAGGATGGTGGAGGACGGCGAAGGACGGTGTGGCCTGAGGACAGTAATCTTGCTGAGCGGTTGTACAACAGTCTGCCCAAGGGAACCCCACTGTAGATCAGCCCGGTGTTTAAACGCCGATTTCTGAGAAGCAAGGTTGGAATTTAAAGCATGGTGTGTCTGTGGCCAGAGTCCTCGAGTGAGCGGGGAACCTCCTAGAAGCCTCACTGAACCTTTGTTTTTATAAAAAGAAAGTCACTTAATTGCGCTCCAGTCACGTTTTCCTAATGCCTTTGCTTCGGGGCTCGTAGATTTCACTGTCCTTGCAGAGGAGGAAGTAGAGAGACAAAGGATAGGGTGAGGTGCTCAGGGGCTTCCTGCGTCACCAGGGGAGGGGGACCATGCTCCCCACTCTGTGGAGGTTTCTGGGTCCTGTTTCTCAGGGCATGGACCCCCGGGGGACCGTGGGCCCTGGGGGGTGGGCTGGGGCCAGGGGTTATCCAGAAGGGGCCTGTTAGCACCTGGCACGGTGGGCGGAGACTTGCTTTAGAGGCTGACTCTGCCGCAGCCAGCCAAGTAACCTGGGCCAGCCCTTCCACCTCTCTGAGCTTCAGCTTCCTCAGCTCGGCTCCAGGACTTTGCCTTGTTTGTCAAGGATGCAGATAAAAATCTTAGTGCTTTTCTGAGGATTGGGGAAAGCTCTTCAGATGGAAGTGATTGTTATTCTTGCGTCAAAACCCTGGAGACACTGTGTCCTGCTGCCATTTAGGAAGACCCGCCTCTGCTTGGGCCCTGGCGTTGGTGGGCTCAAGGGAATGGGGAGGTCGGCTCTCACCTGCAGATTCCTGTGGTGCCTGCGTCTTCCTTCTAGTCCCCTGTGTGGCCTGGGAGAGTCCTGGGGCCACTATGTGGAGGCACCTCCTGGCTTGTGGTCGCAGAAGAGACAGATCTCAGGAGCCCCCTCCCACTGGGCTCTTAGCTCCTGAGCCATCCTACTCCCCGAGGGCAGGGGGGCTCGTGTCCTCTCGGAGCTTAGGGCTCAGAAATCGGCAGGGCTGAGAGGTGCCCCATAGTGTGTGCAGAAGGGAAAGACAGCAGTTCCATCGTACACCTGGCCAGGCAGATGTGTGGCGCTGCCTCAGGCAGCCGCTTCTCTCCTGGCGCCTCTCCCCGCAGGTGGCAGGTGGCAGGTGTCTGGGTGCTGCCCGCCCAGCTCCTGAAGGCTTCTGCTCCCTGCCTGCCCTGCCTCACACCTGGGTGACGCCCCCACTCCTCCCACCCCCCTCTTACTCAACTTCGGGAATTTATTTATTACTTTAAAATATATTTTTATTATTTATTTACTTATGGCCGTTTACTTACTTATTATCATTTTAACCATTTTTAAGTATACAGCTCAGTGGCATTTAAGTACATTGACGCTGCGGTACAATCACTACCACCCTCCATCCTCAAGACTTTTCATCTTGCAAAACTGAAACTCTGTACTTACCGGACAATAACTCCCCATTTCCTCCTCCCCGCCACCTGCAGCCCCTGACAACTACTTTTCTATTTTCCATCTCTATGACTGTGACGATTTTAGGTACCTCCTGTGAGTGAAATCATATGATATTTGTCCTTTAGTGACTGGCTTATTTTACTTAGCATAATGTCTTCGAGGTTTGCTCATATCTGTGGCGTGTGAGAGAATTTCCTTCCTTTGTAAGGCTGAATAATATTCCATTGTATGGACACGCCACGTCCTGTTTGTGCATTCATCCGTGGACCGATGCTTCAATTGCTCCTACCTTTTAGGTATTGAGAATAATGCTGCCATGTCTATTTTTGTTATTTAATATTTATTTTATTATGATTTACTATATTATTATTATTTTTGAGACAGGGTTTTGCTCTGTCACCCAGGCTAGAGTGCAGTGGTGTGATCATAGCTCACTGTAATCTTTAACTACCGGGCTTAAGCGATCCTCCTGCCTTAGCCTCCCAAGTAGCTGGGACTACAGGTGCACGCCACCATGCCTGGCTAATTTTTGTTTTTTTGTGTGTTTGTTTTTGTAGAGACAGGGTCTCAGTATGTCACCCAGGCTGGTCTTGAACTCCTGGCCTCAAGTGATCCTCCCGCTTAGGCTTCCCAAAGTCTATTTTCATTTAGTTATTTTTATTTTCTACTTGCCAAAGTAATGTTTTAACTAATTCAAACATAGCTGTAGCATTACATAAATGCATAGAAACCAAAACTGTCCATCTTGTACGCATAAAGATAATAACCAGTGTTAACAGTTTGGTTTCCTTTCCAGTTTTTTCCTTTTTCTTTCAGGATTCTTGTTTAAGTATATGCTTAAACTTTTATTTTGACCTAATTTCAAAGTTCCAGAAAATTTGCGAGATTATTAGAAGAATTCCCATATACCCTTTACCACATCTGCTTTCTCTCTTTGTCTGTCTCTCCGTTTTTCTGGACTCTATCTGTGAGAGTAAGTTGCATGTATGATGTCCCTTTGTTTCTAAACACTTGGTAGGGTATTTCTTAAAAACAAGGACATTCTCTTATATAACCTTCGTACAATGATCAAAATCAGGAATACAAAACTGTTATTTAATCTACAGATTTCACTTGGATATCACCACAAAAGGAATCGTCGCATTTTCTTAGACAATGGTAAACATGGAGGTGGCGTCCTGCCTTTGCAATGAACGGTCCGTGTCTCTTCAGCCACACTTGAACTGGTGCGCTCACTCATTGACCTTTTGACTTTCACGACACTGAGTGTTTCAAAGTGTATAGGTCAGTTATTTTGTTAAACGCTCCTTACTTTGAACTCATCCGAAGTTTCCTCATGGTCAGACTCCGGTTCTGCACCTGTGGCAAGAGCCCCACACAGGCGATGTCGTGTTCCCCTGGGCGCTTCGCGGCAGGAGGCGCGCGTTGCTGACCTTTCAGGTTGTGGGTGATGGTAGCTTTGGTCACTCGATTAAGGTAGTGTCTGCTTTCAGAAAAAAAATTTTTCAACAAGGTAAGGTTATATACAATGAAATGTACACATCTTAAGTGAACAGGTCGGCGAACGTTGACACATAAGCACTGTAGAGCGGTGTAATCGACGTTGCGTTGGAGGTCTTTGTGTAATGTTTGCAGTTGCCTTTTTAGTTAAAAAATGTGATTTGTTCATCTTCCTTTATGGGTTAATAGAAATTTTTGTCAGGCATTTTACAGAAAGGTGGCAGAGTTTACTTTCGACTAGCATCAGAGAACATGGCTTTCTGCTTTGACACTCACTTTACTGTGTAGGGTGACCTTTAGCTCCCTATGTCTTGATTTTGTCATCTCCAAAATGGGGATGTCACTTAGCTCAAAACGCTGCCTCAAGCATTGAGTTCTCCAAAACACCTAAGAGCTCATACAAATCAAAAAAATAAAATTTTGGAAGAGACAAAGAGGCTGGTAGAAAAGCCAGCAAAAGATATGGAACATGCCATTCACAGAAGAAAAAACAGCCTTTTATAGAGTCAGTAAACATGAGGAAAGACGTGCAGTTTCACTGATGATCAAAGGAATGCAAACGAGAGCAACAATGAGACAGAATTTCTCAGCTATCACATGGGCAGATTAGAAAGATTCGTCGTACCTGTGCTGGCAAGGGTCAGGGAACGGGCCGTCCGACACTGCGGGTGTGAGAGCACCTTCACTCTGCATTTGGAGGGTGGTTGGGGCTGACTTGTTAAAATTGTAAATATCCTTCATTCCAGTAGTTGCTCTTTCAGCAACTTATTCTTCACACGTACCTGCGCAGGTGGGCGCAATACCTGTGTTACGGTACCATATCGAAGTGGAAACAGCCCGTATGTCCAATAGTAGAGAGTTAGCTATGATACAGCCACGCAATGGAATGCTAGCCATACGTGAAAGGGACCAGTAGGTTCTGTTCTTACGGGAAAGGGTGTTCGCAGTGAGCTGCAAGGTGAAAAACCTAGTTCAGAACAGCGTATAGGCTCTGAGGTTCCTTTCAGTGAGAAAAATTTTCTCATTCAGTAATGCCACAATTTGCTAACAACCGTAGTTAATGATCACAGCCGAGTCGGTGCTGCTTTGTCATGTGGAGCAAGTGCTTCTCCTGGCAGTTGAGCTTGGTCAGACCAGGTTATTCTGAGACGTTCCGGTGCAGTGTACATGCCTGAGGGCCGCACTTGCTGCAGTTAACAACTTGTTAGAAGCCAGGATGGGGAGCAGCAAAGAGTCATAACACAATGGTGAGCGAGTTCTGTTTTTAGGTCCGTTAGGACAGAAGGGAGCACAGGTGTAATTTTAGATGCTGTGGAGTGCCGGCGTTCGTTTATTCATTCAACAGACACTGCCGGGCAGCTGCTGTGAGCCAGGCTCTGTGCAATAATTACTCTTTCAAGTAATTATTGAAAGTATTGTAGGGGATATGACAATAGGAGACAGCACCTTGCATGTGTCACTGTAACCATAAAAGAGGAACTGTCGACAGCATTAAAGTAGAAGCTCCATGAGAGTGGGGACTTTGTTCTGTCCGTAACATCTAGAACAGTACTTGGCTCACAGCAGTTGCTTAATGTGTGGGACTGGAGTAAATGAATGAATGAACGAATTTATTGAATCAGGGTCCCAACAGATAACAGAAGACACACTCACATTAGGATAATCTGAGGAGGGTCTCCTTATAAAGAGACGCAAAGTTGTGTGTGGGCTTTAGGAGAGTCCGAAGGGACAGCACAGGAACCCAGGCTGGTGGAGAGACGTCATCACATCCCCTAGGCTGGAGGGATGAGGGGATTGAGGTTACTAAACTGGGAGGGAACCACGCTGTCTCTCCCTCCCTCTGACTCCTGCCAGATCCACCCAGGTGAGACTCAGAGGGCAGAGAACCCAAAACAGTCCACCTGGGTTACCTAGAGCATATGTCAAGGTGTCTCACAAACTCCCAGGGACCTGATTCTTTATATCCGTTGCACCCAGTTCCACAGAACTCTGTGAGATAAGGAGTATTGTCCCATTTTACAGCTGAGGGCACTGAGATTAGTTAGGAAACTTGTCCAAGGTTATAATCAGTAAGATGCTATTAACTACTATTCTAAGAAAGGCCAACACATTGGTGGAAATTTAAGCCCAGAGTGACTGCAAAGACGGCAGTGTGGCCTGATGACCAAGAGCCTTGCCCTTGGAGTCCACACACAGACTGGATGGTTGGGGAAGGGGCACGTTACTTCTCTGGGCCTCAGTTTCTGCATCTGTAAAATGGGATAATACTCACCTTTTGGGAATTTTTGTGAGGATTAAATGAGAATGTTTGTCACTTGGTACACACCACTAAATGGTGGGTGCCAGCAAAAGAAGGTTTCAACTCACATAATCCATTCAGGCATTGAGCCATTGGAAACACGCCAGAACACTGAGTGTATTTCCTCTTGGGTGGGGAAGTCTGGTTCTTTTTTTGTTAACTGCTTTATACTTGCAGTTTTCAGTTTTTGACCATGAACACATATTCCTTAGATAGTCAGGAAAGGCAGTTGTGACCCTCCTTCCCTCACTTCTTTGCTTTTATCAAGGGCTTTCCGGAGCGCTCCCTGCCACGGTTTTCTGCGTTGGGCCCCGGGCCCCTGGGCTTCGCGCTCTGAGTGGCCAATGTGGCCAGTGCCGGCAACAGCAGAACACCTTGTACTCCATCTGGGATTCAGTGGCCTGGGGCCACGCTTCCCGCAAACGCCACCCGCTCCTGGGAGCAGGAGAAAGTGGAGAGAGAGCCTGCGGCAAAGACTGGATCATCAGAACTTTCCGACTTGGATCCTAGTCTGCCGTGATTGCCAGTCGGGTCACAGGTTGATCAGCCGCCTGGAGCAGGCTCTCTCTGCTACTAGGTGACCGGTGCCCGATGAGTTATATTAATATTAATAATAATCCTGCAAAATGGGTATAGTCTGCGTTTTATAGGTAAGAGAACTGAGGGTCAAAGAAGTCAAATCAGTTTGGCCAAAATCATACATACGTTCGGTAACTGGCAGAATCATGGCAAATTTGAGGCCTTTTGCTTCCAAATCCTACAATTTCCTTTTCTTTCCCATGCTTTCTAAAGCCTTCAGTATGTTTTCTGGAGATAAAAAATTTTAATTTTCTAATTATGCAAGCAACATCAGATTACAGTAGAAAATCTGCGGAGTAGGAAGAACATTTCCACATAGTTGCAGCCGGTGCCCGTCCTGTCTGCATAATTTGGTATCTTGTTTTTTTCCACGTAACATTATAATACATGCTTTGTTCCACGGTATTAGAAATTCTCTGAAGCTTTATTTCCGACGGCTGCCTAGTAATTCCTCAGCTGGATATACCATCATTTACTTAAACAATTCCCTACTGTTGAGTCGTCTGGTGGTTTCAGTTTTTTGCTGTCAGCAACAGAGCTGCAGAGAACATCTCTTTATTCAGAGAGCTTTTTCTGTGTGTCCCGTTTCCTTAAGATGGTTTCTCAGAAGTGGAATTACTGGTTCGAAGGCTGCGAACATTTTAAGCCTCTTCATACATACTGCCAAACTGTTCCCCCAAAGCTTGTCACCAGTTGCCTTTCCTGCCAGCAGCGCGTGAGAACATTCCGCGGGCAGCTTCCTACTCTAACCGGCTTTTTCTTCTCTCCGCAAAGCCTCATAAAGAGGATGGCCCAGAGCGTGGCAGAAGTCATGGAAGACTCAAAGGGGAAGGTCCAGGAGAACCTTCTGGCCAACGGAGGTAGGTCGATGAGGTGTTCTACTCATGCCGAGCGCTCTCCTGCTCATTCGAGACCATCGCAGCGTCGCTGTGGCCGCGCGGACCACGGGTGCTCTGAGTTGGCGGGCCGGGCACAGGCCGTGCGCTCCACTTGTAGCTCTGCAGCACCTCTAGGTTGGAGGCCATGCCCTTCATAAGTTCACGGCTCTGCTGTTCTGTCCCTAAGGCATGTGGCGTTGCTTACCCTGCTGCTGAGCTCTGTGCAATTGGCCGTGAACATGAGCTCAAGGGGTCTAAGCCCAGCTCGTGTTTTCGGGCCCATCGCCCCCTCCATCAGCCTCAATTCTCTCCACGTGGGAAATTCTGCCCACCCACCTCACCTCAACTAATTTATCCCTTTTCTCTAATGGGGGGTGAAAAATGCCTTCATGTGCTGAGAAATGCCTCCAACGAGTCTTTAGTTGCTGCCCCGTACATGGCAGACCGAGGGCTACGCCGAATGCTTCATGTAGCGTATTTTGCATTTGGAATTTCTACCTCACCTGTGCTGATAGGATACATCTTTAGATTCCAGTGATGTTTGGGGCCCATTAATTATGTGCATAGTACTATTTGAATGCATTCAAAATGTGCAAGACAAAAACTTTGAGACTTTGGAAACTTTAGAATTAAATATGTTTAAATATGTGTAGAGAGAATTAAACTTACGTTGACTCTATGCATATATATTGAAAATGGGAGTACAGTCACGTGCCACGTAACAATGTTTTGATCAGTGCTGGACTGCATACACAACGGTGGTCCCATACGATAAAAATACTGTACTTTTACTATACATTTTCTATGTTTAGATACACAAATGCGTACCACTGTGTTACAACTGCCTACAGTATTCAGTGCAGTGACATGCTGTACAGGTTTGCAGCCCAGGAGCAACAGGCGAGACCAGATAGCCTCAGTATGGAGTAGGCTCTACCGTCTGGATTTGTGGACGTGCACTCAATGATGTTCAAACAATGATGAAATCAGCTAACGATGCATTTCTCAAAACATATCCCCATCGCTAAGCAGTGCATGACTGTATTTATTGTATATGTAATATTTATGCCATTTGTTATAAACGTAACACATATCTATATTTTTTCCCTGCTGGAAACATAAAAAGATTTTTTATTTACTTGTTTAAACTGACAAATGGGAATGTTCATGCCCCCAAATGCGATCTTGGCTTTGCATGTCTATGTGGTTTAATAACTCCACCTTATTATATTGCAGGCTTGAAGGAAAAAATGAAATGTTTAAAGAGTAGGTTGTGCGTTGTTTGCTGTGTGCGTGCTCAGTGTGATGCCCGCATGTCCCTGGGAAGGTGGACTCTCAGTCTGGTTGTCGGGGTACAGTGATCACGTTGCGACGGTTTCTGAAGTAGTAGCCTCGTAGCTTGGTCACGATATCCATATGACACAGATAGCTGCTGTTTCATCCTTTCCTTCTCTCTCTCCTGTCACCCTGGCTCTCCAGGCTGCACTGCATGGCACCTGGAAACTGGGCCCGCTTTGACTCTGCGGAGTTCAAGGTGGACGTCTGCTTCTTTGCTTGTGGTCTGCTCCCTGCCTCGATGGCTGTGCCTGGTGTCCTGCCGGCCTGTCGCAGGCTGCCTGTTTCGTGGACAGTGGAAGCTTAAGCGGCAGGCTCCGCATGGCCTCCATGGGGTTCACTTGCAAGGAGCCTCTGGGGGTGGTCCCTGTGCCCAGCAGGCCATTCCTTGTGTGATTGTTAGAAGGAACCATTTGCTTCGGGTTTTTTCCAACCTGCGCAAGCTGGTGGAATTAAAGGTAGCAAATCATTTTATGGCAAATAAAAATCTTTATGGATTGGAAATTACCAAATACCTTCCGAAATGCAGTCTATCTGACACACTGAGATGTTGTTCTGATGCTGAGAAAAAATTACTTTGTCAAGCTGACCAACTGATCTTACGTCCCAGTGTGTGACTCAGGGGTGGGGCTCTGGCCTCCTAGACTGCGGAGCTGACCTAAGGGAGAGGGCTGCTTTCTACGGAAACTGGTCTTTAGGGCATGAGGGTTTAAGCTCGTGTTAAAATAATTACCAAAATGCTTACATTTTACTCAAAATCAATGTAACTTAAAGTTAGATGTTATTACTATGTGGTGTCCAGCTCCAGTCCCGATGGCGTCAACTCTGACAGGTGCCTGTCTTCTCAGGAGGAGAAAATTCAGCTTTGTTTCTTTAATGTTCCATTATCTCTAGGCCTCCTGCGAGTTGGGTCTCAACAACTTCCCAAGACCAGAGCTTCTAAAGCCTGTTCTGTAAACCAACCCTGTACAAAAGCCCAGGACTGTGGGACAGGGCCCATGGTAGCTTCCGAACCTTGACAATGCACGTTAGCATATTAAAGGCTCTGAAAAGTCCTGCAATCAAGAGACCTTTTAAAACTTTGTTTGACTTAGGCTTTCCTCATATTATCTGAATGAGGAAATCTTTTTCTTCTACGTGGCACCCAGGAACTAGTGACTGACAGAATAACTAGAGGAACTCATCGTTGCGTTTTAATCCTATCTCCTCCAGGGGAATTTAGGGCACCGCTGCCAGGAAGGGCCAGTAAGCCGGTCAGACCCGGTCCAAAAGTCGCCTCTTTGGGTCTTACTTTTCTCACCTGTGAATGGACTTGATGATAATCCCTGCGCAGGCTCTTAGCTTTGCCTCGGCGCCTTTTGTTTTTGTTTGCTCTTCGCCCGCAGCTGAGCCGGGAGCGTGGAAGGACATAGATAGCTTTGATTGCCGCAGAAGCTGAGCAAACCGCTCGTGGTCTGGCCCGGGCCCTAGAATGGCCGCAGAAGAGAGAAACACCCAAGGGCCTGTCTGGTTAACCAGGCAATGGGCCTGTGTGGTCACAGTCCTTCGCTCTGCTGCCTGCTGGGCAGGACCTGTTTTGGTTCTCAGGTGAGATCGTTATTGCTCAAGAGTTGCCGGCCTGTGTTGAGCGTGTTTTGATATGGGGCGAGCCTGGCTGGGTCACAGTCTGACCTCACAGGCCCTTAGCCCAGGCCCCACATGGCCCACCCCGGGACCAGGCTTCACCGACTTGACCTGGGCAGAAGAGGTTCCCGGCAGGGGTTCCTCCTGAGCAGTACCACGAGTGCAGGGAGGCCGGAGGAATGGCAGAGAGCTGTCCTCAGACCGTGTTCTTACCAAAGACACTGTGTGAGGACGGGGAAGGGTCCTTGGGTGCCTGGTCTGGGGCCAGGGTCGGTGTCCAGAGCTAGAGCTGATGTTCGGGACATGGGAGAGGAGACAGGGGAGAGGAAGACACAGTCACAGACCCAGAGGTTTCTCGAGGCTCCCGCCGGGAGACCCCTGTCTGACACCCTCTGGGAGTGTCCTCAGCACGCACTGGGCACGTGGAGGTGACCGCCACAGCCCAGAAGCACAGCCTCGCTGGGGGACAGACTCACAGCCCCAAGCGTGCTGTGGTGGAAAGAGGGACTGAGCCGCAGGAAGTGGCTGAGTCTAGAGGGACGGTGGGGGCGCTTCAAGTGAAAAGGGGGACCTCAGCCCTTCGGTGCCATAACGTCCTTGGCTGCGGTGAGAATGCAGAGACCAGAGTGATCTGAAACGTCTCTTCTGAGCAGCAGAGGGTGCGAGCTGGACAGGCGTGGCCAGCAGGAAGGTTTCTGCCGGTGTTCTGAGCGTGTTTGTGGAGCACGTGCTCTGTGTGGGGCGCTGCGACAGGCTCTGGTGGCACAGAGACGAGTGAGTCATAATCTCTGTCCTCCAGGAGCCTGAGAGAGCCAGAGGCCCGGGGTGGCCACACAGCGTCAGGCCAGCAGGGGGAGGGGCAGTCAGGGCAGCTTCCAGAAGCTTCCGTCCATTCGTCCTGTCCTGCGTGTTGACGGACAAAAGCAGCAGTGAGGGGAGAGTGGGAGCCGGGCGGCACTAGGCGGGCGTGGAGCCGCCTTGGGTGCCGGAGGCCGGGGAGGGCGGGGCGGCTGTGGCGAGCGCCCACACGGCCGGCTCTCGGGCCTGGGCGTCCGTGGGGTGAGCTCGCCGGGCACCTGCGCGGCGGGGCCTGGGACAGACGCGGGATCCGCTGCCATTCCTGCCCCAGGAGCCCTCCCCGTCCTCCTGGTCAGCCTCGGACCACTCCCTGCCGGTGTGGGCCGGACCCCTTCACTTCCTGCCCAGGCCTGCGCCCTTGCGACACGGTCGTGTCCCCACCATGGTGTGGCAACGCCAAAATCTGTGCGAATACCCAAACTAATACCCAAATCTGTCCGACTCAGCGTGGGCTCCCATCGCAGAGTACCACAGACTGGGTGGCTTAAACAACAGACGTTTATTTTCCGCAAGTCCAAGATCAGCCAGTCCGGTTTCTGATGAGGGCTCGGCTGCCTGGCTCGCGGACGGCCGTCTCCTCGCTGTGTCCTCGCGCGGCCTCTCCCTGGTGCGCGCGTGCGCAGGGGGAGAGCGTGGGTCAAGCTCTCTGCTACTGGCCCTTCCTATAAGGACAGTCTCTTGTCCTCACCATGATACTTCCCGCGCCGATGCTGTGCGTGTGTAAAACGAGCTCTCCTCCCGCGTCCCGGTGGTCTAGGAGGTATCTGAGGAGCGGGCTTCCCTTTCGCACGTGCAGGGTGGCTGTGCTCTGACAGTGCCGTGGCGGGGAAGGGAAGCGCGGTCCCTTCTGTGTGCCAGGCGGGCAGTCAGGAGCCTCCTGCGCGACTTCTCATTTTATAGCGGCGGTTACACAACTCTGTGTGCCAGAGTTTCCTCATCTGTAAAACGGGGGTGATGATGGTACTTGATAGGGTTAAAGAATAAATTAAATGAAATAACTCGTGCCTCCCGGCCCAAGGGAAGCCATCAGTAAAACGTCAGCTACTTAAGAGTTGTCATTGTCATCCTATTTTAATTCATTTCCTACCTCTTATATGCTGGTGATCTGCCACCAGCCAGTTCCCTCCTCTGGGTCTTATTTTGTTCCCATCTGCTTTTTGGGGACTTATCCACCCACACATCAAACTTAGGCTTGTCCCAGGCTGTGCTCGCCACCTCTCCCCTTTGTCCCCTCCCTGCCGCCTGCATGGCTCTGTGGCTTAGAGCGTACCCCTCCCTCCACCGAGCCACTGAGCTTGAAATCCGGGTGTTGCCAGGCCTGCCTTGCGCCTGCCCCTGGCCTCGCCCTCCCAGGGCTCCTTCAGCCCCTCGGAACGTGCTATCTCCCCAGCTCCCGCTGGCGTCTCTCCTAGAGCCCCCTACCAGCCATGGAGGACGCTCCCCAAGTGCCAGCAATGCAGCTCCCCGTGGGCTTGTTTTGTGACCCCGCTTGGCACTGCCTCCCAAGTTGGAGCGACCTGTGTTCAATGCCCAGCTCATACTGGGGCCGAGTACTTGGGACCTGGTGTGATTGGCACGGCATGCAGGGCAGATGCGACCCTTTGTGACTGCCTTTGTCCTTCCCGCTCAGCCTCCATCCACATTCCCCGTTCCCTCTGCTCTACCCCGTAACTCCCTGTGCCCTGAACACACGAAGCTGCCAGTCGTCCTCGCCTGACACCCAGCACCCTCCTCACTGGCCACACGGCCACCTCCCTTCCCCGTCAGGCTCTGGAGCACGTCGCATCTGAAGAAGCCAGCTGCCCTCCCCAGGAGGAGCTAGTGCCAGCTCTTCATCCTCTCTTAGCGCCCTATGTGCTTGTCACCAGCGCACTGTGGCGTGTCCACCTCGGGGCCTCCCTGGTGAACTGTGAGCACCTTGACGCTGGTCCCGGGGAGGGTGTCTGGTCTGTGGCCGCAGCAGGGTGGCTGAATGTTGTGAGCTTCATGGTCCTTTTCGTGAGTCTGAGGGTAGACGGGGAGGTGAGGCACGCGGAGCCCGGGCTGAGGAATGCGCCAGAGGAAGGTGCTCCCGCTGGGGGTGGAGGGATTCCAGGGGCCACCATAGCATGGATGCTTCTGCCAAGTTTCCTGCTTACCACAGACCTGGCGTAGCAAAAGAGGTCACGCACAGGGCGCTGGCACAGTTAGTGCTCTTCAAGTGTGTACAGAACTAATCTGAAGAGAACAGGCACTTGAGGTGTGTGGCTCCCCCATTTCTCAGGTAAGGAAGCGGATTTCGTCCCTAAATCGCTCGAGGCCTGGGGGCTCTCAGTCAGCTGAGGCGCCTTCGGGTCGCTTCTGTCGGGCCTCGGCGCTGGGGCTCTCTCCTCCACCCCACAGCCGCTTAGGGTACGCCAGAAACAGCGTGAAGGCAGTGGATTCTGTTAGTTTTTGGAGAAGGAAGACAAAAAATGTGTTTGCAATGTGTGCAAACACCGGTGTGTTCCGTTCGCTGTGGGCTTTATATGAAGGGCAGACACTGAACAAGGCACATCCCTGCCAGGTAGTAAAAACCAGGCACAGACTCCAGTAGTTCGCTCACGTTTAAAAAATGCCTTCTTTGAAATAGACCGCGTGGCTGAAATTGCCTCGTCTGGTGCTCGGGCACAGGAGGCCGGAGGTGCTTGCCCCGCATCAGGTAGCAGCCAGGACGGGCCCCCGCTGCGTGGTTTCTCGGGGTTGGCTTGATGCTGTCTGCTGTGCCTTTGGGGACCTGGAAACACATAACCCAGCGAAGGGGAAGGTGGGGAACGAGCCCCGTGCCGGCTCAGAACGTCATCCCGCTTTGCTTCCGCCTCCAGAAAACAGGCTCTCCCGACGGCGCGTCCTGGGGTGGCGGCCGTCTGCAGGACAGCGTGGGGCACAGAAGTGCATCTGTCACAGCGCCCTTCAGCTGCGGGCGTGTTCTCCAGAGGGAGGAGGGGGCTGCCAGTGCTCTACCGATGGCCCCAATTGGCTCAGGGCTCTGCCCCCACGGGGGGTGTTTGCTTTGAGCCCCGAGCCTGCCCACCGGTGTTGTCACTAACTGCTTCCTTGGTGTCGGCAGTGACGCTTGGCTTGGGGTTTAGCAGTCTCGATCGTGGATGTGTCATGCTGGCTCACTTGTTGAAATGTGTTTGTGTCCTTCCAGTCGATTTGACGTCCTTTGTGACCCACTTTGAATGGGACATGGCCAAATATCCCGCAAAGCAGCCGCTCGTGGGCGTGGTGGACACCCTAGCGAAGGTGAGAGGAGGGACTGCGCTTGGGGACAACGGGCCATCTAAGGCGGATCTACGGGGGTTTCAGAGGGGCGAGGTGCTGGGGCTCTGGCCCTGCTGAGTGACCCTGGGTGGGGTCCCCTCCCCGCACTGCCTCCAGCCAGCTCCGACTGGGCCTCCGGGTTTCTGAGGTGTGGCCTCCTTCCATGCCCCGGGCAAGATCGGCACACTGGGTGTCAGGGCACAGGAGGGGCGGTTGGTCACCTGGCCTCCCCCGCGGTTGGCTGCGGCCTTACAGGACACTCCCCCCGACTGGCCTGAGCCAGCCCCCAGCACCCATGCACCTCGCGCCCTCTCCCTCTTTTCTTTTCCCACCCTGATCTACTCTCAGGAACCTGACACCCAGCGCCCCCACCCCGGTGAGGATTTATACGCGGAGCTGTTTGCTTTAAGTAGGGAGTTTGGCTTAGGCGCCTCCCTGATGTGTGGGGCCCTCGACGGTCTGCTGTCTTGCTAGGCAGTGGCCTCTGCTTGTATGGATGGAATAAAGACCCCGTGGCACAGGTCCGTGGCGACCTTGTGGGTGTCTGGCAGCCCTGGTGACTTCTGAGTCTCTTCGCTGAGGGCGATGCTGATGAAGGCCCTGAGGTTGAAGCCGTTTCTAATGGCCTGTCCCTCCCTTTCGCCACAGCTCACCAAGCCCCCAATGTGCTGTCTCCTGCTGGCCTGGGGGAGTGGGAGGGAGTCTCCTCCCGGCCCAGGAACGAGGCGCCCTGCTGTCTACAGTGCGGAGCAGAGCTGCCTCGAGTACGGCAGGAAGGTCGGGAGCAGAGCTGGCCTCGGGCCCCATCCCCTGGCAGCTTCTGCAGGTCTCCTGGGAATGAGGGTGGGGCCAGAAGGCTCAGGACTCTGGCTGCGGCTCCTGGGGCACCGCTTACATCACAGAGGTCCCAGCCCTTCCTGGGACAATTGGCCAGTGGTTCTGGAAGGCTCTTCAAGGAGGGGTTGCCCAGTGCACTTGTGCCAGGTGTGGCTTCCAGGAGGGCCCTGTGCGCATCTACCACAGAACTAGAAGCATGGGGTTGTTTGTGGGGCCATCCACACCCTGCCCTGCCCTGTGCCAGCTCCGGATTTTCTGAGTCCCAGGGATGCCGGACCCAGTAGGGAAGTCCCCCTGGGGCACGTGGGGGGAGCAGGGGAGTTGTAGAGAAGACCTGGTTTCTCTAGTCCAGGATACTCCAAGAGTGACTTTGGCGGGAGAGCAGGGAAGGAAGGAGGGCACTGGTTCGATGGCTCTCCTGCTGGGCTCTCCTACTTCACATCTCACCCCATGAGGCAGGTGTCTCTTTCCTCCGGTTTTGGATGAGGAAGTAGCTGAGAGGTTAGGTGACATGCCCCAGGACCTGCAGCTGTTGCAGCATTTTACTGGGATGGGAGTGCAGGTCTTGGGGACCAAAGCCCACAAGTTGTGCTGTGTGCAGGGCACCAGCTCCTAAGGAAGCCCCAGGCTGGCTCCAACGCAAGGAACCAGCTCTTGGAGGCCAGTGGGGCAGAGGCTCTGGGGTACTGGCTTCCTCAGTCCTTCCTGCACAAGGAACACACATGTGACACCCCCACACCTTGGTCTACCAACAAGAGGTCTGAATCTGTCAACTAGAGACATCTAGTCAAAGGAGCCCCCCATATGATGTCACAGTAATTCTGTGGCAGTGAGCTCAGAAAAGGGAAGGAGCTTCCATCAGGTCACACGGCCCGTGAGAGCTGGCCCTGGCCTTTGCACGTGAG
>NW_012148596.1:417200-450778 GCF_000956105.1 Propithecus coquereli
ACAACACAGTATAGTTGCACAGGGAGTGTAGTGTGGTTGTATACTTGTTCAGTATAGTTGTGTAGCACAGTGTAGTGTAGTTGTACAGTACAGAACAGTATAGTGTAGCAGTGTATTTGTTTAGTGGAGTTGGATAGTGCAGAATAGCGTAGTTGTAGACTGTGCAGTGTAGTTGTATAGCACAGTATAGTGCAGTTGTGTGGTTGTGCAGGAAGGTGTTATCAGCGGGGGAAATTGCATGAAGGGTACTTGGGATCTCTGTATTATTTTTGCAACCTCCTGTGAATCTGTAATCATCTCAAAATAAAAAGTTTAAAAAATTATAAAAAGCAATTAATCTTATACAAAATGAAACTAGCAAAATATTAAAAAAAAGTTAAAGGCCTCCTGAGATCATCACCCCTACCCCCACTCCCTTTATTCTCCCAAAAGATAACCGATGTTTGAGGTGGATTCTTCCATATATACAAAATATGCATGTTTAGACTCGAAAGGGTTCACATCCTACAGATTGTCCACTGTTTCACCTAAGGACTCGAGCTGCTCCCTCAGCA
The DNA here is from genome assembly GCF_000956105.1 of Propithecus coquereli. Taxonomy (NCBI): domain Eukaryota; kingdom Metazoa; phylum Chordata; class Mammalia; order Primates; family Indriidae; genus Propithecus; species Propithecus coquereli. The sequence goes on from NW_012148596.1 coordinate 417,755, forward strand.
GCAGCAGTGCGCTCTCCTGCCGCGTTGTTGGCGATGTTGGTGGCGCTCGTGTTCCCCCGTGGCCAGGGCTGGGAGGTGTCACTGAACGTGGGCTGAGCAGAGAGGGTGGGACTCCCAGGAGCCTCCCCCACCTGGGCGCTCGTGTGCAGGTGGCCACATCCTCCGTGGCGACGGCCACACGGTGTTCCACAATGTGGGTCTGCGCCGTTGAACTGATTCCATTGTAATGGACCCTGCCGTCAAGTGTCAGCACGTGGGGGCAGGGCCGGTGGTCTGCGTGTAACAGGGACTCACCATGCGGAAGAACTGGTTTCAGTGGCCACAAAATGCTCGATGGCAACAGTCATCTCAATGGCTACTGCTGTTTCGGGGAGCTGGGCCCTGGGCTCATTCTCTTTCCCTTTGCTCATCGCCCATCCCTGCCCCTTGGGGTGGGCAGATGGGAAGCCTGAGGCCAGTCGGCCTGAAAGCAGAGGAGCCTGTGCCCATCTCAGTTCTTTGCACCACACCATCCTGCTCCTGCCAGCCCGGGAGGGGCATCTGGAGTGTTCTCCCTAAACCCTGGAACTCCAAACAAGGGGGTCCCCTGGGACACGTGAATGGTGACCTGCCTCCACGCTGAAAGGAGCCGGGAAGTGGGCACGGCCGTGCCCGGGGACGTGGGCATTTGTGAGCACTGAGGGTTGAGGGTTGGGGCAGCCCAGGCTCCCCCGGCAGAGCCTGAGGAGGCCGGCGGGGCTGGGCCCCCCAACCCTGCAGGATGGCCTTGAAATCAGGAGGAAGTTGAGCTTGTGCGACCCTGCTCAGCGCCTCGGCATCTGTAAAGGAGGGACAAGTGCCCCTCCCTGCCGTCACGCGTGGGCTCCCTGTAAGGGCCAAGTGCCGGCACTCCCGGCTGAGCAGAGAGGGGTACGCGTTGGCCATCTTGGGCAAACGGGCTGCGTCGCTGTTTTTCCCAAGTGCACCATGAGCCATATGTGGCCATTGTGGAGCGTTTGACCAACTCTTCAATACGCCAGGTCACCAGGAGCTCTTGCTTTCCCCAATAGCAACTGGCACAGATTGAGACGGACCTGAAGACCCGAACGGCTGCCTACAACACTCTGAAGACCAACCTGGAGAACCTGCAGAAGAAATCCAAGTGTGTATCTTCAAGGCTGTGCATCTGGCCGGGGCGGGGGGGGATGCTGGCAGGGGCTTAGTGCTTGTCCTTCCCATCCCCGGGTGACCCGGAGTCTGTCCCATGCCTGAGAGTGAGAGAGAGTCAGACAGACGCTGCCACCTCCTCAGGAGCTGCTGGGAGAGGAGAGGGCCAGCGGGGGCGATGGCGCTGCCCAACATTTGCACGGAGAGGAACGTGCCCCCACGCCCTTCGCTGTGGAGGCTCCACGGAGGGCAAACGCAGCAGGAGGCCAGGATGTCAGAGCTTGGCCTTTTGTGGTGGGTAGAGAGGGAGGTGGGCTCTGCGGCCCAGAGCAGAGCAGCCTCAGGGACTCAGGCGCCTTCTCCACCCACCTAAAGGGCCGCCATGCAGGGGAGGGGTGGGCCCCTTGGGCCCAGCAGACAGGCCGGTTACTGAGATGGTGGAGGTGTCGGGAGAAAAGCGTAAGCTCGCTGTCACGATGGCAGGGACTATCTTGTGAGGTAGTGAGCACCCTGTGGCTGGAGGTGTGTAGGAAGAAGCCAGATGAGCTCCTGCTGGGGAGGCTGCCCCTGAACAGGGTGTCCCTGGTGTGGAGGGGCCTCCCCTTCTCCCCAGACTCCGCACCGCGTCTTTTCCTGGCTCTCTGTGACGCTCCAGAGCAGGGAAGTGGCCCAGAGAACCCAGAACCAGCTGGTGCCCCCCGACTGCCTCACCACTGTGAACAAAGAGCATGTTGCCTGGGAGGGGCCCCATTTCTGCTTCCCTCTTCCGAGGGTCACTGGCCAGCCGTCTTCTAGGGAAAAAGCAAACAGTACATTAGTGGAACATGAGGAACCGCGGAGGGAAAGTGCACTTCACCTAGAAACATCGCTGCTGGTTGTCTGACTTTGTGTCGGAACTAAGTGGGCACGAGCTACTGAGGGCAGAATGAAGGCAAGTGCCAGGCAGAGAGCCCTACACGGTGATGGGCTGTCGGTCAGTGCTGGCATGGAGCCTGCTGGGCTGTCCACTCCCACTGCATCACCAAATTGTAGATTTTCTTTCTATTTAAAATAAATTATTTATTTTTAGAAACAGGGTCTTGCTCTGTTGCCCAGGCTGGAGTGCAGCGGTGTCATCACAGCTCACTGCAGCTGCAGCCTCGAACTCCTGGGCTCAAGCCATCCTCGCACCTCAGCCTCCCGAGGAGCTGGGACTATAGGTGCTCGCCACCACACCCAGCTGATTTTTTCTACTTTTTGTAGAGATGGGGTCTCAATCATTTGCCCAGGCTGGCCTCCAACTCCTGGCCTCAGCCTCCCAAAGTGCTGGGATTACACAAATTGTGGATTTTTAAAGAATTGATTGGGACTTGAACAAACATCTGGTCTTCACTCAATGGGTGAAGTTCATTCATTCATTGATTATTCATTGATCATTCAGGGTCACTTCAGTTGACTTACGGAGTGTAGGAGGGACGTACAAAGAGGACAAAAGTCTCCAACTCCCTCCTCTGCTATTTCTTCTCTTTCAGTGTACGTTTACTAAGCTATGCCCTCGGGCCTTATGCTAGGCCCTAAAGATATAAAGCAGAACAAAATATTATTTCTGTACTTGCAGAGCTCACGATTATTCATTCAACGAATATTTATGGAAATTCTGCTTCATGCCGGGGGTTCAGGGTGAACCAGAGAGATAAGTCAGGTAGTGTAAGGGCAGCACCTTCCCTGTGATGACAGGGTGGCTCATGCCGATGGCACCTAGGGAGAGGGATCCTAAGGGATGTATCCATGGCTACACCGTGGCTCCATGGTGTCATGAACATGGGACAGGCCAAATGGAGTGCAGGTGCCCTGGGCAGGTGGGAGAGCCCGTGGAGGACGGTGGCCTTTAGCGCGTGGCCTTGGCTAAACACGCCGGAGCTGTTTCCTAGGGAAGCCTCTGTGCTAGTGCTTCCCACAGCCCGGGCAGCCGGAGCCCAGCCATCCGCTGGTACGGCCGCCTTGATCCATGTGCTAGTAATACCCTAACCTTCATTCAGACCAGGGCCACTGGACGTGTGGAAAGCTATTTCAGGCAAGTGTCCCCTGGCTGCTGGGCTGAAAGGCCTGTAAAGTGATGCAGAGGGCTATCGAGGTTGGCCACACAGCTTAGAGAGCTGGCTGCTGTGTTGACACTTGAGTAACGTTAGCTGCCTGCCACCCAAGGTCCCCTCCCAACAGCCGGTGCTTGCACAGGGCAGAGCAGGTCACTGAGGTGTTGGATTCAGCAGCCCCTAGGGTGACTGGTGACAGCACTTGAGGCCCTGCCAGCCTCCCTGTCCCTGGAGGGGAGGAGGCAGCAGCTCCGGCCGCCCAGCACAGAGCCTGGGGGGCCCTCAGCCCTGGGGCCAGGGAGAAGGTCCCTTATGAGAGTCACAACATTCTCCCGGGCTCCAGTGTCCTCAGAGCCTGAGCCTGCCCCACTTCCTGGCCGCCCCCAGTCCCACTGCCTGCGCGGGGGGTGTGGGGTCAGCATGTCCCTTTCTGCTGATCACACTCTGTTCCACCTGCCTTTCAGGGGGAACCTCTTCACCCGGACACTGAGTGACATTGTGAGCAAAGAAGACTTCGTGCTGGATTCTGAATATCTTGTCACCCTTCTGGTTATCGTCCCCAAGTGAGCAGGCAGGAAGGAGGGGTTTGGTGTCTTGGCCCGTGGGTGATCCCTGACGGAGACTGGCCGAGCCCGGCATGGAGCGGGGAGGGCCTGAGGGTGACTAGGGTGGCGAGAAGAGGCTGCCCCACCAGCCCTGATTCCCAGGAAGCAGACAAGAAAAGGGGGTGCAGCTGCCCAAGCACTCAGTACCCCTAAGAGACTTTTCTGCAAAAATCACCAAGTGATTCTGTGTTCTTGCAGACCAAACTACACACAATGGCAAAAAACCTACGAATCTCTCTCGGACATGGTAGTCCCTCGGTCGACCAAGTAAGTGAGACCCTGGCCTGGCCCCAGGTCCCCTGGGGGGCATGTGTGGGTGCTTTCGGGCACTCAAGCACCAAACATGCCCATAGGGTGTGAGGCCCCTCAGTCCTCTCTTGTCCTTTGGCCTAGAATTCCTTTGTGGTCACAACACCCTGTCACGTGCCAACTGCCTTCCTCTTTCAGAGCTCCCTGCCCTGCTCCTGCTCTGGGAAGGCTGCCCTGGCTGCGTCCAGCACAGGGGCCCTCTCAGCGCGCCGTGGCCTTCGCTGCGTCCTTGCTGTGCCTTCTCCGCTCAGCGTCAGCTCTTCCCATCTGAGGGGCAAGGGCCTGGCCGGAGTGGCTGCCCAGTGACCGGCCACAGAGCAGGAGCAGGGGAGGAAGGCAGTCCCAGCGTGTGGCCTGCTGGCGTTAGAGTAGGAGTGGCCAGGGGGCACTGTGAAAATGACAGGGGGGAATGGGTAAAAAACTGTGTCCATCGTGGGACACCACGCAGCCGGGAAACCCACGATCCAGGGCTGCCTGTGTGCGCAGAGTCGAACGACGGCAGCCAGCGTGGAAGGGTTGTGTAGCGTGGAGTCCAGACACGGATGGAACTAAAGTACCTGTGACTTGGGCATATGCAAGTGCACAGTGAACTGTGGGGACAGGAGGGGACAAGAAGGGCCGTACTCAGGCTGGTGGTGACCTGGGGCAGAGAGGTGCAGGCTGCTGCAGAGGGCCATGCAGGCTTGCCACTGTGTGGAAATCGTTTGATATCTTAGCCAGTGGCTGGTACGCGGGTGTGTGCTATCCTGCACACCTCTTTGTATGTCCGAAGTGGTTTGCACTTTTAGGAGATTTTAGCATGAGCCTCGGGCGGCCCATTCACCTGTCTCTCCACACACCACCCCGCCACTGCCCGCGAGCGAAGCCCTGCCCACTGCCGGCTCTCCCGGGCTCTGCTCGAAGCCGGGCTCTCCCAGGGCTGCTAGCTCACGGGGGATTGCAATCAGGAGCTAAAGTGAGGGATCCAGGAACAGGACAGTCACGGCCTGAGGTCACAGGGGAGGCCAGAGGAGGAACAGGGCGTCCAGAGCACCTGGGGTCCACGCCAGCACAGGCTGCCTCTGTAGGTGGCTTGGCCTCTCAGACCAGAGCCCTCAGGCCCCTCATTGTCACAGGGCACCCAGAGCCTGCACAGATGACCCTGGAAAGGTCTAGAGACTGGGGGCCGCCCCTATGGGCGTGGAGCGTGGGGGCAGCTCTGAGAACCAGGGGGCGACGTGGCCAGCACGCCCGTGAAACCACGCCTGGGCCACTTGCAGAGTCTCCTGGCCAGCAGGACTCAGAGATGTTGAGACGACTGGCCCTGAGAACTCCCTTGTTGCTGGGGACAGTGGCCCCAGTAATCCCACGCTGAGACACACAGGGGAGGCCGCGTCCAGTTGGGACGTGGTGACACTGGAAGTGAACCGGACCTGCGTGACGGTTTCCACCACTGGGAGAGTCACCCAGCTTCACTGTGATGGGGCCCAGGAGGAGCAGGATCCGAACCGCAGACCTCTGCGCTTCCTGTCCCTCTCAAGCCTTTAGAGCCCCTGAAGGCCCCTGAGGCCTTGGCCTGGAGGGGGCGTGTGGAAGGGGCAGGAGGACTGGGAAACAGCAGGTGGCCGGGAGTTCGGGGATCCCAGGGGTGCCCGTGGCTCCCCAGCCCTCGGCTGCTGCCAGCGCCCCGAGCGGGGGCCGCGAGGCCCCGGGGGACCCACAGGTCCAGCCCTGCAGTGGCCGGCAGCCTCCCAGCCCGGCTCTGGCACAGGGTCTGGCGCGTGGCGACCCTGGCAATCAGTCCGGTGAACAGATGCTTCTCTCCGACAGGTTGATTACCGAGGACAGTGAGGGCGGCCTCTTCACAGTGACTCTGTTTCGAAAAGTGATTGACGATTTCAAAACCAAAGCCAAGGAAAACAAGTAAGAGCGTGGGCTCCGTGGCCCTCTCTGGGTTTAGTTTGTTCCCCTGGGAGGTCTCTTGCCCAGGAAGCGTCTTGGTGAAAGCCCATCTTTGCTTGTTTTAAGGTTCACTGTCCGTGAATTTTACTATGATGAAAAAGAAATCAAGAGGGAAAGGGAAGAGCTGACCAGGCTGCTGTCTGATAAGAAGCAACAGTATGTGAGTGTGGGGTGCAGCCGGGAGGGCTTCCTTGGGGCGTCGAGTAGTTCCCTCCTGTCCCCACCCTGTGGCCTGGGGCAAAAGAGCCCTCCCACGTCCCCACCTCTCCGTCTCGCTGAACCTGGTCCCCTGGGCTCACACCTTCGGGAACTTCTGTTCTCATGGGACGGCCAGAGCAGGGTCTGGGGATGGGGTATGATGGCGTGGGGGAGCCGGGAGCCCGGCCAAGCTTCTGCATCAGACCCGGCCACTCCCTGGCACTGCCCTTCCGGGAGGGGGTCGCCGCTCCCCCGTGCAGAGAAGCTGAGGTTGCTGAGAGGTCGACTCACGGGCACTTCCCCAGCTGGAGGACCCTGCCCAACCCTCCCGGGGCCGAGCTGCGCTCTGTGCCCAGTGTCGGCCTTGAGGAGTGTGGCCTACGGTCACCCCACTGTCCTTGGCCATGTGGTTTCCACAGCGTCCCCGGCACCTGTATTTACCTCCCGTGTTCTTAGCAAAGAGCGGGTGCTTATGCTGAGACTTCCGGCTGAGCCACTCAGAAACTGTGCATTGTGAGAGGGCGACTTAGCTCACAAGGGAGGAAAACTAGACGCTCGGTTTTGAAACATGCACAGTGTGGCCTCGGGAAAGTCACTCCACCGCTCTGTGAAATGGGCACATCCCAGACTCGGAGACCTCTGGCGGCTGTGGTGGGCTGAGCTGGGCGACTCCAGAGGAGCCTGCCCGGGTGGGATGTGTTTGGGCGCTTCTCCCATGCCCACTCCGGTGGGCAGGGGGTGGTTCTAGGAACACCTTCCGGCCCAGCCTCTAGTGACAGACAGGAAGCGAAGAATGAGTAGAATGTACTTGAGGCCTTTTGGAGGGAAGTCGGTGTGCAAACATGAGCTGTGAGTGCATGCCTGGGGACAAGAGCAGTGGCTGCGGGCCAGGCTAGAAGTGCTGCCATCAGGCAAATGGCCTGGGGGACGGAGCTCTCTGGGGACTGCAGAGAGCAGCCACGCCTCCGTCAGGAGGGAGCCCAGCCGCGGCTCTCACAGGCAGGGAACAACAACCGATAATAACACAGAAGTTCACGTTGGGGATTTCTAACCCTCTGCCCCTGAAACACGCACACAGGGATGCTGGCACGCGTTTGTGTGTGGACGTGTGCGCACACCCAGTGAGCACACGCTCCTCCGACCCAGCAGCTGCCGGACTCTGGCCGAGCCCCCTCCTGAGGACGAAGGGCAGAGCCGGGGCCATGGACCCCAGGCCCATCAGGTGCTCTGGTCCTCAGGGTGGTGGCCACAGACCCAGCACTCCCAGGCGGGAATGATTTTCACCAGCAAGAGCTATGAAATCCAAAACGGCTTCTTCCTTAACCTCAGCTCACCGGAAACCCTCATCACCCAGGGGCGCCCCAGCTGTTCTCCTTGGCCAGGCCCTTCCCTGCTTGCTCCAGTCCTGACCCCAGAGCCCTCCCTACCCAGTGTCCCTGGATGGAGGCCAGATCATGGCAGCTTTCACAAGTGTCCAGCTGGGAGGCCCTGCTGGGGGACAGGTGGTGAAGTAGGGCCTTTGGCACCCACCTGGGCACTGGCACAGGCCTGCCAGACCCCTGCGGATCAGGGTGACACACATGAGCCTGACACCTGCCACTTGGGGCTCAGGTTGCCAGCTGGCGTTTTTTACCTGGTGTAGACCTCTGCGCACCTACGCTGCCCTGGGGAGCCCTGCCGTGGTCTCCCTGTGGGTGGGGAGCAGAGGCCCAAAGAGACTCACTGAGCTGAGGTCAGCTCCGCTCTGGCTTCCTGAGCACCTCTGTCCCCCTTTGGCCTGTGTGGAAGTGGATATGACCGGGCATCTTGCATCCTTTTTGTTGCTTGTCACCCAGAAGGGACAGGCGAGGCCCCGGGGTGTCAGTGTACTGCGAGAGCAGAGTGGAACTTTGCTGTGTTTTCCGCCCATGCGCAGAGACAGAATGACAGGGTACAGTGTCCCTCAACACACCTGGCGAATTTTCTGCCCTTGGCGTGCCTAAGTGCTCCATGAGGGCCAAGGAGGCCTCGTGGCGGGGTGTGGCAGAGACCCTGTGACGTAGCGAGCACAGACGAGCGCCGCAGGAGCGCTGTTTCCACCAGCACCTCCTGGTGCTGTCCTTGTCTGCCCGTGATGCGGGTCCTGACCGGGGCCAGGCGGGGGCGCGGATGCAGGACTGACCCCTCTGCCAGCGATTGGTTCTGTCCTTGCAGCATGGAATCCCGGGACTTTAACACCCCCTGCGCCGGCCGCATCTCTAGTCCGGCCAGCTGCGGGCCCTGAGGGCGGGCCTGAGTTCCTGAGCTTGCTTTCACGCGCTTTGCAGGCGATGAGGATGATTTGTTTGTGATGCATGTTTGCTGAAAGATTAATAAATCATTTCTGTGCCTTTAGCAAACTTCCTGTGTTGCTCTTAAAAAGGGATCATCCACCTTCTTGGACCACAAGGTTAAGGTAACCCCGCTAGGTCACCCCGATAGGCCCGCCACGGGGCAGACCGACAGAGAGAGAGAGAGTGAGGGCGAGGGCGAGGTAAGCATCCCCCCGAATCCTGGGGGTCCCCAGCTCGCATCTCCTCGCCAGCTCAGGCGCCTTCTGAGAAAACAAATCTTGCATTCTCTGTCATCTGACTTGGCTTTCGAGGGCTTAAATTTGAGGAGCCCAGAATCATGCCTTCCTCCGACTCTGCAGGGCCTCTTTGGAGCTCCCCGCCCGCATCGAGGGGTGCTTGCGGCCGGGCGGTCTGCCCTGGCCAGAGGTGGCTGGAGCTGGTGACGGGCAGGCCGGGGGATGGTGGTGGCAGCTGGGCTCTCTCCCCTCGGCTGCCCTGGCTGGACCCACCCTGACCTTCATGGGCAGTTGGAGGTACCAGGTGGGAGCTCGGAGCTCTTGCTCCAAGACTCTGAGCTACCCCAGAGGACCGGCCACACCAGCATTAGTGGCAGCTGCCGTGGCCACGTGAGGAGGCCCCTTGAGGCGGCAGCCAGTAGGTGACGCCAGGACCAGGGGCAGAGCCTTCGAGAGGGTGGGCTCCCTGGCTGCGCAGTGTCAGGCGGATGCCCATTAGCTGCCTGCTGAAAGCCCTGAGGTCAGGGGCTGCCCAGCTCCCCGCACCCCGGTCTGTGGTGACCCCACGCATGTGCCGGGTGGCTGTCCCCCAAGTTCCTCAGCGCCAGGTGCCCTGGACACTGCAGTCCTGGGCCAGCCCCGGGGCTTGTCCAGCCTACTCTCTGCTTCTGCTGCCTCCTGGGCACTTCTTAGCTCAGGTTTTGCTCTGTCAAAATCTGAAGGCTTTTCTTGGCTTGGCATCTGGTGGCGCGGCCAGGAGGGGTCACCTGGCTCCTTGGTCTTTGCAGGGCCCCCTGCTGCGCTGGCTCAAGGTGAACTTCAGCGAAGCCTTCATTGCCTGGATCCACATAAAGGCCCTGAGAGTGTTTGTGGAGTCCGTGCTCAGGTGCGTGGAGGTGCCCCGGCGGGGCTGTCCTGGGGGTGGGGAGGACCTAGAGGAGCCGTCTGGGGCCACGCCAGTCCCTGCCTTTCCTCCCACCCCTGCCCTCTCTTTTCTGTGTCTGTGGCTCTTGGTGACCTGCGGGACCCCGTGAGTCGGATAGACCCTCGGCTCAGCCCTGCGCCCTGCCGTCCTCTCCCTCCTTTTCCTGCCTCCCTGCATCCCACGTGGACCCTCCGCTGGTCCCGTCCTCGCCCCTGCGTAGCCTGCAGGGCCCAGGGGCTCCTGGAAGGCAGCCCCGGACTGTCTCAGTCCTCTGCCTCCAAGAAAACCAAAACCAAACCAACAACAAAACTCATCGTGCCTTATTAAAAAAAAAGTAGGTTCACTGTGGAAAATTTGGAAGCACAAATTTATTACAGGTTTGCACAAAGAATGAATAAAAATCACCCAGAATTCTAACATTAGCAGAGAACACTGCTGACATCCTGGCAGGCACCCCTTTAGGTTTTAGGGGTTTTTTTGTTTGTTATTGAGACACGGTCTCACTGTCGCTTAGGTGAGAGTGCAGTGGGGTCATCCTGTCTCACTGCAGCCTCAACTCCTGGGCTCCAGCGATCCTCCTGCCTCAGCCTCCTGAGCAGCTGGGACCACAGGCGTGTGCCACCACCCCAGCTAAGGTTTTTTTTTTTTTTTTAATATACAGATACAAATGAATTTTACTAGTTTTTTATGAAGAGGGAATCAAACAGGAAACAGTTTTTGAAGCCCACTTTTCTGCTGTATTTTGAGTATGTCCTGGGTCATTAAGTGTTCCCAATCTCGCTCCGTGGCACGCTGTGGCAGCTCTGACTTGCAGGCTCCTGTGTTCCTCCAGCCCTCAGACCCCCTGTTGCTCTCCCCGACCCCCTCCCTGCCTGTGCTGATGGCTCCCTCAGGGTCCCTCCCAGCCGCCCACCTGCCGACTGCTCCCGACTTTGCCTTGTCTCCTGCTGTGTCTCCTGGCGTCCAGGTCCTGTCGTTTGCCTGCCAGAGGCTTCACCTGCATACCCGGCTCATCTCCCCCAGCCCTGCCTCTGCCTTCCCTATTTCTGCCAGTGACCTCACCGTCCTTCCCGGCACCAGACCCCCAGCCTCAGGGTCAGCTTGGACCCCACCTCCCCACTGCACCCCTGGTCATGCCTGGTCCACGCTGCCTTTGTGTCTCTTTTCTGTTCTCCCACCCAGCTTGCCTGGCTGTTGACATAAACCCCTTTCGTGGTTCTCGGGCCTCCAATTCATCCTCCACATGGCTGCGCTGTGGGTTTTGCCCAAGTACACATGTGCCCCTGGCTCCCGGTTCTTCCGCCCACGCCTACACCACACCCACGCCTACACCACACCCACACCTACACCACACCCACACCTACACCACACACACCTACACACACGTACACACACACACACACACACACACACACCCATGCGTGCCCATCTCAGGGGCCGGTCACGGCACGGATGGCGGCATCAGGTTGGAGGGTATACCCAAGCTAATCTGGAGTGTCCCAGCCATCTGTAGTGTAGACAGGCCCCAGATCAACCCTACTTGTCTCGGAAATCGACTGTTCTCAGGCCGATACGGTGAAGCCCGTCCACACCTCACAGGATGCCCATTTGCTCAAGAGAGGCTGAGGCAGACATCCCTGATATCTTAAGTTCGATACAACTGAGTGTTTCCCCTAAGAGTATATGCAAAAAGAATTCTCAAAAACTATCAGGGTGTGACATCTTTTGCTCTGTTTTTCCTGAATATAGTTGCAATACCTGAACACTCTAAAAAAAACCAAAAACAACTCAAGTTCGGGAATCTCTGCTGTGGAAAGCGGAAGGTCCTCACCATCCCACGACCCAGAGATAATCGTGGTCAGTGGCTTCGAGACCCTTGTTGTTATAGATAACCCCCTTTGGGGGTCATCTATACTTCCTGTCCTGCACCTTGCTTACTTCATTGCCAGTATGTGCAGAGCTACTTGAGCCTTCTAGATGGCTTTTTCATATTCCATCACGTGAAGCTATAACCTAAGAAAACCGACGTTGAACTCACCAGGTCGTTGCCACGAACCCACCTGCTCCCCTGCCCTCCTGCTCTCGCCCCCCTTGGCACTTGTGCCGCCTGCCTCGTCTCACAGCTATGCATCTTCCCCCTGCACTGGGCGCTGAGTCCGACTCCTCTTTCCACCTGTCACCCAGAGTCAGAGTAGACGCGAAATGTCTGTTGGCTGAATAAAATCGAGGTAAAGTGGGCACGGTCCTCAGGCGAGGAGGTGCTCGTCACAGATGAAGTGTCCCAGGGGCCTAAGTGACCCAAGCGGACAGTGGGCGGGCGGTGGCTGGATCATCAGGCCTGGGAGCTGGGAGGGGTCGTGCAGGGAGCAGACACTAGGGAATCATCAGTGGCAGGTGTCCGGGCGGATTGCCCGGGGGAGTCACAGAGAGAAGTGCCACAGGCACACCCGGCATTTAAGGAGTGCGTGGAGGCAGGCAGAGGAGGAGGAGGGAGCAGTCATGGATTGGGATGTCACGGTTCAGGTGTCCCTTGCATTTGGCCACTGGGAGGTCATTGGTGAGAGAGGCCAGAGGGCAGGGGTTGAAGGAGTGACACAGGACATCGGACACTCAGAGTCGGCTCTCAGGGAGGACGGGGTCGTGTGAGAGCTCTAGGGAGCTGGCGTTTATGTTAAACAGGGAAGGTGCTGGTAAAGGGAAGGGCCAGTAATGGAGACAGGCTGAGTCCTGCTTCGGAAGAGTGAGGGTGGGCAGCTCCCTGCCAGGTGACCTCGTGATCAGGAGGGAGCAGCCTGGGGTGGGCGTGAGGAGTGAGCGGGGAGAACTGGCCACTGCTCCCGGGTCATGTTCTGGGCCGAATGGAGGGGGCGCTCATCGGAGTTGATCCGCAGGGTGCGTTAGGGACCGGGAGGGTCTTCGAAGAGCCCAGAGGCCGAGGGAGGGTCAAAGGCGGGAGAGCCGTGTGCCTTCAGTCAGCTTTCAGCGAGTACTCACCACGGGCCTCTTAGTGCCCACAGGACAGACACAGGCCTCTGCCCTGGAGCTCAGGCTGGGGAGGGAGGGGCGCTTTAAAGATGGGTCCTTGTTCGGAGTAGATGGATAAACAACCTCCAGGGCAACTTGGCAATGACAGTGTGGAATCACTAGGTTGCATGATGACAAAGCAGGGTGGCAAAGGGGAGTGTTTGTGTCTGGGTGGCCAGGCAATGTCTAGCAGTCGCATGGGGAACGAGAATGCTAGTCCCTTAGCGTGCATGTGGCCTGGGGTACGGGAGTGGCGGTTCCCTGCCATCTGGGAAGGCCGCGAGCATTGTGAGACACGCCGGTTCACAGCACGGGGCTCCCCGGTAAGCACCCCAGCCTCTCTGCTCATTTCCCCTGGGTGACAGCAGAGCTTTGATGACCAGAGATGGGAACAAAAGAGATGAGGTGGTCAGCTGGGCCATTCGTCTCACCTGGGACCTATGCCGGTGCCACTGTCCTGCCTGTGAACACCTGCCAGCTTCCCGTGGCACTGCCTCCCAGAGGCGAAGGCAACACGGTTAGGTTGGCCTTGGGCTTGGTCAGTGAAAACAGAAGCAGAGGTGGCTGCAAACGGCCCCTTCCCATGTTTAGGCTTCTTTCACCTTTCTGAGTATCGCTGGGAATGCTTTGCATCAAATGAGGACTGGGAAGGTTTGGGAGCCAGAGGATAATTTGTGGACATAGGAAAATAAAACCTTAGTAATACTAACATATCCTGCCCCTGTGACTCAACACGCATGGCAGGCCGCAGTCTGGAAAAACCAGAGTCCTAGGTGAGGGAAGGGCATCTTAAGGACCGCTTTCCCACCATGGCTGGGAGCGCAGGTGCTAAGGACTGAACGTCGAAGCATTTCCTCACTGATAGCATACCTTCAATACTTCCCCAGTCACAAAATGCATGTTACTGCTTATCATACTCGATACAAGTACTTGTCTTGGGGTAACACTACAGGAATAGCTCGTCCCGAGTGGTTTTAAATGTACTCGGGCATACAACCAGGTACATTTACAATCCTTTCTGTCCATCCAAAAACTCAGCAAAAGGAACTAACAACAATCTTGATAAATCAGATTTTTGCGTCTCTCCTTTAGTGGAGAAAACCAAAACAGCTGTGCTGGGTTTTAGACAAATGCTTCAGAGAACGTTCAGTCCAATTGCCACCATTCCGCTAGAGCACTCACAGCCGGGAGTGACCTCTTCGCTCCATTGCCAAAAACTATCGTATCAGAAGAGGATTAGCACATTCTAGAGCTTTTTCTATCCAGGGAGATCACCTCTGACCCTAGACATTTTGCCTGAGTTTATTTTTGAGCCGTGTTGGTTGGAGCTTTTCATTTCCAGAATTTGCTCTTTATTCCCCGTCAGGTTGATTGTGTCCATGTTTGCGTGTGGAGGAGCTACTGACACACTTTCTTCTGTCTGAAAAGGTATGGACTACCAGTGAACTTCCAGGCAGTGCTCCTGCAACCGCATAAGAAGTCATCCACCAAACGTTTAAGAGAGGTTCTAAACTCTGTCTTCAGACATCTGGATGAAGTAGCTGCTGCAAGTATTTTGGATGTAGGTATATGACCCAGGAACAGTGGCATTTCTACAGTAAGGTCAGCGTCCCCATATGAGATACTTTCAAAAAAATGTTATTTGCCAGGCTTACGAAAAATCTCCATGTCACAAACGTTAAAGCACAGCAGGGAGGGGGGTTGGGAGTGTGTGTGTAAGGGTCGTGTCGGGGATAGGCCACAGCTATGCAGGGCACAATGTATGGTCATTGCCTGGAGAGCTTCCTCAAACATACAAATTAAAAATAAAACTGGAAACTAGTTTATGCACTTGGAACATTAATACCATGTCTTCTTTTGTAGGCATCTGTGGAGATCCCTGGGTTGCAACTCAATAATCAGGACTACTTTCCTTACGTCTACTTCCACATTGACCTTAGTCTTCTTGACTAGAGGGGTCAGCTGGCACCACCTTCATGTTCACGCAGATGAACTAATGCAGATGCCTCTCTCCCTTAGCCAGAGAATAGTTTTTAATGTCCTACAGAATTTAGACTTCTCAGAGAAATTGCTCACGAAAGTTAGTTACAGTTGTTATTTATTTTTTTTAAGTTACAATTAAATGCTTTCGAGTCCTTTGAATTGTCTTTTCTTATGTTCTAACATAATTCAAAAATTTCATTTTTCTGAATGTTTTACATAAATGGGAACTGCCTATAAATTGGCAACCTGCTGCTATATTTCATGTCTTAATCAGTATTCTAAGAGATTAGTACTATAAAATAAAAAACCTTCAACTATATAACCAGCTATTCCCTAATAACTAGCCACTAGTGATGGTCCAAGTCAAAATACTGGGCATACGATGCCGTTCTCACTCGACAACCCAGTTTTTCATGTGAAGTCTATAGTGGGGTGGGCACCCAGGTGGCATCACTTGAATCAAAGAGGTATTTTCCGTTTTAAATAGGGAGGAAAGACATTAGTATCGTCACTTATCATATTAATTTACTGCCTAAACATCAGACTCTGAGTTTATGATGTGGACACTAATTTCATACATTTATCAGCATTGTCCAAAATATTGTTTAATTCTTTAATGGAAAAAGCCATTAATATTCAAATGAAGGAATCACATTAAAAAACCTATACATAAGAAACAGCCTCCAAGAACATTCATTCAAGCAGCAGTCAGAGGAAGGAAAAAATTTTCAACAGCTGAGTTTTCTTCAAAATATTATGTGACAATACAATACAATTCACTGGCTACAACAATTCATAGAATTTTTTCAATGTTTTCTTGAGATGCAAAAGTTCACTGTTGCAGTGTTTTCAAATGACCATTCAAGTGCTACTTCTTGGTTTAAAAGGCCACTGGTAGGTTCATCTGATTGTAAAGAATGCTCCTTCACTGCTGGAAAAATCCGCTGGCTCCCAAGAAAAGAAAACAGTTTGAAGCCTCTGCTGTCATTCTCACAACTCATCCTTCTCTAAGTCATCAAGCTCCACATCACTGAGGTCAATGTCGTCTTCCACGGGAAGCTGGGAGACAGAAAACCACTGTCAGAACCACAGACCAGGGGACACCCTGAAAAGTTAACGTCTCATTTTACAGAAGAGCAAGTTAATTTCTAGAGGTATTCTAGATTCCAAACCAGTTTCTCCTCAGTCTGCTTCCTACTTTTACGTCTGCCCCTTTTACACAGATGGAAAAGCTGAGAACTCCGATGAAACATGATTTTAACATAACAAACATCGTTTACCTCTTTAAAACTGAAAGTCATTTAACTTGTTCATTTGAGGAGGGTGGGGCAGAACTGTTCACAAATAAATGCTAACTTCAAAGCTATAACTTTACATTTCTCAAAGACAAAGTAAATGAATTCCAGGTTAAATGTTCACTTTAGGGGTAATAATCAGGAAAGCAACCTCGCTATTGCAATTTATCTTGGATGTCTGTCAAGAATATCAAATATGCCATAAAGCACTTTTTCGTGTAATAGGGAAGATGAAAGTAAAGAACCGCTTAAAAGGCCCACGGGTCAGGATACTTCATGAATGCCAAGGCTTAGGCCTGACGGCAAAGACTTGACTTCCAGGCACAGAGATTACAGAGACTGGGAAGGCACAACAGAACTGTCTGGGCACTCACCTCACCATCCTTGCCGTCCCAAGGCTCTCTCTCGCTGATGCTGGGGAAAGCCCCGCCTCCCACCGGAGCCGTAGAGCCACGCCCAAAAGAGAGCTCCCTTAGGGGAAAATGACCAAAATAAACACACGTTCGCATGGACTGCTGATGCAGATGACTAAACCACTTCAACCACAATCTGCTTACTAGGTTTAGGTACAGGCGTTTCTCGCCCCTTGCTGCAGTATATTCCTGAAAAATAGCTCGAGAACATTATGTTTTCAATCATGGACAACAATACAACCAGGCGTGACATTCCTGACTAAGTCCTCTGCATCAGATAAAGTCAGTTGCTGCCAACAAGTTTTTAAAAATAGCAAAGCTTTTTGCTGAAATACAAATTAAGTACATAAAAATGATCAAAGTCACTGGTGTCTTCGGAAAAAAAATTATCAAAATTGATCTAGAACTCAGGCTGCCTATGACTCCTGTTTTCTAAGACTATGAACTTGTACAGAGCACATCACTAGTGAGGTGACTGGTTCCAACACACCCCGGGCTGGGGGCTGGCATACAACACATCTGCTTAGCAGTGAGAAGTGTGAATGTCTGTATGTGAAAAACACAACAGACCTGTTGTAATCTGGCTACTGGAAAACCAAAGCTAAAAATACTACCAGTGCATATATGTGTAAGTTCAGCAAACAACCCAGAGAAATTTAAGTTAGTAACAATGAAGCTGAACAATCTACAAATGTAGTGGCGGCAATGGGCCAGAATAAGCACATCCGTTAGAAAAAAATGTTACATAATACTGTATTCAATTTCTAACTTTGTGATTAAATAAATGGAACTCCATGACAATCACAAACTTAAGCAAGTCCCAGACTTCTTTATGAAAACACCTCCTTAACCATATTGACCAACCACAGCGTATACTCACACTGGGACCCGAATCACGCAAACCATACAAATTTGAATCATCTAATTTTTTAGGTGCAATAATGGTATTGTGTTGTTTTCGAAAGTTGTCTTTTCGAGATACATGTTAAAACGTGCAGATGAGATGGAATGGGACTTGCTTTAAAATACTGGGGAGGAAGTGCGTAGACAAAATAAGGTTGACCATTAGTTGGTAACTGAAGTTGAAAATAACAAATACAAAAAAGTCCTTTAGCCTAGTCTACTTTTGTACATATTTAAAATTTTCCATAATAAAGAAAAACATTAAAAAGAAAAAAACCGATTACCTTGGATTCCATTTATTATGATGCTTGGGGAAAATACAAACTAAAAAGGTACTCTAAAACACATACTCTGATGTCACATTTTATTGATTCTTACATTTATCTCCCCTTCTTTGTTTAAACAATTTTTTTCTTTAAATTTTTAAAATTTTTATTATTTTTATAGATACGGGGGTCTCGCTGTCACCCTGGCTGGAGTGCAATGGCATGATCATAGCTCACTGCAGTCTCAAATTCTTGGGCTCCCAAGTGATCCTCCTGCCTCACCCTCCCAAAGTGCTGGGATTACAGGCATAAGCCACTGCACCTGTTTAAACAATTTCTAAATTGAGATGATTTGTAACAAATCTTTTAATGTAATACCCTTCCCCAAGTCACAATATACCTCACAATGTACACGGTCTGAAAAACAACAGCTAGTATCACTTCTCAGCCTTTTGGCTAAGATCAAGAGTAGTAAAAACAACAGCTACCATGCAGATGTTTACTCTGTCCGAGGCACTACACTGAGCTGTCCCTACTGATTTCTCTCTTTCAATTCTCCAACAGCCCAAACTGGAGGTACTATTATAATAGCATCTCATTTAAAAAACAAAGAAACAGAGGTGTGGGAAAGCTATGTCACTTGCCCAAAGTTAGACAGCTGGAAGAGGAAGAGCCAGGGCCTGACCCCAGGCAGAGGCTAAAGGTGACCTCGCAGGGGCTTCTCCATGCCTCCTACTCACTCCAGGTCACCACTCAAAGCAGAGCTAAGCTGTGACCCTGGGCACCTGACTGCAGAGCCTCTGCTCTCCACACAGCACAAGCGCATATTAATACTTGTGTGTTAAGTAGGAGGGCTGGCAGCAAAAGCAGTGCAGACTTTCAAACGTTATTCTTACTACTCATTACTCATCATAACCCTCTGAACTACCTTCTGTGAGCTGAATATCTTTCACACAGCAGCTGAGAAATGAACAAGGAAGAAAGCAAGAGTTGGGAACACAATCTCTTGTACTTGCCTAAAAGATGATTAAGTCAGTTTTAGAATGAGCTGAATGGCAGAGCAGGATAGAGAGCTCTAGAAATTGTTTTTTAAGTTTGAGAACCTATCATGATGTTTGCACACTGTTGGAGTAACTTAAGTACACCCATTTTCAAGCAACTGCATTCCAAAGCCAAGTGCCCAGATGGAAACCAGATCACCTGAGGTCAGGAGTACAAAGGGCGGGAATGGGTGAGACAGAGCTGCCTCTAGCCCCTGTGAGACCTTTAGGGAATCAGAAAGAGCCCAGTGCCAGGTGCACAGATGGCATGCAGGGTGGCCTGAGGGCAGCAAAGCTTTCTCCTCATCCACCATGTAGATTATTTCCAGGGAAAAGAGAACAGCATACAGGAAGATGATTTAACAACTCTAATTTATAAACATCCAATTTTCTGAAAATTCAAATGCAAAATAATTCCATTTATTTTGGAATTATACACCTAGTGTTAAACCAAAAACCGTAACAGAAACAGACAGAAAAAATAAACACTCAAGAAAATAAGACATTACCTGAGAAACTCGTTAATGCCTTGTTCACTGAAAGACCCTTTCAGCAGAGCAAACTTCATCTTGCGCGCATTGATGGCGGCCATGGCGGGGTACCCAAACCCTCCAATGCCCAGCGCGTTCTCAAGTTCACTCTGGGCTCCAGCTTCTGTCCACAGCCACCTAGAAAAGCAGACTGATTTTTAAGGACAAAGATGTCTTTTAAATTACTTAGAATCTAACTAGTAGATCTTAATTAAAGAACAAAAGATTACACTTCAAATATTTTATGGAATGAAATTAGTAAGAAATCAAAAACAAAAGATTAGTTTTTATAATAATGTAATCTAGATGTGCTCCCAAGTAACCACAGTTCCTCACTTGTGTTGCCCACAACTCACTCCAGAAGTCTCTGAATGGGCTAGTCTGTCTTTAAGACAGCTTTGTCCTCAGTCCCCAAAATACCATCCACTAAACTACATGAATTTTTCCTGTCTTGTTACCTGAAATGCCACCAGCTTGTCTGGGTCACTACCCACACTCTTGCGTTCTGCAGGCGTAACAAACACTGTGGGACTGATGGGGGAGGAGCAAGGTCACGAAAGCTGGTGGGGGCAGTGGGCACAGGGAAAGCAATGGATTCCCAGGATGGGAAGCAGAAATATCAATGGGAAGGACATATATAAGACATACTTTATTTTAACACATTAACTGTCACGTGAATTGTATTTAACTCACACTAGTTTTGAGCACAGGCCTTGTGGAGCATATGTAACTCACACTGCCCTGCTGTAGCATACATATTACATGATGGGTGGCGCCCTGGGCAAAACCCTGCAACTGGTTCATGAAAATCTTATTTATTGATGTTATTGTTACAATTTTTTTTTTTTTAATAAATAGAGTGACAGGGTCTCGCTCTTGCTCAGGCTGGTCTCGAACTCCTGAGCTCAAGCAATCCTCCCACCTCAGCCTCCCAGAGTACTAGGATTACAGGTGTGAGCCACCGTACCCAGCCTACTGTTACAATTAATATTGACAATTTAATTCTAAAAATGTGGATTAAATGAACAGAAGTCAATAAATTTCATTTTTCTATTTATGTTTACCTTTAAATTAGACATAACTCTGACAAGAAAAACACTTTATGCACTATTTTTCAAGTTTTCACATAACTTTTTACATTACAAATTTTTAAGTTTTTATATTACTTTTTTATTGAAATAAACACAGAAAACAATTTAAAAAATAACATTTTTCATTAAATTATAAGGATCTTATTTTTGAAGTTTTTATTCTATTTTCATAATATAATACTGTGGCCCCAAAGAAAAAAATTTGCTTTCTAGTGTGGTAGTCAGTGTGTTAAAAACGTGCCTAGATGCAGGCCTTCCTCCGAAGAGTGAGGAAATGTGCTTCCACTGCCTCTTTCTTTATCCAGCCCTCGAAGGCCACACCAGGAGTCAGCTCCATCACTGTTTCCTTGCTGGCCTGGATCCCCAACTACCACTTACAGTAAGATTCCCACGACAGTAAGGCATGCTGTGGAGAAAGTACGTATCCTACAGTAAGAGTGCTACGTTACTTCTTTTCCTCCTAGACGATAATTATTTTCATATCTTAAATAAAAACACATGGAAAGCGAACTCAGGACACATCCTACAGCAAACACGGAGGGAACCTCTCTCAAGAAGCCCTGTGCCCGCCTGTGTAAATGACACTGAGACAACAGGCTTAGTAACTTACCCCCACATTTTCTTTTTGTATTTGTCTGCCAACTTCAGAAGAACTTCCAAGTAAGAATTTCTGCCTGCAGCTCCTGATTTAACCAGAAAGAAAGTTTTAAAGGTAAAAATAAAGGAGTCCATATAATTAATCAATTCATTTAAGAAAAGTTCTCAGGGCACCTACTGTAGAACTAATGGGAAACTATTTCTGTTTATCTTACCAGTATCGAGGATGTGGGGCAGCACGGCCACGACACAGAGCTGATGCTCCTCACAAGTCCTCTTGGCGACATCCTCGTTGATTATCTATGGGACCCAGAAGACAAGGGAGGGTTGGAAGTCTGCACAGTACAGCACCCAAAAAGTAAGCTTGAAAACAGACTCAGCACCGTCACTGTAATTAAAGAGATGGACAGACTTCTCTCAAACAATACTTCCTTGAATAGAAACACCAACAGTAATGCTCCATAAAAGAAGATTGCTGCCAAGTGCAGTGGCTCATGCCTGTAATCCCAGCTCTTTGGGAGGCTGAGGTGGGAGGGCTGCTTGAGGCCAGGAGTTTAAGACCAGCCTGGCAACGTAGCAAGACGCCATGTCTCTACAAAAAAATTAAAAAAATAGCTGGCTGTGAAGGCACACACTTGTAGTCCAAGCTACTTGGGAGGCTGAGACAGCAGGATCACTTGAGCCCAGGAGTTTGTTCCAACGAGCTATGATCGTATCACTGCACTCCAGCCTGGGTGACAGAGCGAGACCCTGTCTCTAAAAACAAACCAAAACAAAAAGAAAAGAAAAAGGAAAGAGCTTAATGTGGACAGACAGAAACAGTACCATGACCGCTTTAATGTTCTTCACTATTAGACCAAAAAAGCTATCCTCACTACCAGCACATGAAACAGTTTACCTCAAGCAGCTCAGGAGGTGGGGCGTTATCAGAAAACAAATCAAGAGCCCGGGACACTATGTCGGATCTGGTCCGCCCACCATCATAATCCACAGGAGACTCGCCTTTCTGAAATATCTTGATTGTAGGAAAGCCCCTAATCTGTTAAAAAAAAAAAAAAAAAAAAATCAGAGTACAAAATCTAATTAACATTTAATATAAAATAACACAATCTTTATATTTCTAAAACCACCTTATAGGTAATTTAATGTAATAAAACTATTCCCCAGCCTGCATCAATGTGAAAGGGATGACTCACAGAGGTCCATCAATCAGGGGTGGTTAACAGTCTGACTGTCAAGGTTAGTGAAATCATCCGTAAGCCCTGGGTATATAATCAATACAAAGTCTCTGTTCTTGGACAAATGGACCAACTTTCAAAAGCCATATGAACAACTTGAAAAAGCTTGGGCAAACCGAAACATCCCATTAAGCACACAGTGGAAGCAATGTAATACTGCAGGAAAAAATCCACAGTCCTGAGTTCCAGACGTGTTGTGATAACAAAGTGACTTAAGCTGTTCATTTACATAATGGTTAAACACCTCCCCTCTTACCTCATAGGGAGGCCTGGAATAGTGGATGAAGTAACAGCTGAAAATACCACATAATTCACAAAGAAATGAGCCTTAGAACACACTCACCCCGTATCGGGAGGCTAGAACCTGATTGACCGTGGCGTCCACAGCTGCCAGTTTCACTTTTCCTTTTGTTTGTTCTTTCACCTCTGAAGCTGCAGCAGCCCATTCTGGCTCTAGGCTATCGAGAAATATTTGTATTTATTAAAAGTGCATTTTAACTCACAGCACAAATACTTCCTAACTGATCTGTGCACTTCTGCCCAATCGCCAGTTGTATCGCACCTGGAAAACATTTTGTAGCTTTATGAAGATATGATGATGCTAAACGCTTCACATTCGCCTCCCAGGCATTCACGACACTTCCCAAATCTGGACATCAGCCCGCCCCCGTTAATCTTTGAAAATACAAGAGTGCAAACTCTTGGCATCAATGTCAATGCTTAACATTCATTTAAAGTTTTTCCTGAAGCAGACCTTGGAGAGCACCTATTATCTAGTTCAGCTCTTTCAAAACGAGCTAGATGAACGTTCTGAAATCACTGAGACCGAACAGACTGCTTGGTCCAAGCACTTACTTTTTGCAGTGTCCACACCAAGGAGCGTAAAACTCAACCATCCAAACGTCTTCACTGTCAAGGACATTTTTATCAAAGTTGTCGTCCGTTAGCTCAATCACGTCCTTCTTACTTGAACTATCACCTCTCCCCTGTCATTTATGACATTAAACATCAAACTGTAACTTGGCCAAAAAGAACTTTTCCAATTTTAAATTCAAAAACAATGACCACTTCTACATCTTAATGAAGTTTTTGAGTTTTTCTTTAGCAAATAGTGTCAACTGTTTTATTCAAATTGGGTTCATTCCTTAATATTACTGTTTTTGCTTGGTAAATAGTCTTTACTTTCAAACAATTGCCAACAGTCAACATAGTTATAACCTCTACCTGAATTCTATCACCTGCTATTTTATTAAGAGAAACCTCAACATGGCTCAAAGAGCCACCCTAATAAACACTGTTTTAATTCAGACTCAAGCATAGCTGCTGCTTCATCCCAGGATGCCATAAGTTAACTACAGTTCCACCTTTTCATAGATAAAGTCCCCACCATTCAAGGAAGCTAAAAACATTTAGCCATTTTCTTTTTCAAAGAACTTTCTTCAGTACTAAACCTACGCAGGAGACAATACTGTTACATTGCTTTCTGTTGCCAAACTAAAAGTCATGGCAGGGGCAGGGGGCTAGGCAACTGTGCTCTTTAAATGTCTAAGTTTGAAATAAAAGGCAAGAACGTGAAATCTTTGCATAAGCTCTAAGACTGTATAAAGAAGCTGGCTTTACTGATCTCCTAAAAGAGTAAAGGCCCACATTATATTTACATGTATCTTTAATTTAATGTCTTTTCACAAGAACATAGGTACATGAAAATTAAGCTTCAGATTTCATACCAGGGCATCTAAAACACCAGTCCAAGGAATAGGAGCTTCCTTCCTCTTCTTCCCTATCCTTTTGTGTAGAATTTTCCATGGATTTAGGGCTGATTGCCACAGATTTAGGCCAAGTCACCCAAATTTCATCAGTGCTTGCCAAAGTCAATCTAGGAGAGCCTGTCCAACCCTCTCCACTCTGGACTCACGAATGCCATGGGATGCCAGTGCCCGGCTCCTCCAGCCTGGAGCGCTTCCCCACTGTGTCCACAATCTTCTGTATCAGCCCTGGGCCCAGGAAGCCGATCCAGAGGCTCGGTACTTGGACTGCAGGTGTGGTAAGATGCCCTTGGACTGAATGGCTATTGCAACAGTGGTTCTGGGGAAGCTAAATGAGCAGGCTGGGTGGCTGACTCCCTCTGGGATCAGCTGAGCCGACTCCTTATTATCTTTAAATTGGAAGTTCATCAGTTAAAAAACAAAAAACCTGTTTTCTATAAAGAGTCCATACCACCCAGGCTTCAAAATTATGACACACATTAAAAACTGACATTACACTGCCTTACTTGTTTTCCAGAACTATATCCACCACTCCTTCCCCCGAGGCGATCCTTCACGAGCTGGCGCAGAGCACTGAGTGCAGCATCTACAATGGCTTCACCAGTTCTGCCACCTACAGGAAACAGGACGGGCAGGTGATCGGGTGGCAGGCGGTCTTCAGCCCAGCCTTCGGCACATCTGCCTGACAATACTGAGACTTGCACCTTTACGTAACTGCCAGCTTCACCTGGTGTGACACATATCTGCCAACACATGTACTTATGGCAGAGCACGCTTTCTCTCCAGAATGTATTTTGCACTAGACTTTACACTTGGAAAACCAACTTCTTGTCTTCAGTTTTATGTTGTTAGTATGAACAAGAACCCCTTGTTCATCACCTGTAAATACCACCTACTAATGAGAAAAATTCCCAAATGTTTTCTGAACATGTAACACGTATACGGATGAATAAGAAGCTTAATATCTAGTTAGGAAAGTAGGGGAAACTTCCAAATACAGAAGGAACTATTCTATGATATGGAACAGAAAAGATTGGCAAAAGTAGGATATGAGGTGTCTTTGAAGCTAAGTAACTGGAAACCAATTCAGGCTTCTTCTTTTTTACCTAAAACACTGTTAAGCTAAACTTAATCCTAATATAAAAAGTAACAAACCTGTATTAAAACTCAATGAGGCAAGATGATAACAGTCTGGAAGTTTACCAAAAACCACATGCTTAAGAAAGAGTCGGGGGCTATTAACTGCCACAGAAGCACAGGGATAATATATGCTGTGTGCTTCCTTCAGAGTTCAAAGGCAAAACTCTAACAGAAACTTTAGAAAGTTTCATCTACCTTTCTTTCTTTCTTTTTTTAAAAGTTTTCTATTCAAATTGCCCAGGAAGAGAAAGAACTCTTGAGAACACCTCAGACCTGACGATAGAAAGAAGATACAGCATAGCAACGCTCGGCAGTCCAGATAATCATGTACCGCACCCCTGGGTGAGACCAAACATGTTACTTCCCAACACGAAAGGGCACGCCTCCACGTACAAGAGCCTTCTGCTCCTTTTCTCTGTCAGATGTCCCCATCTTCTGAACCAGTGCCCCTCTCCCCGGCTTTATTTGGACACATGCCAAATCAAGAACTATACTGGAAAAAAGGGAGTTTTCTCACTCTAGACCAGCAGTTGGCAAACTTTCTGTAAAGGGCCAGATGTACCTATTTTCAGCTTTACAGGCCATACTGTCTAGAGCAACTACTCAACTCTGCTGTTCTGGGGTGAGAGCAGCCACCGACAGTACACAAATAGGTGGGGTTATGTCCCAAAGCAGCAGCAGGCCCAATGCACCAAATGTGCAATTTTTTACAAGTTAGCAAAACTATAACAAATTATTATTCACAAGCAGAAAAAAAGATGTTTACTCAGAAAAATGAGAGAGATCATTCCGTAGAACTTTTGAGCTAGGGAGTCTAGCAGAGACAATGTGTCCAAGGCCACATCCTCAGGTATTCTGACTGCTAGCTTGGAGATGTGCCAACGACACTGGTATTTACCAAGTATTTGTCTCATATGCTTTACATGTACCATTTCAATTAAGCTTCTGATAGCCTCAGATAAGTTTTCACACCCCCATTTTATAAAGAAGAGACTAAGTACTGTTCAGATACAAGGCCAGAGTGTGGAGAAACCAGCGTTAACCCAAGATGTGCTGCCTTCCAAGTACACAACTGACAGATTCTATACCCTCCCCCATCCCGTTTTCTATCAGCTGGATCCCGCATAAGATACCAAGTACTGATAAAACAGTTACTCTTTGTTTTACTATGATGCTGATTCTCCTACCCACCCCACAAACTTGTACTGCTGACACAGTGAAACTGAAGATGGCAGACAAACTTCAGTCACTTATATGTCCCATGTAACAAAATTAAAAAAAAAAAAAAAAGTTAGGCGTGGCATGGTGGCTCCCACCTATAATCCCAGCACCTGGAGAGGCTGAAGTGGGAGGATCACCTTAGGCCAGGAATTCGAGACCAGCCTGGGCAACACAGCGAGACCCTGACTCTACAAAATAAAAAAAAAAAAAAATTGTAGCTGGGTGTGGTGGCACAAACCTATAGTCCCAGCTACTTCGGAGGCTGAGGCAGGAGGATCAATTGAGCCCCGGAGTTCTAGGTTGCAGTGAGCTATGACTGTCACACCACTGCACTCCAGCTTGGGTGACAAAGTGAGACCCTGCCTCTAAATTTAGCAGAAAAAAAATATCAAATTAGCTATAACTTAAGGTTTGAATATATTATGCCCAATACTTTTATTAGGACCATGGATTCTGGCCCAACCCAGCAATTCTGATTATCTTAAATATGACAATATGTTTGTGATATCTTATTAAATAAATTAAATAACAGGACTATTCTATCAAAGAATAGCAATGGTGCCTGCAGTCCCAGCCACCCAGGAGGCTGAGGTGGGAGATTGCTTCAGCCCAGGAGTTTGAGTCCAGCCTGGGCAACAAAGCGAGACCCTGGCTATTTAAAAACAAAAAAACAAAAAAAGACTAGTGTGACTGAAATAACATTTAGCCTTAAAGGTCCAGAGTCAGAATTCTATGTTTAGTTGCTTCAATGATTTACAGCAGATACTAACAATTTACTTGTCTCAAAATGAAGAACTTGTGGTACCTATTTATTATCAATAGAATATTCAAATGCTGTATATGTTTACAAGGCATGAAGTCATGGATAAAATACTCCCTAGTAGTACCAGCAGTTTAAAATGACTTTCCAATCACAGGGTCTTCTTTTTCACATTGATATGTTACACTGATACATTAGACCCTTCTCCTACAGTAAAAGAGAGATTAGAGCAAAAATAAAAACACTTGTAGATCTTCATTAAATCTTAAATAAAGGTAATGAGAAAGATAGGAGGGTAGTATAGGACACTATCACTCTATCACTGCTAGGGCAGTGTGGGCCAAAGTCAGCATAAGACTTTTACCTGTATGACACATATTTAATTGTCAGAACAACTCAGAGGGGTAGGAATCACTCTCTACTGCTTACAGATAAGGAAATTCAGGTACAAAGAGGTGTAAAGACCTGAACGTAGCAGGACTAATAAGCTACAGAGTCCTAGGTTCCCTCCCACCAGGGGAAGGGAGCAGTCAAAGCCCTTACCCTGGTAATCTTCTGGTGTGTTTTTGTTGGATCCAAAAATCTTGATGGTAGGGAATCCCTGAACACCATACTGACCTCCCAGGGACTGATGTTTATCCACATCAACTGCACCAACTTTTACAACATCCTGTGGGAATATAAAATTTTCTTTCAACTAGAACGGATTTCACAAGAACCCATCACCTGCTTCATGTAGACTCAGAGACAAGGTATAAGGGCAGGGTGAAGCTTGCCGATAGAGTCAACAAGGGCTTAGCCTTGAATACCAGAAGAGAATCTTAAATGGAACAACAGGTGAAATGTCAGTCAGCCCAGGAAGGGAACTCTGCAGCTCACAGAGTTGGCATGGCTGACAGTAATTATGTCATTTATCTGGGAAACAAAATGAACAAAAACAAACATAAAAATTAAAATGTCTATTATCCCCTTGTTCTCTACATGATTTTGGCAACAGAACCAGCATTTTGAACTTTGATATGCAAATCAGCTTCCTACTGGACCTTAAACCCATCTGCATACTTATTTAAACATACACAGGTGAATGTTTAAAATTCATATCACGGAAATCTTAAAAACTTACTTTTAACGCAGTTGCTGCTTTCTTCCATTCTGGTGTTAACCTCTGGCAGTGACCACACCTTTTGGGGGAAGAAAACACAAATAAGGCAACAGTTAAAGCCTTTGATCCTCAATTCAAAGAATTCAAAAATTCAGTAGAAAAAAAAATAATAATAATAAAAAAATAACCCATCAATGGTCTACTGAGTGAGATGCCCTGGTGGGGGCTTGCAGAGGACAAGCACTAATAAAACAGCATCAGTGACCTGAAGAGGCTCACCATTTTATTACTTACGGCAATCATTTTTGATTATCTTCCTAAAAAAAAAAAGCTTCCAAATTACTGCTCAGTTAAATCATATTTAAAGAGTTTAAATAATCCCTATTATCTGTAGCTCTGTACCTGAACAGGCCCTTTAGAATTTATCTGATCCAGTAAGCCTCAACGTGTGGAACTGTAAGGCTAAGAAAAATGCAGATTCTTGGGCCCCATCAACACAAAGTTCTTAGAGAAGGAAACTGTATTTTAGTAAGTTCTACGTGTGATTCTTAAACCTATTAAGGTTTGATATTCCCTGATCCAGTCCAGCCTTTGCATTTTATAGAAGAGGCATCTGGCCTGGCTCTCCTGTGCCTATGGCTCAGTGCTCTCCAGCTCTCACAAACAGCTGCTGGAGTTAGAAAGGCACACATACACCCAGGTTAGTGAGCCTAACAAGCTGAAACGCACATGACGTGACACAAGATGGTGATGTGAGTGAGTGGGGTAGGGGGAAGGGAGGGGAAAGGAAGACAAGAACACAAGAAAAGACAACCTTAACCTTGTAGATACCAGTATTTAGAAAATACTATTGTGAAAGGCAGCACAGATAACTGCCTCTAAAAGATGATATGCACACCAACCTGTTATGCTTTTACCACTTATCGACGTAAGTAGCTATACTGTTCATTTTCATTTCTGTGTAACATCCATTGTATGCAGATACCATAGTTTATTTATCCATAAGTGATTCGATCCTTTTTAAACAAAGTAAACACTCTTCTAATTAGGTCTCTAAGGAACTAATGAGCGAACGCCACGTGGCAGGACCATGATGAAACTTTTTATAGGGGATTTCATTTAATCAGCATAAAGCTAAAGGCAGGGCCTATTGTTATTTTCATCTTCCAGATGATGAAATGGATGCTGAGAAGAAATTTACCCCAAAGCACAGCCACAGAGTTCCTGACAAGTTTTTGATTCTAAACACTACATTCTTTTTTTTTTTTTTTTTTGAGACAGAGTCTCACTGTGTTGCCCGGGCTAGAGTGAGTGCCGTGGCGTCAACCTAGCTCACAGCAACCTCAAACTCCTGGGCTCAAGCGATCCTTCTGCCTCAGCCTCCCGAGTAGCTGGGACTACAGGCATGTGCCACCATGCCCGGCTAATTTTTTCTATATATTTTTAGTTGTCTGATTAATTTCTTTCTATTTTTAGTAGAGACAGGGTCTCGCTCTTGCTCAGGCTGGTTTCGAACTCCTGAGCTCAAACAATCCACCCACCTCGGCCTCCCAGAGAGCTAGGATTACAGGCGTGAGCCACCGCGCCCGGCCTAAACACTACATTCTTAATCACCATGTAATATCACCTTCCACAGGGGCCTAAACTCAATCCCAGTATTTGAAGTCAGCATCTTTCAGGGGAATGTCCTGAAATGCTATTTCTAAATATTTATATATAGTATGTTTTGTTGCTTAGGTGAGATATCCAGAAGCCCAGGAGTCAAAGTGTTGCAGGGTTTTGTCTCTTTAATTTCAGTTTATCTAAGAAAGGAAGATTCAAATCAGAGAATGTCAGAACCCACACCCCCTTCAATTTGAATGTTAGGCAATTTTGATCCGCAGATAGATCAAAATGCCACATAAATTTATAAACATAGCATCCATTCTAACCCAGAGGTTCTTCACCTGGGGTCCAGGTTCCCAAAAGGCTGATGTATAAAAACTTAGGAGGTCTATGAATGTGGATAGGGGGAAAAAGTCTCTATTTTCACTAATCTGTAATTGAAATTAAGAATTTTCTTAAATTATCCATAGTTGATAAGTACTTGTGACTTTGTCATGAATAAAAATCACAGCTATTTTCACATCACCACTACCGGTGTTTCAGAAACAGTTTGTACCCATCACTATGTGGAATTATGGTAAATGTTAGATCTGCTGCTGGATCTTGGGACAGGTTGAGCATCAATCATCCAAAGAGTGAAATGCTCTAAAATCTGAAATTTTTTGATTGCCAACATGACACTAGAAGGAAACGCTCATTAGACCATTTCAGATTTTGGGTTAGGGATGCTCTACTGGTTAAGTGTAATGCAAATATTACAAAATTCAAAAATATCTGACATCTGAAACATTTCTGGTCCCAGGCATTTTGAATAAGGGATACTCAACCTGTATTTACTGTACTATTAATAAATTACCATATCGAATTTATTTTAATCTTTTGATAACCGTATTTCATCCTTTGTGATCCTATATGCGTTATTTAAAAATGTAAAATCTTTTATTCTAAGAAAGAATTCAAGGCCTTTACCAAGCTGCCAAAGGAGTCCAAGCACAAAGAGGTTAAAAGCACCTGCTCTAACCATTCTCTTACCCACAACGCTATGAAGTAAAACTCTGCCAGCACAGTAACAATTAACTACAGATCCAGATCCTGCCTTCTCAATTATGCTGAGATAGTTTTAGAACGAGGTATATTCTCTTGTATTTGCAGCACTCAGAAACAAGGTCAATTACCATGCCATAAATGATAAAAAGTCAAATTTGTAAAAACTGCACACAAAGGCATTCAACAATATAACAGTTTGTACAACTCTGTACAATGTACTGTTTGTACATTTACTGTTAACAATATAATTGAGACAACTCATACAGAATTAGCATTTCTGATTTAACAAAAAACATAGGAGTCTTTAAAAAACAGTAAAGACATTAAGGTGAACAGGATTCACAATGTGGTAGAATAAACTTTTAAAATAGAGGGTTTTAGGCTGGGTACAGAAGCTCACACCTATTATCCCAGCACTCTGGAAAGCTGAGGCAGGAGGACCACTTGAGCTCAGGAGTTGGAGGCTGCAGTGAGCTATGATCATGCTACTGCACTCCTCCAGCCTCAGTGACACAGTGAGACCTAAAATGTCTCCTAAAAAAAAAAAAAAAAAAAAAAAAGCGGGACCGGGGTTTACCTCAATTTGCTACACTAAACATTCAGTGAAAACAGTCCATGAAGACTGGCATTTACTTTCTAAAACTCAGTTTCATGGTCTTCCAA
The DNA here is from genome assembly GCF_000956105.1 of Propithecus coquereli. NCBI lineage: Eukaryota > Metazoa > Chordata > Mammalia > Primates > Indriidae > Propithecus > Propithecus coquereli. Next base: position 449,183 of record NW_012148596.1, read on the forward strand.
AGAAAAAAATTAAAGCAATAAAGGAAAAACTCTCATCAGGGAAACGTAAAATTCACCCATTCAGGTTACAAGAATTTGACTGAGAATTTCATTTACTATCCCTTATTCAAGGCACTGTTAACATTTAAAAGGACTCCTTGGATTTCATATCACTATACATTTCATCTTTACAGATACACAGTTGGCTGGGGTTTGGTTCTCCTCTCAGGATACTGTGGCCTGCTAGTTCGCAGCAGAGACGGCCTCATGTACATCTTGCATAGTTTCCACTGATTTGTCTCTTCTATTTGGTGTATTTTTTTTTTTTTTGCACTAAATGCACTAACTACACAAATAATTAGTACAATACTGTATTGTGACTATATATAATTTTGTACCATTAATTTCAATGGTGATTACCCCTTTACCCTACAAGGGTTTTTCCAGCAATGAATGTAAGGCAAGAGAAGAATTTTTGAGTTAAAACAGATTTTCTAATTACTTCAGGAAACAATCCCCTTTAAGAAACAAAATAAGTCAATCACTGGTTCTTCCCTTTCCTTTGCTCAAGATTCTTTCTTACTAGTCTCTCTTCTATCCCCATCAACTCATCAAAGGATAGATCTTAAAATTATAAGGTTTTTTCTTTCTTGCAACAATTAGCTATTTTAAACACTTAAAAAAAAAAAGACTCAATCTTTTTGGCCTTTAATAGAGTAGACATTTTGTGGAGTTCCCATTTTCCTCTCCTCTACTTCTTTTAAACAAGCAGTAAGCTAGATAAACTAGATGATTTAGCAAAATCAGATTTTTACAGAGCATTCTCCCAATTTTACAAAGTACTATAAATAATCTACAACTACTTTGTACTACTTACCATGGAGCATAGAATTCTACAAGCCACAAACTATCACTTTGAATGACTTCTCGGTTGAAATTTGATGGAGTTAATTCGATTACATCATCGCTAGAAGAATATAGACCATTCACTGCTAGAAAGAAGGTACAGCTCACCAGACCTAGAGTAACAACAAAAGCACATCAGCAGCACTGTTCATGTTTTGACAGGAAACCTTGGTCAACTGGAGTCCTCTTCCACTGACCAGGGCCCTTATCACAGGAGAGTGGCCTGGCCCCTGGCCCCTGAGTCCTCCCTGCTGCAGTCGGAGGCCCTAGAATTTCACGCCTACTGGTGCAGCGCTGAGCAAGAAGGAAACAGACAGTCCCCACTCCCATTTCCTGAGGTGCACTGGAAAAAGATTTAATCACTGTTCTTAGTGGCTTTCATGTATTAACACCTTTATTCTTTACAACCACCCTATGAAGCAGTACTATTATTATCATATTATAGGGAGGATGCTGAAAAATTGAGAGGTTACCTCTAGCTGTGGAACCTTGGGCAATCCACACAGGATTTATTCCTCATGTCATTCAGTTGCAATATTAGCACTTATCTTTATTAAAACATACATTCATTCATTTATTTATTTATTTATTATTTTTTTTTTTTGAGACAGAGTCTCACTTTGTTGCCCGGGCTATCACAGCAACCTCAAACTCCTGGGCTCAAGCAATCCTTCTGCCTCAGCCTCCCGAGTAGCTGGGACTACAGGCATG
>NW_012148596.1:451397-479064 GCF_000956105.1 Propithecus coquereli
TTTCAAATAAATATTTTTATTTCTCCTAACACTATCCATGGCACATCAGAAAGAATTTTCATGTGAACAATGTTATAAAGGATATAGAGTCTATTGTATTATTATCATTATAGTTTAGCCACACTGTGAAACTTTTTATTGGCTACTTGGGAACTTAAATGGAATTTATAACAATAATAAAGGAAAACAAATTCTGAACTAATATCTTAAGAACCCAAAAGATTTTTGAATTAGCAATACTATCAAAATTTCACCTCCTTTAAAAGTTATACAGTCACGTGCCACACAATGACATTTCCACCAACAAAGGACAACATATATGATAGTGGTCCCATAAGATCATAATGGAGCTGAAAACTCTTATCTGCCTAGTGATGTCCTGATTATCCTGCCCTTGTACAGACCTAGATTAATATGTATGTTTGTCTTAGTTTTTAACAAAAAAGCTTAAAAATCAACTCAAAAATAGAATAAGAATATAAAGAAAATATTTTTGTACAGCTGTACAACGGGTTTGTGTTTTAAGCTAAGTGCTATTACAAAACAGTCAAAAAGTTAAAAAAATGTAACGTTAGTTAACAGTAAGGTTTGTTATTGAAATTTTAAAAAATAAATTTAGTGTAACCTATGTGTACAGTGTTTCTGAAGTCTACAGTAGTGTGCAGTAATGCGCCAGGCCTTCACATTCACTCATCACTTGCTGACTCACCCGGAGCAACTTCAGTCTTGCAAGCTCCATTCATGGTTAAGTGCCCAGTACAAGTGAACCATTTTTTATCTTTTGTCCCATATTTTTACTGTACCTTTTCTACGTTTAGATATAGTACTCAATACTGCAACAGGCTGTACAGAGTTGTAAGCCTAGGAGCAATGGCCTATGTCCCATATAGCTTAGATGTGTAGTAGGTTATACCACCTAAGTTTGCATAAGTACACTATGACATTTGCACAGTCACAAAAATCGCCTGACGAATTTCTCTGAATGTATCCCCGTTGTTAAGCGACACATGACTATATATATAAAAATCTGCTTTCTAATCACCTCCAGTACAATGGTAAATAATGGAATATCCTTGGATTATTCTTGACTTTCACTGAAATGTTTTCTCATTTGCATCATGGTAGCTTTTGCACTGAAACAGACATACTTACGATGTTAAAGAAATACCTAATTCCTGTCTTTTCAGCATCTCTGAAGATGATATAATTTCTCTTAATCTGTTGATACAGCAAATTATAAGCGAGACTGTCCTGTCTTTTAAAGTAGTATGTGTATATGCCATCTTAGTCACATTTTCATACGCTTACTTCATAAATAGAAGTTGGAAGATTTCAAGTGGAACTTTTTGGAATAATCCAATGGTAAATTTCTTCTGGAAGGAGTGTACACCAATGTTAACCACTGTATTGCTAAATCTCTATCATATAGCACTTTCAATTTTCAAATCACTTTCAAATACATTAGATTACTTGATTTTTCACAGCATTACTAACTAGAAAGCAGGAATTATCCCCATTTTGTAAATAAGAAAACAAAGGCAAAAAGAGACTTAATGGCCCATCCATGGTCATAAATATGACAGGGGGCAGGGCAGTTATTTCTAAGCTTTTCCCATTAAAGCACGTTGTCTTTTTAGTGCTCAAGATAAAATGGTTCAGTATATCATAGACATGAATAAACAATTACATTATTCAAGATTCATATCACATTTGAATTACAGATATGGCTAATATGGTAGGAACTTATAAAATAAAACTGTGGACTTTACTAATAGTAAGGTGAAGCCCCTAAAGGGTTATCGTGCAGGGATGTAATCAGATTTGATACCTAGAATGAGTATTCTGGCTGCAATGTGGACAGTGGATGGGGGAATTATCAGGAAAGTGGTGTCACATAAACCAAGGAAGTATGAAATGGGCAACAGCAACAAATGCTACTGGGAGATAAAGTAGGAAGGATTGAAAACTGTCTATTAGATTTAATGACGAGTCACTAGGAGACCTGGTAGTTGTGGCGCAGTAGTGCAAATAAGCGGCCGCCAGTCTGCAGAGGATGAGAGAGAGCAGGAGGGAACACGTTGGAGAGAACAATATAGATAACCCTCTAAACAAGTTTCATTATAAAGAATGGGAACAAGCAAACGTGGGGTACAAGGAAGTTTTCTTTTAAAGATGGGAGTGATCTGAGCACGAAAGGAAGACATACATTGAGTGGGAGAGGCTAAATATACAGTACAGGGAATATCTGAACAAAATACCTGGAGTCAGCAGGAGGAAAGGGAACCCATAGTAGTGATGGAGTAACCTTTGGCAGGACAATCTCCTCTTCCATTTCAAGAGGTGGAAAGGATGAGCGTAGACGGAGGTCAGACCAACCAAAGGGGGCTGCTCCCTGATAACTTTGCTGTCCAACATGGTAGCCACTAGCCACATGCCAGCCACCCCAAACCGAGAAGTGCTCTAAGCATAAAAAACCCACTGAATTTTGAAGACTCAGTACAGGGGAAAATGTAAACTAATCTCATCAGTATTTTTCATGTTGAAATGATTTTAGATATACTGGGTAAATACATATTAAAATTAATTTCACTTGCTTCTTTTTGCCTTTTTAAATGTAGCTACTAGAAAATTTAAAATTACATATAAAAGTTTGCATTATATATTTATAGGAGAGTACTACTCAATAATCTTTTCATTGCTGCAGCAAAGGTTAATAAGTAGTTTGACATGTTTAATAAAGTAAATCAAGAACATATAGAGACAGTCCTAATACTCAATAAGTTTTAATGTAAGATTGGTCCTGGATAATCCTCTATGGAGATCTACTATATTTAAACAAGTTCACCTTTTTTGTAAAATTGATATGAATTGATACTTGTTTAATACAAGGAGCCCATTATAACATTTTCAAAAATGGAAAAGTGAAAAAGTTAGACATTTTCCATATAAGTAATTATGGATTACTTACTACCCCTTATGTAACCCAAATTTCTAACCGAAGGATTGGAATCCTATTAAGTGCCATTAGGAAGGCTGTGTCTGAGGAATTAGATATCTTCATTTTTCTTGACAATCAGGGACAGACATAAAGACTGCTCTTGAGGCTATCACAAGCAGACTGTAGCCACCAAATGGATGGACCATCATGATTTTTCACCTCAGGAATGTGCTTCTTTTCCATACAAAGATGGCTGTTATTACTGAAACTCAGTATAACGTGGACCTGGGTTATTTTTTTTCCAGGAATGGACTTTTCGTTTGTCTAGTTCTCACAAGAGCCTCCCTCTTTGTACATGGCTACCCAATGAAAATGTCTTCATGATTAAGGTTTGAGACCGACATTCCTTAAAAGGCAATGTGACCTAGTAGAGTTATAAGAAATCAAACATACTACTGAGGAAAAAAAACACAAAAGTGTAAATTTTGACAGCATAAAAGTAGCCAACAACTACCTCCCCTCTAAATCCCCAAGGGAAAAAAAAACTTGGACTCATTTTAGATGACAAAGTAGGTCAATGGTGCCCAATAATGTTCTATTTCTAAAATTCACATCGCCACTGCACGCGGTGATAATGAACACCAATGGGAAATTGGAACGTCCGAGTGTCTACAAACTATGTGAGCAGATGGTTTTCCCATCTGTGGCTTTCCATTCCTCCGCAGCAGTCAAGGATGTTATAAATTCACTTCAGTAGCATCTCTGGCCCACACCTGCTAACAAAAGTATGCAGTCCCAAAGCAGTCATCTAGAAACCAAGAGTTTCCCAAAAAGGCTGATATTTGTTAAAGTAATGAGTTAACTGATAGAATCACACACTCTCCCAGAACCTACTCTGAATTCACTCACCGGAAACTAAACAGAGACTAAAATCTTTTTCCCTCATTTATTCTTTCTACAGTAACACATCAAATATTTGTATTTTGTTTACTCTTTTTAAACATCTACTAACTCATCAATCCTCAGAACAACCTATGGGAGTACTATTATCAACTTCTAAAATAATGAACTCTGTTGAAAAAACCACTCTGGCAAAGAGTGGTTAAGTAACTTACTTCGGGTCACACAGCTAGTAAATGGGGGGACTGGAGGGCTGAGATTCAACCCTGAGCGGCCAGGATCCAGAGCTGCGGTTAACGACTGTTAGAGCATCTTCGCTGCGACCAAGGCGAGCCAGGGAAGGACGGGACCCTCAACCTCGCCCACTATAGATAGTCTCTAAAACATAATTCCTTAGAGTCCAGGTTTCATTTCGTTTTTAAGGAGTTCAACCACATCAGTGCTCTTGCGCCGGCAGGCCAGCCCTTGGAAGGTACTGTTTCCTTTCTAAGGCAACTACGGGTTCTTATTTCAGGAGTAGGTTCCAGTATTTTAGTTTTTAAAAGCAGGAACTGCATAAAACAGGTGGCAAAAATAGGCTGCAGTGCGAGGACCCCGGAACCTTCGGTCCCCGAGCACTCTAGTTTGAGAAAGAGGCCCAGAACAAGGTCCCCTCTGGCTCGCCCGGGACACCCGACCTCCCCCAGGGACCCAGTGGAGCGGGGCTTCGCCGCTGTCCCCGCCCGGCTCCTCGGACGCGGCGCCCTGGGCTCGAGCCCACGAAGCTCCGGCCCCAGCGTCGCGCACACTCCCCGCAAGGGCGACAGGGCCCCCCCAGTGCGCCCTCCCCCCGCCCCAAGCCCGCGTGGGGCACCGCACCCCCGACCTGGGCTCCCCAGCCGCCCCCCGAGACGCCAAACAGCGTCCCGCGTGGCCGCGCCGGCGACTCCCGCGCACCGCGGGCCAGGTCCGCTCGCGACTGCCTCCCGCCGAGGGAGGCTTCAGGGCTGAGGGCCTTCCAGACCGCCGCCCGCCCCCGCCGCAAGCCCGCGCCTACCGAGCCCCAGGCGAGCCATGCCGAGCGCCGGGCCCCGTGCAGTCGCCGCCACCGCCGCCGTCTCAGCTCTGCCGCGCGCCGCGCCCCCGCACCCACGTCCCGCCCTCGGTCTGTCCAGGAGGCGACGGACCGGCCGCGCGGAGGCGGGCCGGAAGGCGCTCGCCAAGCCGTGGCCGCGGCTCATTGGTCCCAGAGCGCTTCGCTCACTCGCATAGCCAATGGGAGGCGGCCGGGTAGAGGTTACCGGTTTGGTTTTTTTTCACGGGGGCGGAGGCGAGGGGCGGAAGGAGGGGTTCGCTGGGGGCGGGGGCTGCCAGGCCCTCCGCTTCCGTCCCCTCCGGTCCCCTGGGCCTTTCCTGGGCTCTCGTTACTTCTTCCTGGCTTGGCGAAGGCCAGTACTGGAATGTCTTGTCTCAGTTTCTTAGTCTCCCCGCATCCACCTTTCTTCTGACTTGCCGTCCCAGCCCTCACTCATCCACTGCCCCTCCCATCCTCCCATCCCGCCGGAGAGTAACTCCCTTTGGGCCTTGAGTGCATCTACGACCTTACTAGTCGTTCCTCTTGTGTCCAGACGAGTATTTCGTCAAAACACATTCGCTAAGCACATGCTATACGAACATAATTCGACAAGTTGAATTACTTGTAAAGTTCCTGCGTCCAGGGCGCATGACTGTGCAAAGTCTTTCCCATGTATCATCTCTTTCTCTAGAACCCAAGGGGCTTGAGTTGCAGGGCTCCTTACTTAAAGCGCTGCCACTACATCCTGGGGGAGAGAGGGCTGGCACTCCGTTTACGTGGACATGTGTTTTGGAAAATTTGTAAAAGTAAACTCTTTTAGGCATAACAAGTTGAGAACACTGTATCTTGCCGCTCTGATTCCCTCTCCTGTGTTTGGAGTGGACGCAGGTTTTTTTTTTTGTATTAGTAATTTCTCTGTACTGTAGTGTTGAATGTGTAAGACAGCTCTGACTCTGGTTTAAGCATTCATGGACACGGGCCAGGAGTGGTGGGGCTGGCTGGTGAGCTTCCTGGAGAAAATGGCACTGCAGCTGTGGTTGGAAGATTTGTCAGGCAAACCAGAGTCAAAGGTACACTCAATCCTCTGAAATCACAGGGGCCTATCCGATAAACCACATACCAGCTCTGATTTACTTCAGGGAGGCTGCTTGTCCTGGGATGGGAATTCTCAGCTCTGGTGCCCCAGGCTCCTCCGTATGTGCGAGTGCCTGGGAAGCTCACCCAGTGATCTGGGTGGGCTGTTTGTGGGTCAGAGCAAATGGCTGTGACGGTGAAGAGACAGTTCAGCTTGAGGTGCAATGGTGAGTTTGTTTTTCAGACCCCTTCCCTGCACTTTACATATTTTCCCCCGTAAGTATTCTACTATTGCTGATGGAATTACAGTGAGGTCCTTTTCCTCTAGCCTAGAAAGGGAGGTCCTTTCCCTGCCAGAACGAAGAGATTTAGTTCCTCTTGCTCACAGAGGGCCCTCTCATTTCTTTTCATGCCAAGTTAGCCAAGTTAGTGTGTTACTTCATGTTAAACAGTATTCATCTGAAATACTTCCATTCACTGAAAGAAAAGAGATAATGATGCATCCTCTGACAAGTATTCTTTGAGTCATATATTCAACTTTGCCTATATACCTATAGGCAAAGAAACAGGTTCTCATGGTAAGTCAGAAACTTTGTCCCCATGGGCCACGGACATCACAGTTTCCATTATGCATCAATGGATGGAATTTGTCGACCCCAATCCCTCCAGGCCTGCTGTGTCAGGACAGTAATACTGCTCAGAATGGAACCTTCTAATCAGGGCGGCTCACACTTTCAGTGCCTTTTATGACCTGCGTGGTCTCTGCACCAATCTGCTTCAGGACTGAACCTCTTGGAAAAACAGAGACAAGACATAACACCCTGCTAAATATTCTAGGGCACTGGCTGTTCTGCCAGGCTGTGATGTGGATGTGTGGCTCCATAGGTGCACGCCTCCACGAAGCCTATGCACGTACAGGCTTCCAAAAATGCACCAGGATAAGTGTCGTTCATTTTTTTCATTAAAACGAAATGCATAATGTTAAAAGAAAAGCTTTAGTTGAATTAAACTTAATAGAATTTGAGGAAAATAAAATCTGGCAGCCTCCCAAACCAGAAGAGGTTCAGAGAGACTCCCCGGCTGCCACATGGCTGGAGAGGATTTATGGACAGAAAAAGGACAATGGTGTACAGAAAACGGAAGTGAGGTCCAGAAGCAGCCGGATTGGTTACAGCTCAGCATTTGCCTTATTTGACTACAATTTGGACAGTTGACCACCTGTGATTGGCCAAAACTCAATAATTGGTACGCAAGTAAGTTACAGCTGTTTACACATCCAGTTCGGTTACAGTTCACTATGTATGGAGAAACCTTTAGGCAGAACTTAAAAATATGTAAAGAGGCAGACTTAGACTAAATGTAATTGAACAATATTAACGACGTAATTATGGCAGATACTGTCCCAGACACAGTCACTGGCCCCAGGGAGCACAAAGTCGGCAGCAGAGAGGCACGTTATACTGCAGGAGCCTCCTGTTCTGACAAAGAGGAGCCCCTGGTAAAATGGGGCAGGACGAATAACATCTTTTTTTGTCTGTTTCTTCACTGTAGTGAAATACACATACACTTTGCCATTTTACCCATTTTGTTGTTGTTGGGGAGGGGTTTCCAGTAAAAGCTGGAAAATCTGTTACGCAGATTTTAAAAAAACTGTAGCACTCATCCATTTTTAAGTGTACAACTCAGTAGCATTAAATACATTCACAATGTTGTGCAACCATCACCACCATCCATCTCCAGAACTTTCCCCAACCAGAAACTCTATATTCATTAAGCAATAACTCCCCACTCCTCGCTCCACCAGCCCTTGGTCACTTCTATCCAATTTTGGTCTTTATGAATTTGGCTAATCCAGGTACTTCATATAAGTGAAATCATATTCATCCTTTGTGTCTGGTTTGTTTATTACACATAACATAATGTATGTATGTTAACATACATGTTTTCAAGGTTCATCATGTTGTAGCATGTATCAGAATTCCATTCTTTCCCAAGGCTGAATAATATACCACATTTTGTTTATCCACCCATCTGTTGATGGACACGGGTTGTTTCCACCTTTAGGCTGCTGCTGTTAATGCTGCTATGAACATGGGTGTACAAGTATCTGAGTCCCTGCTTTCAATTCCTTGGGTACTATCTAGGAGTGGAATTGCTGGCTCAGATGTAAATCTATGTTTAGTCTCGGGGGGAACCACCAAGCAGGTTTCCACAGCAGCTGCTCCATTTTCTATTCCCACAGCAATGCACGAGCAATATAATTTCTGCACATCCTCGCCAACACTTGTCACTTTCCGTTTTTTTGATCATAGCCATCCTAATGGGTATGAAGTAAAGAACAATCTGTGAGCTGAGCATGGAAGAATGCATAGAACCAGTCAAGCAAAGGATGGGAAAGGAATATTCCTCCAGAAGAGGCAGCAGTACCTGCAAAGGCAGGAAGGCCTGAGAGTTCTGGGCCCCCCGAGTAGAATGGAGAAGTAGGGAGGCCAGGGAAAAGGCTGGGGTGCCAGAGAGAAGCCAGACACGGAGGGCCACGGAGGTTGCCCAGGCAGTCAGACTCTCCCGACAGCAGCGGGGCCCAGGAGAGGAGCAGCAGGGTAGCTTGGAAGAGAGCGCGCGGGGTCTGCAGGAAGCCAGCTTGGACAAGAATTCCCAGCCCCGTCATCCACGGTGTGTCCTTAGCAAGTTACTCAACCTTCAAGCTTCGGCCTCCTCAGCTGTCAGCAGGGATATGACTGGACTTTGTCACAGGATTGCTAGGAGGTTTCAGTGAGGCAATCCATGAAAATCACTTCACACAGCATCTGACCAGGACATGGGCTCCCTGAATGCGAGCCATTGTTATGAAGGGGTGTTAATGGTCATCCTGATAAAATAACAATAGTGCATTCACCTGAGGAAGACTGACTGAGCATGGCAAGGTGTCAGCCGCCACCCAGCTGCCATGGAGGACACAAAGGTAAGCGGAGCCTCTCTGCCCAGTGAGCCACTGCAGAGACCCTGAGGAAGGGCCTGCACTGGACTCTGGAGTCAGAGAAGCGGGGTTAGAATCTGCGGTAGATTATGTAAATTTTCTGCCAAATGACTGGTGTCATTATAAGAAGAGGGAAAGACTCTAGGGAAGCCTGTGCACAGGGAAGAGGCCACGTGAGGGCACAGCAGAGGCAGCTGTCTGCAAGCCGAGGAGAAAGGCCTCAGGAGAAACCAACTCTGCTGACACGTTGATCTTGGACTTCCAGCCCCTAGAACTGTGAGAAAATAAAGCTCTGTTGTTTAAGCCACCTCGTCTGTGGTATTTTGTTGTGGCAGCCCTGGAAAGCTAATGTAATCCCCACAAGTTGAACTCACGTATGCTGCGTGGTCCAATCAGTGTGCGTAGAGGGGAGGTATGCCACTTCCAAGCAGGAGATGTAAGAGTCTGCAGGCGGTTGTGCTGTGGGCTCCTTCCCCCTCTGCCCTGAGGACGGCAGCATTCCTGATGGAGGCTGCTCCAGCACCTGCGTCCCCCAGTGTAGCTGGCATTGGGCAGAGCCGAAGCCAGCTGTGATGGACACATAGCATGAGTGAGAAATAAACCTGTGTTGTTGTAAACCACTGGGATTAAGGTTGCTTGCTACTGCAACGCAACCTAGCCCATCCTGTTTTAGAATCTAAGCTTCATGGCTGTGATCTTGGGTGAGTTTCTCCCTTTTCCGAGCCTCATTTTCCTTATGTATAAAAGGGGCATGTTAATGCCTACCTTGCAGGGTTCATTCTTTCACTCAGCCATAGTTCCTGAGCACCCGCCATGGGTCCGCACTGTGCCAGGCCCCCAGTACAGCCAAAGCAGCAAAGGCATGGTCCCTGCCCTCACAGACCTCACAACACACAAGGAAATGAACAAATAGATGATTACAAACTGTGACCATTCCTGTAGTAGGCAGAATAATGGGACCTTGAAGATGTCCATGTCTTAACCCCCAGAATTTGGGAATATGTTACATTACATGGCAAAGGGGAATTCAGTTGGCAGATGGAATTAAGGATTGATCAGCTGACCTGAAAATGGGGAGATTATCGTGGATTACCTGGGTGGGCCCTGTAATCACCAGGGTCCCTGACAGTGGAAGAGGAAGGCAGGAGGGAGAGAGTAGAGAGATGGCAGCGGGGGGAGGATGCAGCCTGCTGCCGCTGGCTCTGAAGATGAGGAGGGACGTGAGGCAGGAATGCAGATGCCCCTAGAGCTGGGAAAGTGAAGGAAACAGACGCCACACTAGAGCTTCCAGAAGGAATGCAGCCCTGCCAGCACCTTGACTGTAGCCCAATGAGACTTGTGTTGGACATCTGACCTACAGAACTGTAAGATAAATTCGCCTTGTTTTAAGCCACTAAGTTTGTGGTAATTTGTCACAACAGCTGTGAGAAACTAAACTGATAAGAAAGAGAAAAACAAAGGGCTGCAATAGAAAATATGGGAGTCAGGGGAGAGGTGACAGCTTTAGAGGGTGTGGTCAGGGAGGTCTCTGCACACCTGAAACGGGCAGGGCCGTGAAGGATGGACAGGGCAGTCACGTGGTTTTTGTGGAGGTTTAAGAAGTTAATGTCGGTAGCAGCTTAGCCTCACGCTCAACGCATAGCAAGCGATTCAGTACGTAGTAACTGTGATTGTAAGATCTATGCATGGTTTGAAGAAAAAATACAGCAACTGAGAGAAAAAGCCGTGCACCTTCAGGTCTCCATGCCTTCACCTGTGCCATGCCACCTGTCTAGGGCGCCTTTCTCCTTTGTCCCTGCCAGGTAGAACCCCGTGCTGGTGCGAGGAGAGGCAAGGACAGATGGCATTCCAGCTCCTTCCCTGAGGGCTCTAATTTCATTCACTTCTGAGCACATTCAATGAGCATGGAAGGTCCTCCAGCGTTGTTTACTCTGGGCCAGGCCAGCCTGCCTCCCTCTCCTCTCGGGGGTACATGGGTACGGCGGGAGGCTGGGGATAAAGGCCAGGGGAGCAGAGCTGCAGCCACTGTCCCCTGGTGTGGGGGGCTGAAATGACAAGCAAACCAATGGAAAACAGACCTTCTGGTTTATTCCTCAACACCCCCACCCCCACATAAAAAAATTCTGAGAGCACATGCAAAGTGACATCATTTATCATCATCATTATTATTAACTATGTGAAGTGAGGTGGGAATTTGAGTTAGTAATTCTGTTCATTGTTCCAGAATAAAAATTCAAGGTTTGTGGACTGTTCTTTCCTCCTCTTTAAACCATCTGGTTTATTCTTTCTCATTGGTGGTCAAGGCTTTGAGGGAAGAACAGGAAGCATAGTCCGTTATACTTCAGAAAACATTCTTTCTCTTGTCCCTTTTGTTTTTTGCAGGAACAATGGCCTGGAGCTAGTGTTGATAGGCCCAGCTTGCAGCCAAGGCCAATGGAACTTTCTGAAATTGTCACCCAACCTTGCCCACTCCATTCTTATTTATTGAACACCCAAAGAGCCATATCAAATATGTGCCCAAAGTTCTAGAATTCAAGGAACTTTGGTCATGTAAAATGTTTTCATTTTCTGCTCTTCAAGACCACCATATTGCTAAGAAAAAAAAGTGAGTAGCATGGTTTCTGTCTCAGGTCGGCGTGGCTGCTTAACCGGCAGCACCGACCCCTGGGGCTGTGCAGGACTCACCAGGCGCTGTGCGCTTTTATGCTTCTGTGCTTCGCTCTCCAGCCTGCCCCGGTCCGGAGCATCCGCCTTCTGCCGCCCACCCGACAGACCCCTTCCCCATCAGATCCCCTAGAGTGGACTGAGTTACTATTTTACTCTGTGATCTCATAGAACTTTCTATATACACCTTTTTTTTTTTTTTTGAGACAGAGTCTCCCTCTGTTACCTGGGCTAGAGTGAGTACCATGACATCAGCCTAGCTCACAGCATCCTCAAACTCCTGGGCTCAAGCAATCCTCCTGCCTCAGCCTCCTGAGTAGCTGGGACGACAGGCATGTGCCACCATGTCCGGCTAATTTTTCTATTTTTAGTAGAGAGAGAGTCTCACTCTCACCCAGGCTGATCTAAAACTCCTGCCCTCAATCGATCCTCCCCCCTTGGCCTCCCAGGGTGCTAGGATCACAGGCCTGAGCCACCGTGCCTGGCCTCCCATATACACCTTTACTGTAGTTTTTTATTTACGTGCCTCCCCCATCAGACTGTGAGCTCCTACAGGCAGGGAACTTCTCTTAATCATCTTCGTACCCCTGGGATCTAGCACAGTGTCTGAAATCAGTAGATATTCAGTAAATACTTCTCAAATGAAGGATGGAAGGAATGAGAGAATGAATGAGTGAACTGTGGGCCCTTCCGTTGTTTGCATCTGTAGCCAAAGCCGCCTTTATACTTTGGCTTTCAGCTTCAAGGCCTGCCAGACCATTCTAGATTATAGCAAAGTGTACCGACAAACCTAACTTTTGACGGTGGAAACTGTGCTCTTTATATTTCTTTTGTGCTCCCACAGCATCTAGGACACAAAAGGCCTTGGATCCATAGCTATTTAGGGAGGAACTATCATGTCCAGCTCCGCAGACTGGCCAATCCTTTTGTCATAATTTAACACAATCCCTGTGTTTTGAGTGTCACCTATTAAATGACCCTAGGCCTGGGATTTGCACGTAGTTTTTAGTAAGCAGTTTGTGGTCAGGAGGTATTTGTCAGAGCTGGGATTTAAGCTGTAACCCAAACAGCCCATCACACACTAGGTAACACTTTGAAAATAGCTTGCGGCTGGATGGGCAGATGTGTGTCCAGGTCTCGCCATGTACGCTGTGCCTCCCACTGATGTGATGTGGAGCCCACCCACGTGTCCATCAACAGGAGGACACCTGGAGTATGGGACTCTGACCTTCTGAGCCTGCCAGATCAAGCAGCAGGTCTTGCACCGTGAAGAGTCCCCCAGGGGGTGGGGCAGTGACTGTCACCTGGAGACGGGCGACTTCCCTGAGCTCCTTCTCCTTTCATGTGCCGGTGGTCTCCACTCATTCTGGCCCTACAGACAGCATACGGGCTCACTGGCCCCGGGTGTCTTCAGTCGTACCGGGAAGGGTCCAGAGCTGATAGTCAGCCCTTGTGAAGGTGAAAAGTACCCGCCTTCAAGGCCCAGGAACCAGGAGAAACCAACGAAGCAGCCTGCCTTTTTGGAAGCGAACAAATTCCAACCAGGGGCCATGTGGGGAAAAGCTAAGTGGGTTCTGCTGCTAGACTACCAGGGTTCAAATCTTGACTCTGTCACTTGTCAGCTGTGTGACCTCAGGCTGACCAGACCTAGTCTCTCTGGGCCTCAGTTTCTATATCTGCCAAATGGATATAGTAATAATTGTACCCTATGTCATGAAGTTGTTGAAAAGCTTGAAAGAGTTAATACATAAACATTCTTCGCAGAGACTTCCTGGGCATATCGGAGTCTGAGGCAAAAGGAAAAATCTGTTATACTGATCTTGTCTTTATTTAAAATTTGAGATTTTGTTTATAATAAATTTTGCATTAATTTTGATTTTTAAAAATATTGCATTAATGTATTATTTTTCTTGATGATTGAATCTTTGATACCCCCTTAAATTTTGCATCTGAAGCGACAGCCTCAACCTCCCCCCACCCTGGTCCTGGCCCTGGTCCTTAGAACGATGTTTAGTGGATACCAAGTTCTAGCCACTATCCTTCCATCGAATGCCTTTCCCTGCCCTGATTCTAGAAGGCATAATTGTCATGACAGAAAATACACGAATGCGTAAGAAAGAAATAAACATCGCCCATCCGCCACTTCCTGGGTAGGACTACTGCTTACACTCGCTTGCGCATCTTTCCAGGCTTTTTTCTTGTGTGAATAGGTAGATATATTTTTAAATTGGGATCACAGTTCATGTATGTGCTAGTATTTTTTAACATAATCACTTATTAAGTTCCATCATAACATAAGCTTCAATTATGTGAGTTTTTGACGGACTAATCGTCTTTCCCACGAATGTACCGTAATTCATGTAAAAGGTCCTCAATTGTCAGACATTTTGTTTCCTTTTTTTTTCTGTTGTAAGTGATCTTGCACTGACCATTGTACCCATTATTAGTATTAATTATAAGCAATATCTGACTGAAGCTTGTTTCTTTTTTTAAAGAGACAGGGTCTCACTATGTTGCCCAGGCCTGGAGTGCAGTGGTGTGATTATCACTCACTGTAGCCTCAGACACCTGGGCTCAAAGGATCCTTTTGCCTCAGCTTCCCTAGAAGCTGGGACTACAGGCATGTGTCACTTTGCCCAGCTAATTTTTCTTATTTTTGTAGAGACAGGGTCTTCCTATGTTGCCCAGGCTGGTCTCAAACTCCTGGTCTCAAGTGATCCTCCCACCTCTGCCGCCCAAATTGCTGGGATTACAGGCATGAGCCACCACGCCCAGCCTCAAGCTCACCTAAATAGAATAAGGGGACTGTGTGTTAAGGACCGGGCTGTCTCACAGAGCCCAAGGGCAGGAGTGTAGCCCGTCTTCAGGCACAGACCAGACCAGGAAGTGAAAGGCACCAGGAATTGAGATGCCAGCTGACCATCGCTCACCTCTCCATCTGTGTCATTCTTTCTTCTACTGAATCCACGTGGCGGAAGATGGCCACTGGAGTAGTTTCCTAGGTCTGTCATACAAGGTGTCATATATCGAAAACAATAGAAATTTATCATCTCACAGTTCTGGAGGCCAGAAGTCTGAAATCAAGGGACCGGCAGAACCACGCCGTCTCTGGAAGCTAGGGGAAGCCTCCTTGGTCTCTTCCAGCTTCTTGTGGTTTTCCGGCAGTCCTGGGCGTTCCTTGGCTTGTAGACACAGGTTTCTGATCTCTGCCTGCGTCATCACATGGCTTTCTCCCTGCGTGTCTGTGTCTGTGTACCTGTGTCTCTTCTCCTCTCATGAGGATGCCAGACATGCGCACAAGGGTCCGTCCTACTCCTATATGATCTCATCTTAATTACATCTGCAATGACCCTATTTCCAAGTAAGGTCACATTCCGAGGTACTAGGAGTTAGGGACACAAGTCAACCCATAACATACATATGTATGTGTGTGTATATATATATATACTTGGAATATATTTCCAAGTATGGGAATTTCTGACACTGGCCACAGTTTGCATAGATATTTAGGGACTGGAAAGGAAATTTAAAAATAACTTTTTATTTGGAAAGAAGTTCAAACTTACAGACTAGTTACAAGAATAAAAATAGTACAAAAAATGCCCATATATCCTTTTCCCAGTCACTGATTATTAACCAATTGCTCTATCATTTGCTCTCTTTCTTTGTGTGAGTGTGTGTGTGTGTGTGTGTGTGTGAGTGTATGGGCGTGTGTGGTTATTCTCTCACATAACTACAATGCAGATATCAACTTCAATTTAACATCGATACAATACTTCATCTAATTTGTCAGTTGACCCATTCACGTCCTTTTTCACAAAACATTTTTCCTCCCTGTTTTACAGGATCTAGTCTAGAGTCAGGTGTTGAATTATGATGTCATGTCTCTTTAGCCTCTACTAATCTGGAACATTTCTGGGGCCTTTGTTTGCATTTCATGGCATTGACACTTTGGAAGAATACACTCTCTCTTCCCCACTTCTTAAAATACAACATTCTTCATTTGGGCTTATTGGAAGTTTTCTTGCGGTTGGACTCATGTTGTGCACTCTCGCCAGGAAGGCCACATGAGTGACTGTGGCTCTTTTCTTCACGAAGCCTTCCTCTGGTCCAGTCCTCTCGCTTTCCGAGATCGCAGCGGGCAAGCTTCTCCTTCACAGGATCGGATTACGGCAGAGCCAAGGAAGACCTCAGAGTCTGAACGACCTGAACCTTCTATTTTATGGTGGGAGAAAAGGAGGTGGCTCGCCAGGAAGAGAAGTCAGGTGACCTGGCCAAGGACACTTACAGAGTATGTGCTCAGCACATTATAGGCTTTCAAGAAACATCCTCATTCAACTTAGTTAACGGCATATCAAAGACCAGAACCACGTTCCTTGATTTCCAGATTCAAGCTCTTTGCCCCACAGTCTGCTGCCTCCTGCAAGACTTGTGCAACTCCTCCAATCCTCCACGCTCACAGTTCCTTGCTGACGTCCACAGGAGCACAAGTCACATGCGCAAACACGCCCATGGCAGCTCCGACCTGCCAGGCATCACTCTAACTTTGTCTTCCGCTCAGGAAGCCCAGCTGGCTTTCCATAAGTGAAAGTGATGTTATTAAAAGGCTACCTTTAATCACTCTATACTTTAGATAAATTAGTCAATGGTTTGCAGATGTGAGTACTTCATATTATTAGCAAAAAGTCACTTGCCTCATACCTAATAGCTGATGGCGACACCGTTACGACACAGCAGGTAGAGTTGTGGCTGCAAACCTCTTCCGTCTAACTCCAAGGGACTCCCAGATGCCGATTCTGAATTCTGGTCACCCAGACTATCTTTCCAGATTGGAGCAAAGAACCGTCCCCAAGCACCAATGTCGAGAGTGAAATCTTGTTTTAGGGCTTGTGGCAGAGACTGTGAACTATCAAAATTCTTTCTGTTTTTCATCTGCAGTGACAGAGTCATAGCCAGGTACACACTGCCTGCTACACGACACCCCCACCTGCCCTGGCAGTTGTCCAAGGCCTTGGCAATGGAATGAGAGCAGAAGTGATACTCACAACTACTTACTCTGCGTGTCTCTTCCCTCTTCCCACCAACTGGTGCTTAGACATGGGGCACCCCAACTTCTACCATGCAGCCATCACAGTGCCCTTGGGGATGCTGGAGCAGCGACGTGGAAGGAACCCAAATCTAGAATGACCAGGAAGATCAGTGTCGTGCGCTGACCTGAACCGCTCACTGTGTAGCTGTTACTTTAGAGAGAAATAAGATTCTGTAGTTTTAAGCCATTATACTTCAAAGCCATTTGCCCCAGCAGTTTTGCTTTACTTTAACTAATACGTAGCTTAATGTTCCCACAGTGAAGAACTTGGGCTAACACACCAACAAAGAGGACTGGGCACATCCAACCAGGGACACGCACGTCTTCCCAGGGGTGCCTGGGAGACAGGCACCACCTCCTCTCTGGACATTCTGGTCCATTCCGAGGCTCGGGTCACAGGCAGAGTAGGGTCTTTCTCTCAGCAGAGAAGACGCAAGTGAAGGCTTTTTAAAAAATTGTGAAAATACGCATAACACGAAATTCATCACTTTACCATTTTTAAGGGTACAGTTCAGTGGCATTAAGTACGTTCTCTTGTTGTGCAGCCATCAGCACCTTCATCTGCAGAGCTTCTTCATCATCCAAACAGAAACTCTGCCCCCGTTAAACACGAACTCTCCATTTCCCGCTTGCTCTAGCCCCTGGCAACCACCATCCTACTGTCTGTCTCTGTGAACTTGACTACTCTGGACACCTCAGATTTGTTCTTTTGTGAGTGGCTTATGCCACTTAGCATAATGTTTCTAAGGTTCAGCCACGTTGCAGCATGTGCCAGAATTTTTTCCTTCTTAAGGCTGAATCTATTGCATTTGCATGGAGAGACCACACTTGTTGATCCATTCTTCTGCTGGTGGATGCTTGGTTTGTTCCACCTTTTGGCTCTTGTGAACAGATGGAGGCTTCTACTCTGGGGGCTTCCTCTCCTTTCTGGGCGCGTCAGCTGTGTGGTCGTTGGGTACTTCATGGGCCTTTGCCTTGCCGGGGCGTGGGCAGGAGAAGATGCTTAGGCTGAAAGCGAGCAAGAGAAGAGGAGGGGAGAGAGGTGGGGAACGGGAGAAACCATCACTGGGCGTTCACCATATGCCAGGCCTCACATACGTGAACCTGTTAACACTGCTTTTGTTAACAACAAAACATTACGGTGCTGAAAAGTCTCACTGCTTAAAAGCACAGACTGTTAGAAACGTTGCTGTTGGAGATACATAGAATAAGAATGGAATATCCTTCTCTTCTCTGAAGGACCTGAGTCATTTTGACACTGAGAAGAAGCCTCAGTTCCCAACTCAGGGCTTTCTGGATACGACATTGCACGTTCGTCTTAACTTCGTAGTTCCAAGGAAATAGGACCTGAGTCCACTTTGTAGCCCAGGGTTGACATTAATCCCTTTACACACAGTCCTGTTTTGCTTTGAGCCTATTAAAACACTACCTCATTCAAATGTTACCTATACTCTTCCCTTCTCTAGGACCCTCTAGAAATCCTGCTTCTTCCTTTGTTGGGCGAGGGTTACTCTGCAGTTCCCGAGTGCCCCCTCGCTGCAGCAAGCCGAGACGCCGCTCCGTGTCGCCTGCAGGTGTGCCCTGCAGTCTTTAGCACATGGGCATTCCACATATCATGCTCCATTTAACCCGCACAGCAGCCCTGCATGTTAGACATTACTGTTCTCATCTTACTGAAGGGGACACTGGTGTCCGGAGAAGTTCCTGCGTGGCATTAGCTGGGGTGGCCTGGAGGCTAGAAGCAGGGCCCATCCGCAGGCCAGCCCACTCACACGTCTGGAAATTGTCGCTGACACCGGCTGCTGGGACCTCAGCTGGGGACGGTGGTTGGAACACCTGCACATGCCTCTCCCTGAGGTCTCTTCTCGTAGGCTAGTTGGGGTGTCGTCTCTCGCCTGGAAGCTGAGTTCCAAGAGTGAGTGTCAGGAAGAGGAAGCTGCCAGTTTGAGGCCTGGAAACTGACACTGGGCAAGCAGGTCATATGGCCCAAATCGAAGAGAAGGGGACATAGACCCCACCTCTCAGTGAGACAAGTGTCAAAGAATTTTGAGGTCACGTTTTCAAACAGCCTTGAGACAGAGTCTCACTCTGCTGCCCTGGCTAGAGTGCCGTGGTGTCAGCCTAGCTCACAGCAACCTCAAACTCCTGGGCTCAAGCGATCCTCCTGCCTCAGCCTCCCAAGTAGCTGTGACTACAGGTATGTGCCACTATGCCCAGCTAATTTTTTCTATTTTTAGTCGTTTGGCCAATTTCTTTCTATTTTTAGTAGAGACAGGGTCTCGCTCTTGCTCAGACTGGTCTCGAACCCCTGAGCTCAAACGATCTGCCTGCCTCGGCCTCCCATAGTGCTAGGATTACAGGCGTGAGCACCGCGCCCGGCCTGGAGTTGTAATTCGTTAAGGAGTTGGAGATGTATTCGTGGATTGGAACACCCTCTTCCCACCTTGCTGCTGTTGAAATCCTGCCTGTCCTTTACAGCCTGGCTGAAATCTGTCCCCTTCCTGCTCCCTTCTCTTTCCTCTCAGTTGAAATTAATCACAGCCACATCAGTCTTTCAGAAGCTCATCTTTGTGTCTGGCTTCCCAGGTCCCTACATGGCACCGTAAGCCAGTGGGAGGCGACGCTGAGTTGATTTTTCCTCCTCGTAGGCACTGACAGAGTGCCCCCACACCGGCATCATGTCCCCATACATGAATAACAGCTGGGAAGGCAAGGGGGCAGAGAGAAGAGAAAGAGGGGTTGGGGGCTGGTCCCCGGTTTCCCCTGGAGGCCTCTGGCTGCGTGGTTGGGTGCTGACTTCCCTCGGCAGTATCTGAGTTCATGCTGAGTAAACATCTAGGAGGAGGAAGCATTGTAGCAGAATTCAGCACGTTTCCCTCTGCAGAGTTGTAAGGCCTTCTGTGGCTTTAAAGATCCCAGCCAAGGGCAATCATAAATGATTTTTAATGTGGCACAGCAAACAGAGATAAGTGGGCATATGTTACTTATCAGGAAACTTCCAGAAGGAGACATTTAGTAGGGTAATAATATCTCCACCCTCTATGTCATCCAATGAATCAATTAGGCAGCTCAGGCACTGACTCCATGGCATTTGGTTGTATGTTCTGGCCTGGCTTTACATTTATGAATAATTTGAAAATTTTCCAGGCAAAGCTAAAACCAGAAACATATGGCGGCCACTGCAAAAGCGAGGTCTGAGGCTGAGCCTTTGTTATGGATGTTGCTGCTCTAGCTGTGAGTGCAGCTTCCTGTGGACAGAGAGGACCCCGCACCTCCCTTTCTGACTGTCCTGCGATGTCAGCTGTCTAGATGGACCTTCGCTACAGGTCGTGGAGAGCTTTATGCCCTGTATCCCTGTGACTTGTCAGGGGCTCGTCCTACAATACTCTCGTGTCCTGGGTTTGTTTGTATCAATCTGGTCTAGGACTAGACTATGCTGGATGATGTGCTGTGACTCATTTCTCCAGAAGCAGAGATGGCCTGTACAAATCACCTTGCTCAATCTTTTTCGTGGTTCGGAGGTTAAAGCTCTGATGCTAAAGCATCCAAGGAACAAAACCCAAGGGTTTATTCTAATTGGTGACAATTGGTTCCAACGTGTCTGGCCTGGGCTACTGCAGCACCTCCTGTTGCTCCTTCCATGTCATCCTTCCCCAGAGCTTTCCGGAGGCTGAGAGGCCCAGGCCCCTTCTTGGTTTTATTTTTTGAAATACTGAAAAACAAAGACATGTCAAAGCAGGGTTACAAGGTTATGATAGATTTTAAATGTTTACTTTTAACAGAATTGATGCTTTAAATTAAAAAATGTAATTTTATCTAGTTGTGCTAGTCACAAAGTAATCAAAAATTTTGTTGTTGTTGTTAGTGTAGGACATTACAAGCCATGTGACCTGTAGTCCAGCCCAGACCAGACATGCTGGAACCTGAGCCAGGATTTATTTTGGCTGGAGAGGAGAAGATGTCATTTAGGTTTCAAATTTGGTAAGATTTGTTGATTGATTTTGTGAAAGGGAAGAAAAGCTTTATGAACATTACATCTTCCTACCCTGCTATACATCCTTGTGATTACATTTTTAATCTCATTTGGAGATGACCTCCAAAGTCCAACTGTGGATTCCTTTGAGAATGAGAAGCCAGGCCAAAGGGTCCCTCCAGCCACCTATGATGGCACAAATCAAACTTTGCTGGCTCTGTGGCTGCACCATGAAGTCCATATGCCTTCCCAAGGCTGCTGGGCTCGCCCTCTGAGCTCCAGGGGCTTCAGGTGTTTTGCATGAAGCCTTTGCTCTCTGGCAGTCTTACCCTAGAGTGCCTGCCCCCACCCTGCCTGGCTGACACTCGCCCTTTAAGTCTAAGACCACGTGTCACCCCCCGGAGGGTGAGGGGCTGCTCCTTCCCCAAGCTCCCCGGCATCCTGTGCTGCTGCCTTCTCACCACGTGTGGAATGGATGTCGAAGTCTGCCGCTACAGTGTCGGTGCACGGCTCAAAGACAAGGTCCATGTCCAGGTGGGTCATGTCTACATTCCCAGCTCCTAGCATGGCCCGGGAAAACGAACGATTGAATGCTACAATGCATAAACGTGCAAGTTCGTGAAATGCCACAGACCTCTGTGTCTATCAGTTCTTTGTTTGTTTTGGGCTGGCTGATTTTGTTTGAACTGGTGGAACGCTGTGAATTTGCAAGACTACTCTTGCCAAGTTCCGGCCCAAGGGTCAAGTTCCCTAGGGTAACTTCCTGGGGGGCGTGGTCATGGTGCAGAAGGGACAACCAGAGGGACCAGCAGGTGGCGCCAGGTCCCTTTTCTGGAAAGTTGTGATGTGTTTCCTCTGCAGGGGCCAGGGAGCACATTCCAATTCCAAGCACAGTTCTAGATCGTTTTGTGGAGCGCACTTAAAAAAAAAAAAATAGCAAATCCCAAGTTAAGGCCATGGGGACAAAGCAATACAAAGCAATTTCATAAGAGATATCCAAATTCAGTTAAAGGGAGAAATTAGTCCAAGTAAATATGCAGAATGTAGCATCAAACTTAGAGCTGAACTGAACTGCTCTCACAGGTCCTCTGGTCACCCCCTGCTCAGGCAGCTGAGGTCCCTGAGAGGGCGTGGCTGTTCTCCTGGACACACATAAAGTCGACCTGTGTAGAACAGGTTTCTCTTTGACGCCTGAGGCCAGGTGGCAGAGCTGCCCTACTCCGGGGCCCGTTCGCACTGCAGTCTATGGGAACGGTGCCTCTGAACTCAAGGAAGTGCCTGGACTGGCCCATCTCTGAGGGCCGTCCCAGCTGTGCAAAGTCACTCAGCTTATGAGAATCAACCGCCCTGGTCCCATCCCTTCTCCAGGTCCCTCCCGACTGCATGCCTCTCCTGGCACTGTGGCTATAGCCTCTCAACTTCCACCTACAAACACTGCGTGTTGTCTGACAGTCCCACATCTCAGGGCAACGATGGATCATTTGTCAGACCTCTCCATAGCCGGGACCGGCTGCGTCACCAGGTGCTGATTCAGGTACAACAAGCAGCCCTCAGACTGCACCATAATGTCCCAGCCGCATCAGTGCCCAGAAGGGATGCCCTGTCTGGCAGACATAGGTAGTCTGGTCACTGGACAGGTTGACCTTCACCGAACACGAGGTGACTGACACCATTATCTCCTTCACTAAGTGACTCTCTGTGCGTCCAACAGAGTCCAGGGCCTGACAACGCGGAACTTCCGAGCTGGTTCCCTCCTTCTCCTCACTGTTGCCACCTTCCCGGCCCTCTGCTGTCCTTTGCTGGGCAGCCAGTCATGGGGGGGGTGAACATCCTCTCACTCCTCTCCCCGCAAACCTCACTCTCTCCCATGTGCCAGGAAGTTCTTTGCTGGGTGTTGGGGGTCGTCCCCAGGCCTCTGAGACACTGGCAGACAGTCCACCATCCCAGGGCGGCAAGATCGGAACTGACCGAGTGCTCAGGCGGCACAGGGCGGGGAGCCTCGAGGACATCCTGGAGGACAGATGTTCTCTGTGGCCTACGGGAAGCGAGGGCATTGGCGCCCACTTCTGTGCTCATGACTCTACCCAGGCAATAAGAGACGTGGCCCCCTGGACTGCCAGGGCCCTGTGTGGGGCCACACCCTGCGCAACACCCTCGCAGGCCGCAGAGAGAGTGGGTGGAGCTGAGGCCAGGGCCGTTCGGACCTGAAGTCCCAGGCTATGCCGCTATGCCCACAGAAGGCAAATGCCAAGCAGGGTGATCCTGGTGGTTCCTTGGGGCCAGTAGATTTACCAGTGGGCCCAGGAGGGCTGTGCAGGCACCTTCTGCAGGAAAGTTGGGCATGCAATGGCATCTCAGTACTCCATTGGCATCCTAGGATCCAACACCACCCAACACCTCCAAAAGCAAAAGAAGGGACTGGGTGAATCACCAATATCATTCCCCCCATGAGAATCTAAAACTGCAACATCAGATTCAGGAAAAAAACACAAACTCCTGAAAAACCAAACTTTATCCTTTTTTTTTTTTTTTTTGGTCATAAGGAGGAAAAAGGAGTTACATATTTTTTCAGGTTATAAGTTAGTGAAACTATATTAGAAATATTTTTGAAGATATAAAACAAAATAATTCCTATTATTCTACTCCCCCAGCCCAACCCGGTTAGAATTCATTTCAATAGATATTTACAGAGCACCTGCTATATTCCGGGCACAATTCTAGGTGCTGGGGATATGGCGGGTAATGAAACAGATGACAGTCCTGCCATCAATGGCATCACAATAAAGCACACCCACCCCATGGCCCAGCAACTCAACGCCAGGCATACACTCAGCATGCAGGTACGTATGTTCACCAAAAGGCAGACACCCGAATGCCCAGAGAGCAGCAGGACTGGTGACCACCCAACTGTCCATCAGCAGTGGAAGGACAAATTGTGTCTACAGACACACTCATCATCAGTGCCTCACAAACAGAACACGCGGGAGACCCTACCTGTTCAAAGTGCAAGCCAGGAGACCTGATCCGCGGTGTCTTAGCGGGTACCCCTGGTGGGAGCAGTGACCCCAAGCTGCCACAGGGGGGCGCTTCTGCTCTGCTCCTGATCTGCGTGGGTTGCTTGGTGTGACTGTGGAATTTGAGCTGTTTGCTGAGGATTCCTGTATTTTTCTCTGTATGTGTTGTACTTCAATAAAATGTTTGCATTAAAAAATCTGTGTTAAGGTGGAGCCTGCAAAGCCTCTGACACACAAGGTGGCCCCCACCTCAGGCCCCTGGGCCCGCCGAATCTTGCTGTCAGGGTCCATCTCCCCTCCTAGCGGGTAGGTCCAGGGAGAAGAGGTCATGTGGAAAAGAGGCATTTCCCAAGGGGAGGGATGGTTGGCTTGGAGGGTCAGGCTGTGGCTTGTGCGAGGAACAGGGAAGGGAGGTGGTGAGGACCACCTGGACTGCTGGGGCAGTCGGAGCACACGGGAAAGGCAAGGTCGAGTCCAGCGCTGGTCCGACCCCAGCCGCGGAGACCCAGACCCCCAGGAGCCGGAATCCTGGAGGCTCCCAGAGGACCAGGCTTCAGGGTCACTTTTCTTACAGGGCCTAGTTGGGGTGGGGCTGGGGGCATGAGTGTGATGGAGGGGCTCGAAGATGACAGTGGGGCGTGGAAAGAAGCCAGGATTCTGGTGCCCCCCCCCAGACCAGAGAGCTTGAAAGCATCCCCTCACCCGCTTGGGGCAGGGGTCCGGTGCGGAGCTCTGGCTGTGTGGCAGGGAGGGCTGAGGCTGCGCCCACTGTCCCGCGCCTTGGCCAGGCCAGCTTTGCAGAAGGGGCAGATGTCAGTGTGGCCTCCACACCCCGCTGGCCCAGGCTGGGCGCCTGCCCGGAGGCTGGGTCCGCACCGCTGCGACCCGGGCTTCTCAGGGCCCCTTGGCTGCCATTTCTCTGAGCGTGAGCGCCCCACCCCCACGGGGGGTTCGATCAGTCACTACAGGTGGGCAGCAACCCTCGCCGACAAGGGGAGAGGCCGAACCTCAAAGCCTTCACAGGGCTCCTTCCCTGACTCCCGCCAGGTAAAGGGGGGCCGGGCAGTCTTTTCAGAGCACGTTTGAGCCCCTTCTCAGAAGTTTCCAGAATGCCAGTGTACTCGGCTCGGGCCTCATCAGCTCCTGTGAACAGAGACCCATGCGACACCGATGCGGTGGAACTTCCGGAGGGCGGGGCGCCCGCGCAGTGGGCTCCAGTGAGAGTCATGCAGCAAGAGGGCACGGAAATCGAGGCTGGAAAGGTTAAATGACGCCCCCAAGGCTAGAAGCCACCAAGAGCCTGGAAGCGGAACTCGGGGCAGCGGGATCCGGAAGCTGCAGCCAGTGTCCGGCTACGGGAAGCCTCGGGCGCTCACGGCGGAGAACGCTTCTCTTCTCCCTGTCCTCGGAGCGCTTGTGACCCTCTGGTGACGCTGTCGGGAAACGGAATTCTTCAACAAGTGCCTCTCCCTGCCCCCACCCCGAACTCCTGAAGAAGATTTAAACCGGGCATTAGGCATTTTCGAAATACTGTTGCCAAATCCCAAGGGCTTCTGTAGTGAGCCCGATGCAGACCTGAAGAAAAATCCCCAGTGAATTTTAATTTTCCTGCGGCAGCGGCCGCGGCGGCACGACTGCGGGGGGAGGCAGCTCCCCGGTTTCCTCCAGGCTACGCTTCTGAGCAGAGATTAAAAAGGTAAAACTCGGCCGGATCAAAGGCGAGCCCTCTTTCTGTGCGGGCGTGCATGTTGCTTGCAGCCGTGTGCTCTGGAGAGAAAAATACTCTCAGTGGAGAGAGAACATTCTGGAACCTTCTAGCTTTGTAAGCCGCCTCCTCTGAGAGGTTTCCCTCCGCCCCTGGGCCGGTCACGCTCGCTCCGCTGTGCGCTGGCCACTCTGCACAGACCTAGAGCGGGCGTCCCCTGGGGACCCCCACCCAGACGGGGGCTCCGGGAGGGGTCTCGCCGCCCTGAGTGCTCGGCAAACACCGCGGGTGAAGGAGCCAGGCTCCCGGGGCCGGAGGGTGCGGGCCTTTGTTGCAAACACAGAGGTGAGTCCCCTCCCTTCCGCGCTTGGGACACTGAGGCCAGCACGCGGGGACCCTCCAGCGTCTGGGGGCGGGTCAGTCACACAGCCTGCATCTGCGAGTGTGAGCACGCGGCTGGGCTGGGACACGCCTGTGCCCACTGAGGCTGTTCCGTGGGGCCACCGAGCTGCGCACGTCACCCGAACCAGCTCCTGGCAGCCTCACAAGCGACCTGTGAGGAGTGGCGTTTTTATTTTCCACCTGAGAAGGTGGAGAGATCCCGGGATCCCCCGGGTCACAGGGCTGGAAGGCGGGCGAGGTGGTCGAATACCCAAGTCACAGTGGGGCCTCGGAGCCCGCCTTCCCGACCGCGCTGCCCTGCAACGAATCGGCGCGATTCCACCTCCCGACACGTCGCTGTGTGGCCTTGTTCTTGGGCTCCTTTCTCGAAGGTGCGCCCTCCCAGGTGCGCCCTCGCAGGCCTCTCGGGGAGCCGGGTCCTCGGCCCGGAGGTGACGAGCCGGCCACGTGCACCAGGGGGCGCTGCAGGCACAGTGGCCTCCAGAGGCCGGCGCGCGGGCGGGGCAGGAAGCCGGGCTCCCCCTGCCTCCCTCAGAGACCGGTCTTGCTCTGTTCCCGGGGGCCGGAGTGCAGTGGCCCCGTCATAGCTCACCGGTCTCTTGGGTTCACGCGATCCTCCTGCCTCCGCCTCTCAAGTAACTGGGACTACAGGCACGTGCCATCACACTTGCTTAGTTTTTTTTTTTTTTAGAGACGGGTCTCATTATGTCGCCCAGGCTGGTCTCAGACTCCAGGCTTCAAAGTGATCCTCCCACCTCAGCCTCCCAAAATGCTGGAATTACAGGCGTGAGCCACTGCACCCGGCCCCTACTTGCATTTAGATATCCGTTTTTAGGTGTGTGAAATCAGGAAAACGTTTTAGTGAAAGGAAAGCAAACATCTCAGACCCATGAGGAAACTGGCGTGGGCCCAGCCTGAGTTTGGGTTCCAGCTCTGAGTCGCACCGGCAGCCTTGCACCGGCAGCCTTGCCCTGTCTGCCTCACTGGGCCCAGGGGCAGCAAATGAAGCAATGGATGCGATCAGGCTCGTAAACTGTAAAGTGCTTTCGTGCCCAACACGATCCTATCAACCCAGGTGCCAATGAGGGAGATACGTTATTTGATGACTGGCCATTTCATCCCATTTTGGCCAAGTTCTCTGTGGCAGAACTTCTTACAGTTCTGTGTTGAATGGCAACGGCCTTTGTCAGTGTGAACGATGACAACAGTACCTGAAAACAAAATCTTGTTTCCTGAGTTACTTTGTCTAATTCTCACACTGAGTCCTCTGTCCTGGGGACTCAAATAAGGGCCCGAAAGAAGGAAACATTTCTCAGGTCAGGGCTGACGGGCCTGTCGTGGTCTGCACGCTCAGGGAGGTCGAGTTGCGTCTGTTTTCCTACTGATACTATGCTCCTCCCCGGCAGTAAGAACTCATTAAAACAGGCTGCGTTTCCTTTCTCTTTGATAAGTTAGAATTACTGTTGTCATTCATGGAGCTGAGGAACCTACCCCTTGTTTTCCAAGGGTCTCTCCAGGGAGCAAATACAAGCTGAGACTTCCTTAATTCAATTATAGATGGTCAGACGTCCTTAAGGCACACTCAGCTCCTGCAACAGCTGCTGTGGGCGCTGTGACAACAGCAGGCCTGGAGCATCCTTATCTAGAAGGGTCTGGATCTTTGGGGCTCCATGGTTTTATTTTTATTTATTTACTTACTTATCTATTTATTTATTTATTTCGAGACAGAGTCTTGCTCTGTCACCCAAGCTGGAGTACAGTGGCACAATGGTAGCTCACTGCAGCCTCCAACTCCTGGGCTCAAGCAATCCTCCTCTCTCAGCCTCCCAAGTAGCTGGGACTGCAGGCACTCACCACCATGCCTGGCTAATTTCTCT